>NC_142480.1:9029807-9347115 GCF_049115385.1 Moschus berezovskii | reverse complement strand
ATGATGTACTCTGCACATAAGTTAAATAAGCACGGTGACAATATACAGCCTTGACGTACTACTTTTCCTATTTGGAACCAGTCTGTTGTTCCATGTACAGTTCTAATTGTTGCTTCCTGACCTGCATATAGGTTTCTCAAGAGGCAGGTCAGGTGGTCTGGTATTCCCATCTCTTTCAGAATTTTCCACAGTTTATTGTGATCCACACAGTCAAAGGCTTTGGCATAGTCAATGAAGCAGAAATAGATGTTTTTCTGGAACTTTCTTGCTTTTTCCATGATCCAGTGGGTGTGGGCAATTTGATCTCTGGTTCCTCTGCCTTTTATAAAACCAGCTTGAACATCTGGAATTCATGGTTCACGTATTGCTGAAGCCTGAGAATTTTGAGCATTACTTTACTAGCGTGTGAGATGAGTGCAATTGTGTGGTAGTTTGAGCATTCTTTGGCATTGCCTTTCTTTGGGATTGGAATGAAAACTGACCTTTTCCAGTCCTGTGGCCACTGCTGAGTTTTCCAAATTTGCTGGCATATTGAGTGCAGCACTTTTACAGCATCATCTTTCAGGATTTGAAATAGCTCGAACGTACACTAATTTAATAGCTTAATACACTGTTATAATAGACACATGTAAGGAGGTTTCCAGTGGTCATGTATGAATGTGAGAGTTGGACTTTGAAGAAAGCTGAGCACTGAAGAATTGATGCTTTTGAACTGTGGTGTTGGAGAAGACTCTTGAGAGTCCCTTGGACTGCAAGGAGATCCAACCAGTCCATTCTAAAGGAGATCAGTCCTGGGCATTCATTGGAAGGACTGATGCTAAAGCTGAAACTCCAATACTCTGGCCACCTCATGCGACGAGTTGACTCACTGGAAAAGACTCTGATGCTGGGAGGGATTGGGGGTGGGAGGAGAAGGGGATGACAGAGAATGAGAAGGCTGGATGGCATCAGCGACTGGATGGACATGAGTTTGAGTGAACTCTGGGAGTTGGTGATGGACAGGGAGGCCTGGCGTGCTGTGATTCACGGGGTCATAAAGAGTCGGAGATGACTGAGCGACTGAACTGAGCTGAACTGAACTGAAGGAGGTTATTGTTTAATCGCTATGTTGTGTCTGGCTCTTTGCAACCCCATGGACTGTAGCCCACCAGGCTTCTCTGTTCATGGATTGTCCCAGACAAGAATACTGGAGTGGATTGCCATTTCCTTCTCCAGGGGATCTTCCCGACCCAGGGATTGAACCCATGTCTCCTGCGTTGGCAGGTGGGTTCTACACCACCGAGTCACCAGGGAAGCCCAGAAAGAAATACACATACAAGTAAAAAGATCGTGTCAATTAGTCCCACTGTTCAGTTAACAGTTCACATCCAGCGTCTTTCCAGAGTCTTCTGATGCACTTGCACATGTATCGGGCTCCCTGGTGTCTCATATGGTAGAGAGTCGGCCTGCAGTGCGGAGACCTGGTTCCATCCCTGGGTCGGGAGCATCCCCTCAGAAGGGAATGGCAGCCCACTCCAGTATTCTTGCCTAGAGAATCCCCATGGACAGAGGAACCTGGTGGGCTACAGTCCATGGTGATGCAAAAAGTCGGACATGACAGAGCAACTCATACACACACACACACATACAAGTAGTTTTACAAAAATATCATGCTGTTAATACCATTTATAATGTTATTGTGGTATCTGTATCTTACTTGACCTGCATATAGGTCTGTATCATTAAGACTGTGTAATCTTCTGGATAGATACACCAGCATTTATTTAATTCCCTCCACTGAACATTCTGTGTAATATTTAGACAACATCTTTGTGCATCTCTGGTATAATTGTTTCCCTAGGATAACATTCTAGAAATGGAACTGCAAGGTCTAAGAAAGGAGGCTGCATATATAAATGCAGCCCCAGGTGAATTCTCACAGTGAACTCACCCCTGTGACCGGCAGCCCCCCGGCAAGGATCAGCAGTCGCCCCCCGGTGGCCTCTGTTTGTCACTACAGCTCCCATATTGACACCTGTCTGGTCCCCACCTAAATAAGGGACCGAGCTGTGCTGTGGATGAAATGACGAGCTCCTCTGAGCACGAGCCGGTCAAAGGCTGCTCTTCGCAGCCCACGCAGATGCTCAAAAGCACCCATTGCCCCAGTCATGGGCATCCTTTAAAAAGAGGCCACTGAGATTCAGAGCAGGCCGCACAAGGAACTGCCTGCAAGTAGCCTCTCTGTGTGAATTTGCTAATGGTTCGGGTTCCCCCTCATATAGTCTTTCTTTTTTATTCCATCCCTCCTTCCTGCCCCTCTTTTCCACTCCTTCTCCTTTCCTGCTCTCATCCCCAGCTGGAGCGTGGACCCCCAGAAGCAGGGGTCTCCCCCATCTGGCTCACCGCTGCAGAGACTAGAACTATGGCCCCTAATTAACAGTCCCTAGCACAAGTCAGACGAGTGGCTGAGTGAGGCGGTCCCCACTCTGCTCCCGTTGTCCCCCGGGCAGTACACACATCCCCACTGGAGCGTGGTCCCAGGGAGCAGTGACTGTGCCAGGACCCAGTACTGAGTCTGATCCAGGAATTGGGAGGGCTGTGGACATAACAGGAAGCACCCTGGCCCCACAGCCAGACGCACTGCTCTCAGACTTGACCCCAGCACAGATGAGTGCAGTGGTCTTGACCTTTACTTACCCATCTGTGAAATGGGGGTACCATGGTACCCTGCAGCTGGAGAAACGAATGACTAAATGAGAGTGTTTTAAGATCTCCAGCACATTTCCTGACCATAGCTGGGTCTCTGTAGGGGCAGTAGTAGTGGTAGCTCGGTAAATGTCATCCAAGGAAGGCTCAACTGCCCAGTGCTCATTCATTCATGTGCCATTAAAAAAAGTTTATTGTGGGCCTAAAAGTTGCCAAGGGGTTTCCCTGGTGGCTCAGTGGTATAGAACCCACCTGCCAATGCAGGAGACTCAGGTTTGATCCCTGGGTTGGGAATATCCCCTGGAGAAGGAAGTGGCATCCCACTCCAGTATTCTTGCCTGAGAAATCCCATGGACAGAGGAGTCTGGTGGACTGCAGTCTAAACAATGACAGTGGCTGCCAAAGCCAGCTCTGGGACGTAAGGCGTATCAGCCTGTAAATGTGTCTGGAAGGGTCGGGACGGCCTGGACATTGATCTTCTGGATTGTATCCAGGGCCAAGCCCTCCCTTTGAGCAACCCCCCCCCCAACACCCCCCTCCCCCGTCACCGAGTCTCAGGTGAGTAAAAGTCTCAAGCCTTTACAAATGGAAGGAGAAGCTCTGCTCCCTGGAGTGCAAACGTGTGGCATCTTCCTGGGCAGTAAAGCAGGGCTGGGGAATTAGTCACTCTTCTGAGAATTTTGTCCCTGAGCAGTAGAAACTCTGAAACAGTCATACCCATTGACTGGGAAATTCTGCATCTGGGTCTGCTCCAAAAAATAAATGTGTACGTGCAAGCGTGTGTGGATGCACAAGTGTATGAATAGGATGTTGGCTGCTGTTGTTCAGTCGCCAAGTCATGTCTAACTCTTTGTGACCCCGTGGATTGCAGCACGCCAGGCCTCCCTGTCCTTCACCACTTCCTGGAGTTTGCCCAAGTTCGTGTCCGTTGAATCAGTGATGCCATCCAACCATCTCACCCTCTGTCACCCTCTTCTCCTCCTGCCTTCAGTCTTTCCCAGCATCAGGGTCTTTTCCAATGATCAGCTGTTCACATCAGGTGGCCAAAGTATTACAGCTTCAGCTTCAGCATCAGTCCTTCCAGTATTCAGGGTTGATTTCCTTTAAGATTGACTGGTTAGATCTCCTTGCTTTCCAAGGGACTCTTAAGAATCTTTTCCAGCACCACAGTTTAAAAGCATCAATTCTTTGGCACTCTGCCTTCCTTATTGTCCAACTCTCACATCCATACGTGACAACTGGAAATATCATAGCCTTGACTCGCCTGACCTTTGTCAGCAAAGTGATATCTTTGGTTTTTAACACACTGTCTAGGTTTGTCATATTTATAACAGGAAAACATCCAAATTCCTAAATCTCCAGTTCTGGGGAAATGATTACTTTATGGCTTGTACTTAGGATAGAATATTATACAACTGTAAAATGGCATTTTGATAGGCTTTTTAATACAGGAGTATACAACAACATGTTTAAAGGTTGTCTCTCTCATACACACACGCAAAGGATTGGAAAGGCAGATTTCACAGTATTAAGTGATTATCCCAAAGTGGTGACATTGTGATTCTCTTTTTTGTTCTCCTTTTGTGCTTTCTTAGTGCTCTGTGCTGAGCCCATATTATTTTTACAGTTAGGGGAAGAATAAAGACACGTGAGGATGTGTGCTGTCACCGCCGGTCTGGTGTTTAGAGAGGGAGGGTCCATACGTCCCAAAGAATTGCCAACTACCCGCGGGATTGTCTGCTGAACAGCTGGGGACCTTAAAATTTTCCCCTGCAAGGTTGCCATGAACGTCTGCCTCAAAAGGCTGCTGTGTGCGCTCGTTTTCCTAGATGAAAGTGCGCACTGTGCTTTATTTGAAAGGCCAGTCACGAAGTCCGGTTCAGTGCTGTGTCTTCACACGGGGCTGCCCGACCAGCCACCCTCCCCGCTGCAGGCGGCCCTCCAGCCCCCAGCCCTGGTTAATTCTCTCTCTCTCCTTCTTCCCAGCTCCCCATGATGGGAGGCGCCTTCATGGACTCGCCCAACGAGGACTTCAGCACTGAGTACTCCCTCTTTAACTCCTCCACCAATGTGCATGCTGCCTCCAACGGCCCAGGTCAGCCGGAGGAGCCGCCCAGGTCCTCCCACGACGCGGTCCTGCTCTGGATCGCCATCATCGCGACGCTGGGGAACATCGTGGTGGTGGGAGTGGTGTACGCCTTCACCTTCTGAGCCGTGGGAGCTCCGGGCCGGCCCGCCTGTGCTGGGCTCACTGATGGCGCTGTCCCCGCCGGCCTGTGACCGCACCCATGTTCTAGAACCAGGAGTTCTGACTGGGAGCACAGCCTCTCAAGCGGAGCAGCCATGCATCCGGAATTTCCCCTAAGCAGCCCAGATTTCAAAACCCCTCTGCTGTGGTTCAGCTGATCCAGAAAATGTGGAAGCCTGGGCATCCGGCCCCTGGAGGCATGACAAGGCAAAACCTTCGAGGAACAGGTTGGAAAATTCTTGAAACCACATTCCACGAACATGAGACCGGCGGGAACAGCCAAGTTTGGTTTAAAATACAGACGTGATTGGATGATCCCTTGCTGGCACTAAATCATCACTTACGTGTCTTGTTTTTAGGCAAATGTATTAATATCACTTCTGGGGTGTGGGGTGCTGGGGCAAGGGCGGCCTTCAGGACCCGAGTGTTTCCACCGCAATCTGGTTTCCCACTCGGCCCCTCAGAATATTGGTGGTGGTCCCTGGAAGCGTCATAGACCATTCCTTCTTTGACCTGGAAATGGCGTCTTTGATGCCAGTCACCTGACCCCTTATGAAACCCAAGGATGGGGGAATTCCTGGTGGTGTGGATCTCAGGGGTGGTAGTGTTGGTGGTTTTTATCTGCCTAATGGACTTTCTTGTCTTTGTAAAGAGAAGAGAAGGCCCCTTTAAAAATTAGACCTGCCAGGTGGATAACTCTTCTGGCTACCCTCTCAAGAGGCTCTTTCTTCTCTGAGAAGTCACGGAACTCTATAGATGAGGTCTGTGCATCTCGTGAATTGATGGGGAATTTAGGGTGGCCCCTCCAGAGAGGGGCGTGACTTGCCTGTGGTCCCAGAGTACGGAACGGCAGGGGTCAGAGAAGGAGGGACATTTCCTGACTGTGATTCAAGGCTGTCTCTGGCCGACCTCAGCCCTTTCTTGAGCACATTCCTGCCTTCTCAGCTGCCCTGGGTGGGGAGGGACTATCCAGGTGGTTCTGAAGCTGTGTGCAGGGTGGGCAGGGCATTAAGATACCCACACTTTAAACTCCACTAGGCTACCGTGCACTCTTGCAGGTGTAATTGTGGTCTGCCTGAGTCAATTTCCTGATATGCTTAAAAATCAATGGCTGGGGAATCCTGGCTAGCCTAGGAGCCCTCGCGTTAAGACCATAGGCCCTTTGGCCTTTGAGTGCACCCATGTGCTGGGGGAGATTCACATAGCAAAGGACTCGCTTTTCTTCCGTCCTTAGGAAAGCCACCCTTCCCCAAGACAGCCCTCCCTGTCCCCCAAGAGTAGGAGGAGCTAGGACACAGGCTGGCTTGCCCACAAGCCCAGAGTGGCTTTTTCCTTGCTTCCTCCCTGCAGTTGGACAAAAGGAAATAGATGGCATAAACTCCCTCTCAGTGGCTGAGAAACTTCAAAGACTGGTAAAGAAGCCCTCATGCGTATTTGGGGACAATTGTTAAAAAAAAAAAGAAGGCTGAATTTGTCACTGTGGTGTAAGGAGAAAAGGAATATTCTTGATGACAGGCGAAGGGACATCTTAAATGTCCGGAGGCGGCCACTTGTCTCCGGGAGGTTGGCCCTGAGCTGCTGCATTAATGGGATTACCAGCCTGACCTCCAGACGGCTTTGACCTTCACTTGACCTTCAGCTCAAGTGGCGGTCATGAGCGCTGAGTGTTAGCGTGGCCTTTAGGGATCAGGAGAAGGGATGTGGCACCGCCTCCCTGGACTCTTTCTGGAACTGCTGAGCAGAGCGGGCCTCGCCGTCTGTAGGCAGGAACAGCTCAGAGGCAGGGCTCGGTGATGGCCATTTCGAGCACAGCATCTCAGCTGCTTCTCCAGTAACTTTCTTTCTGTCAAGGCCTGGGCCCTGCCTGCCCCATGAGCAGGGTCTTCCTTAGATAGACAAGTGTCTTCATGAGCAAACCCAAGGAGTGAAGTCCAGAGCCAGGGTTGGGGAGACAAGCTGTCTTCATGGGGCTCACTCCTGTCCAAACACACGCATTCTTTGCCTTCTGAACCCATGTCCCCTGGAAGCCTGCAGCCCTGTCCGAGGCAGGTAGCAGCACCCTGTTCTCAAATGGCCTGTGGGGTTGGCCCTGGGAGAGAAGGATCTACGTTTGGTAACACGGGGCAGAGAGGGGAAGAGAGGAAAGCTTGACTTTTAGTTCTAAGGAGCCCTCCAGCCTTCCAGGGCAGCCCTGGGGGTCCCCAGGTTCACGAGGTGTTTCTGGGCATGGGAGTCTCCCCTATGAAGGTTTTCTTTCCCCTGACATGAATGTTAGTAAAATTCAACTTTCAAGTCTCTCTCTCTTCTTAATGTCAGGGCCAGAGATGATCAGGAGTTTCAGGGACCTTCTTGTCCAAACTTGACATCCATATGGATCGCAGTGTCTTACCCAGGGTCAGCCCACTCCATCTCTTATGATTTTGTTTATTTTTTTCCAACTTCACTCAGATGACATCGGGGATCGTCGTGCCTGTTAGATTTCCAGCCAGAGTGCGCTGTCTTCTCCCTCTGGCCACAGAAGGGGATTTGTCTTGGATGTTAAGTAAAGGCCGTATTGCTTGAGTCTATCCAAGCCTTGTCCCCTGTTAACAGGTACAGATTTAATCTTCCCCATTACCTTTGGTGGCGCTAGTGGTAAAGAACCTGCCTGCCAATGCAGGAGACCTAAGAGATGCAGGTTCAATACCTGGGTCAGAAAGATCCTTTGCACGAGGGCATGGCAACCCACTCCAGTGTTCTTGCCTGGCGAATCCCATGGACAGAGGAGCCTGGCAGGCTACAGTCCCTGGGGTCACAAAGAGACATGACTGAAGCAACTGAGCATGCAGGCATTACTCTAGAGCATCATTGCTCCGATGCACAGATAAGGGACCAGAAGCTCAGAGGAGTGGAATAACTTGCCTGAGGCCACAGCAGCAAAGTGACGATCAAGATGAACCTGAATTATCTGGTCCCAAAGCCAGGCTCTTTCTGGAACGCCATGCTGCCTTTAGTGGCTGCGTGGCGTCTCCGGGCATCTTTAAACCAGGCCCTGAGTCTCTCGAGGCCATTTCCCGAGGTCCCACATCGTGGCGTGGCCCGGCTGACTCTGACTTCTGCAGGTGGAAGGGTCTGACCATCCTGGGCTGGGACATGCTCGGCCTCCTTGGGGAAGGGGGTCCCTGTTGCCTGCCTGCCTGCCTCTAAGTTGAACTCAAGTCTCTTTCCTTGGCCAGAGAAGCACCCAGAGACCAGCGTTCTCAGGACACACGCAGAAGGGCCCTGACTCAGAGCCCCACAGGGGACCCACACGAGGAGGGGCTCACACAGCCAGAATCGATAAGGACAGTCCTGGGACGGTCGGTGCTGCAAGTTGGGCCCCAAGCCTGGGCTCAGTCCTTCTGCTGAGCGCCAAGACTCTCCTGAGCAAGTAGGGGACAGATGCTCCTCCCTTGGACCCCAGCCTGGGGCTCCCGTTCTGGCTTCTCCTGGGTGAGGCTGGCTTCTGAGCCCACCCTGGCTTGACAAGTCTGTGCTGAGAAAGGAGGGACTTGCCTCTTTAGTGGCTGCTCCTTGGAGATGGGGCCCTACCTTTTCTGGAATGTTCTCTGTACTTGCCTCTCCCTGTGCTCCTCCATTTCCCCTCGGCAAGCCGTGAACATCCCACATCCCAAACCTGTGTGTTTGCATCTCACCGCGCATAGCAACACTTGCTTTAAGAGGGCAGGAGTTGCAGTCCCTGGAGCTTTGGAAGAGCGGCCAGGCCAGAGGACCCTGGACCCAGGTGTGTCCCCAGGGGATTCGTAGGCCCTGGGGGAGACGATTGCTCTGCGGGCTCCCGCTCTGTCATCGCTGCCCTTTCCATAGGTCCAAGGTCAAGAGGCAAATGAGGCTCCCTTGGCCCCATCTACCCATCTACCCCCAGAGAAAGAAGCTCATTTCTCCTTTAGAGAGTCCCCCGGGATCCAAGGGGAGAACTGGCTAGTAAGTACCGCTGGGCTCGAGAGACAACAGGCCACTTTCCAGCTTGCTATAAATGGAAGGCCTGGCCGCCTGCCAGCCAGCCCACTAGCATCCCTTGGAAGCTGTGCTTGGAGACTGGAGAGACTTGGCCGCTGTCTACACAGCAGCCCTACTCCTTCCAGACGAATGGTCCTCTCCTCCCGCAGGAAGCTGACCTCTCCTTATTAGTAGTGATGCCATTAACCGTTTATTCTTCCTGCTGTCAGCCTGCGCGCCTTCCTTGTGCTGTGAGCCATATCTCGTTTAATCATCCCTCGGCAGGAGTGAGGGTGCAGAGAGGTGCATGGGGATTATTGTCATTTTTTTTGTAGAGGAAGCTGAGGCCAGGCTGTGTGGCTGAGGAGCTGTGATCAGACTGTAGGCTCGCTGATTACCTCACATCTCCCTCCGTCCACACCCTCCGTGACGAGCCCTCTGGGATGGAGCAACCTCAGACGGGCCTCTGAGGCTGGGCTCTGCTGATCCTAGAGCATGGATTTCGATGGAAGTCCTAGAAAGGGGCAGATAGCCGTGCACAGGTATTTGTCAGTCTCAGAACCTCGCAGCAGCTAGAGGCCTTAGAGTGTGTTTAAACAGGACTTTTGGGAGGTCAGCTGGGGCCAGGCTGTAAGTTAATGGAGAGCTGACAGGCCCCTGGATGGATGCCAGGTTGGGGGTGTCATGCATTCACCTGGGATCATTGAGGGAACCCAGATTGCCTGTGCCCAGCCTTGGGATGGGCATCCATCGTGTCCTCAGCCAGCTGTCATCTGGCCCCCTTTGCCCCTTTGACTGACCTCTGGGGCTTCCATCATGGCTCAGATGGTAAAGAGTCTGCCTGCAATGCGAGAGAATGGGTTTGATCCCTGGGTCAGGAAGATCCCCTGGAGAAGGAAATGGCACCCCACTCCATTATTCTTACCTGAGAAATCCCGTGGACAGAGGAGCCTAGTGGGCTACAGTCTAAGCAATAGCAATAGCTGCCAAAGCCAACTGTGGCTCTTAAGGCGTATCAGCCTGTAAACACGTCTGGAAGGGTCTGGACGGCCTGGACATTGATCTTCTGGACTGTATCCAGGGCCAAGCCCTCCCTTTGAGCAACCCACCACCCCAACACCTCCCCACCCCGAGTCTCAGGAGCAAAAGCCTTTACAAATGGAAGGAAAAGCTCTGATCCCTGGAGTGCAAACATGTGGCATCTTCCTGGGCAGTAAAGCAGGGCTGGGGAATAAGTCACTGTTCTGAGAATTCTGTCCCTGAGCACTAGAAGCTCTGAAACAGCCATACGCATTGACTGGGAGATTCTGTATCTGGGTCTGCCCAAAAAAATAAATATGGAAGATCCCATGGACAGAGGAGCTTGGTGTGCCATAGTCCACGGGGTTGAAAAGAGTCGGACGTGACAGCACCTAACACACACACACACACACACACACACAGACACACACACACACAGACACACACACACACAGAGGAGCTTGGTGTGCCATAGTCCACGGGGTTGAAAAGAGTCGGACGTGACAGCACCTAAAAAAAACACACACACACACACACACACACACCCCCCACATAGAGCAAATCCTGGATGTGCTGGGCTGCCCTGATGGAGATGCCCTGGGAGTTGCGCCCCTGGCCCAAGGGAGCAGCAGGAGCCTGGCTGTCCCGTGTGCTCCTGTCCTGCCCCGCTTGCTCCAGGGGGCCCTGGTCTTGGTCAGCAGTGAGAGGGTGGAGGAGAGCCAGGGGACGGAACACTGGGAGCGCACAGGGCTGGAGTCAAAAATCTCCAAGTGGGAAAAGAAGCCCCTCCAAGAAACCCAGGAAATCAGAATTCAGCGGTGGCCGGGTGTCCCCAGCAAGTCGCTTCTGGAGATCAGACCTTGAGCATTTTCTTGCCCTTTGTTCGGATGGGAGGGTGGAGGTGGGCAGGGGCAAAGCAGTGCAGACCACAGTGACTGCAGGGAGGAAGCGCCTCCCAGAGCGAGAAGACAGCAGCTATTGGGGCTGCAGTGGAATGGATGGTCAGGAGCACCTAAAACTGTAAATTTTGGAATATGAGTCCGCACAGCTTGTTCTGAGTCGTGGTAACAGTCGAATATTTTGCCAAGGTAGAGAATAAAGGCAGAGGAAGCCCTTGGAGAGGTTGGTCGGGCTGCACGGTTCCCAGGATGTGCGGGCACCTGCTTTATGACCACTGTGCAGACTCGTGCTTGCCCAGACCTCTCCAGCCAGCTGTCTGATGAAGCCTTTCATCCACTCCTGGGCCCTTTTGCAAGCTGACTTCCCGCCTTCCCGGGAGGAAGTTTGAGGCCCCTGCTGCCTCGGGAAGAAGTCCTGACAGACGTACGAGGCACATCCGCAGGGAATTTGTGACTACTGGGGGGATGCAGAGCCCTCCCCACCAGCGAGCCGCCTCCACGTGGCTGAGCGGCCACCAGTGGCCTCAGAGTCAGTTTCATCAGCTCTTTCCCCCAAAGTCATTATGAACCAGAGAATCACTGCATGTATAGTTTAAAGAGCGGCAGAGGATGAGATGGTTAGGTAGCATCACTGACTCAATGGACAGGCATTCGAGTAAACTCTGGGAGATAGTGAAGGACAGGGGAGCCTGGTGTGCCACTGTCTGTGGGGTCGCAGAGAGTCAAGACACCACTGAGGGACTGAACAACTTCGACATGGTTTAAAATATTGTCCCAGCAACCCAAATGGTTCTGACTCGGGCTCTGTAAGCTGGCAGGAAGGGAACTTCCAAATTTTCACACTTTCTCAAGGAAGCAGTCTCCCAGAGGTTTGGGAGCATTGCCAGATCGCCCTGATGAGCAGGAGAGTGGGGTCTTGAGCCCAAGGCTTCTATCTCTGAAGTTTCTCAACCACTAGGACTGCGGTTCTCATCTGGGGGCAGTTTCATCTCCTAAAGGACCATTGGCAATGTCTGGAGACAGTTTTGATTTTCATGACATGGGGGGGGGGTTGTATTCTGATAGCACCTAGTGGGTGGAAGCCAGGGATGTGGCTGACCAGCCCCTGGGACAAGGAAGTGTGCATCTCCCCAGGTGCCAGTTACGCCGAGGTTGGGACACCCAGCACCGGACCATGCCCTCTCTAGTTCCCAGACTATGGGAATCTCCCAAAGGGCCTCTTTCCCCGATTGTGAGTCTTTGAATAAATCAAAGGTCTTCTGAGCTACAAAAGTGATCAGGGTTGCTGCCTCAAGTTAAAAACATTTCCAGTTGGAAGGCAGCGAACTGGAATCTAGCAAGTTTGAAAATCCACGTCCTCTCGCTTTCCATTGTCTTGGGCTGTCATGGGGAGTCACCCTGGATGGGGCACTCTGCAAAGTGGATGTGACGGTGGGGCTGAGCTTGTCCCATGTTCCCCCTTAGCCAGTAACCGTGAGTCTCTGGGCCCTGGGGCACCCGACCCTCATCAGTCTATCTGAGAAAGGCTTCTTGGGGAAAATCTTAGAAGGGGTGGAGATGGGGGAGCTGGCTAACAGACTTGGACAAATCTACATCCTGTCTTGTTTCTGATCTTTTCTCACCCTGTTTCCCCCAGTTGAAACCATACTAACACTCTTTCTACTGTTTAAAGTTTCTACTATTTAAAGTTTTAAACCTTATTCTTGGAACTAGCCACCGTCCAGATGCCAATCCTTCATGCCGAGAAAATCGGAAATATTTCTGTGTCTTACTAATGTTTTCATATTCAACTTGTACATGTAAGTAGTTTACTGAATAAAAAGGTATTTTAACTATTCTTTTAGTCCTTTGCTACTGAAGCCCCCAGGCTTCACAATGGGATCACTAACTTTTACTACAGTGAAAAGTCTCTTTCTTAATGTAGGGTTTCAGTGTGCTCTTTTGATTCAAAACCTATAACCTTAACGGATGTAAAAAAATGTGGCCATGTGGAATTGTGTCCCTTTGACCGTTGGCACCGTTGCTGTTGTTGTCATTTTCTATTATGATTAAAAAAAGAAAACAGTGAATTCCTCTGTGTCTGAATCCAACCTGTGCTTTGTCTGAAGGATGCTGTCGACTCATCTCTGAGAGGTTCGCCACCAGCGCTGTCTCCCTTCTGGTGCTCCTTCTCATAGGGACAGAATAAAGGGAGAAAGTAGGCGATTACATAGTCAGTCCCACTAAGGGATCATAGGTAAAGGAAACAGTATGGGAGACCCCCGTAAACTAATGATCACTCAAGAAAGCAGGTTTGCTTAACCACAACACCATGCAACAGAAGCTGGAGGCATGCCCCCCAGAACTGTAAACGATGGTGGCCTGAGACCCACCTCCTGCCCAGGAGGTCAGTAAGTTTATGATTCCTACGGCAGGCTTCTCTGCAGAAACTGAAAACAAAAGTGTAAGTAAAAGTTGACGTTACGCCGAAACCATATGACTGAGAATATTAGCACAGCCCACTGCCTTTTTGCTCATTTCCACTGTGCCATGACAGACTCAGTTTGACCTTGTAGAGACAAGAAACTTCCCCTGCCTGACATGGAGGAGGAGCTGATGATGGAAGGGTGACCTCTGGAAGGGTGACGTCTACTCAAGAATGAGGGAGAGGTGGTCTTCTCCCCCTCCCCATTTTTCCTTTGATTATAAAACCATAGCCCACCGAGTTCTCAGGGCCACACTCTCTTGCCCACCTGCTTATAAACCCGTCAGGAATGTGTGTATAAACCTCTGTCGTGTCCAACTCTTTGTGACCCCATGGACTGTAGCCTGCCAGGCCCCTTCCGTCCATGGGATTTTCCAGGCAAGAATACTGGAGTGTGTTGCCATTTCCTTCTCCAGCAGGGTCTTCCTGACCCAGGGATCAAATCCATGTCTCTCACATCTCCTGCATTGGCAGGCAGATTCTTTAACCACTGCGCCACCTGGAAAGCACAAGCGTCCTTTTCTAATGAATCGCTTCTTATGTATCATTTTGCCTCTCGCTGAATTCGTTCTGTGATGAGACATAAAGGACTGGAGCTACTCGGAGACCCCCCTTCCAGAAGCATTTCTGCCTCCCGCCACTTCCCAGGCAGAACAGAGTCCCTCCTCCCCTGTCCCACACCTCCCCCTCATCACATTACCTGCTGCAAATCACAGAAGCTACGTTCACCCTTTTCCCATCAGTTTCCCCACTCTGAGTCATCTGTGAGCAAAATTGATCTTACTCAATTTTTTAACCCCTGCGCCTAGCACAGTGCCAGGCTCATGGTAAAGACGAAACAGACATGCAGGTAATAAATGAACGGTATCTGAAGGACCAGCCCAGTAAATTTCAGCACTACCTGGCACAGTGAGTGTGCAGTTATGTAACAGCTTTATTCATTCATTCACTGGTAACAGCAAACGTGTCACTGACTAGGTGTTCTGTGCAGTTCTGAGCTCTTTCCGTGTATATTAGCTCATTTGATCTCCACAGCAGTTGTATAAAGTAGGTACTGTTGTTACCTTGTCGATTGGAAAAAATGTACAACCTAAAAGTTGAGAATTATGTGTTATTTAGCAGACAAAAGTGAGGACTCAAGCCTGGAAGAAAGCCTCTAAGATACCCCGAGGGACTGCTCTGAAGAGGTGAGGGAGGAGCCAGAATATACAGGAATTTTTGCCATGAAAACCACGTAGTCGAACATCAAAAGGTTAATGCTGATTAAAGAAGACCAGACATTTCAAGTTAATAAATTCAGCACTTTTCTATGGACTGGAAGATGCAAGAGTCTAGGTGCATTGAGTCATTCATTTGATGTGAATTTCAGCTATCTAGGGTCAGTATTCTGTTTTTTTCCATCCTGAGTCTCCTGGGGTACACAGTTGGGAACAGTTACAGTGGCTTCTTGGTTTCCCAGGTAGCGCTAGTGGTAAAGAATCTGCCTGCCAATGTAGGAGATGCAACAGCCGTGGGTTCAATCCCTGGGTCAGGAAGATCTGCTGGAGTAGGAAATGGCAACCCACTCCAGTGTTCTTGCCAGGAAAATTCCATGGACAGAGTCCATTCCATGGACAACTGGGCTACAGTCCATGGGGTCGCCAAAAGTCAGACATGAGTAACTGAGCATGCATCAAGGTCATCCAGATATCCTGAAATATAGGAGGGGCTACCCATGGGGCCGTCACAGGGTGGGGCAGACCAGTCAAAAGATTCATGGGTCAAGTGTCGGGCTCTTATGATTGGGAAGCCTTGGGCTGCAGAGTATCCCCCTCCCTCAACCATCACCTTGGACTGGTTCCAGCTCTTCTAGTCTCTGTCTAGCAGGAAGAGCCCTCCCAGAGCAAGGTCATTCAGTGCTGAGCAGATAACCAACAGCTGCCACTCTCAGGTCCAGTTACCTCATTTGCAGAACCCATTGTAGAGTGAAAATGCAGAGCTCTTGTTCAGAGTTAGGAAGAATTTCAAGATGGCGACTGCAGGGCAAAAAACCAAGTGTGGGGCCCTTCTGAGCTTGACAACACAGGTTATCTGCCCACTAGGCCGGGCCTGAACCCCGCAGCCATGGGAGGAAAGGGGCAGACTAACTCGCTTCACACCACACCGTGTGATCCTATCCCCCAGGTTGCTCTTCAGGGAAACCCATGTTGACTGCTTGTGGGAGATGCAGAAAGGGCCAGAAAATATTCCCAGGCCTGCATGCAAGCTCCTTTCCCAAGCTCTTTTCCCAGGGCAACTTCACAGCTGCCCTAGTCAGGGGGGCCCTGTCTCCCCAACATCTGACTCTATGGACTGGCCTTGTAACCTGTGTACACCAAGAGGGTTTGATAGGATGGACACTGGGCAGTCCTGGGCATGGGCCTCGGGAAGGTTCACAGCTTTCTCTCCTGATGACCTTGGAATCCTGCAGAGCTGAGGTTAGCCTGCCTGAGGAGGGGAGCCCAGGGCCCAAGCACCCCTCTGTCCCAGCTGACAGCCTGTCAACTGCCCCACAGGTGAGTGAGCCAAGGGAAAGAAGGGGTTCCAGAATACAAGTCTGCACAGGCTCCTAAGGGGGCAAACAAAGCCAAATAAGTCACCGAAGGCTGCCTAGAGGAGGCAAGATTCAACCTTGCATAAAATCTGGAGCAGCAGGTCCATAGCAGAGGGGTCCATGGATCCTGGGGTGGGGGTGAGAGTTCAGGCTGGAGCCTGGAGGTCAAGGCTGTGATGGACATCAAGCCAGCTTGAAGGGCCCAGAATGTCAGGGTGAGGGTCATGGTAGGCTGTGGGCTGCCATCAGCTGTACCCAAGCAGGTCTGGTTCTCAGAGAGAAGAGCACAGCCTCCGGAAAAAAGAGGGAGCAAGGATGCTGGGAAAGAAAGTGTAGTCAGTCGTGTCTGACTCTTTGCAACCCCATGGACTGTAGCCCGCCAGGCTCCTCTGTGCATGGGATTTTTCCAGGCAAGAATAGTGGAGTGGGTTGCCATTTCCTTCTCCAGTGGATCTTCTGGACCCAAGGATCGAACTCAGGTCTCCCAAAGTGCAGGCAGACTCTTTACCTGTGAGCCACCAGGGGATTCCAGATGCTAGGAAGTGACTCCTGAATTGACTTTTCAAACTTGCACCTCCCACCATCTCCCCAGCATCCCCTCCCTCCCCAGCTGGGGCCAGTAGCCTGGGGCCTTCCTACCCCACTCCCTCCCAGTGCAGCCTGTGAAGATGGCAGGGGTTTTCACACAGCCCAACACACCGTGTTCTCCAGACAGATGAGCGTCACTTTGAAATAAGGAAGAAGGCAGGCAGCAAGAGTTTTCAAGTGAAGGCAGCAGCCACAGTCCAAGCAGCTACATTTCCATTTTAAGAGGCTGCAGCCAGGCCGTATATGCATTGCTCGGTTGTGTCTGAGTCTTTGCGACCCCATGGACTGCAGCCCGCCAGGCTCCTTTGTCCATGGGATTCTCCAGGCAAGAGTAATTGGAATGGGTAGCCATTCTCTTCTCCAAGGGATCTTCCCATCCCAGGGATTGAACCCACGTCTCCTGCATCTCCTGTGCTGGCAGGCAGATTCTTTACCACTGAGCCACCTGGGAAGCCTGCAGCCAGGCCAGCCTTTACCAAAAAATGCCCCCACTGCCCACTCCAACCCCACCCCTACCAGCATGTATACTAAACTTTTGGTTTTACAAATTTGCTTGGTAAATACATCCGTTCACATTCTATTTGCCTTCTACCAATCAGCCTTGATAGTTTAATGGTCTGATAATGCATTTCCTGGGGCAGAATGTCCAGCTGCAACACTGAGCCTGTAAAGAAATAATCCTTTAACCAAGCACAGCTCTTTCCTTTCCTCTAGGAGCCGCGCACTTTGGAGGGGGGCTGTCGTGCTCCCATCCCAATGGAGGACAAAGGCTCCTGTGGGCTCCCCCTGTGTCTCCCACAGGGCCCAATGGGGACAGTGCTGTGTCTCCACATACGTGGGAGAATAAATGAACAGAAGAGCTGGGATGAAAAGCACTGTGGAACCTGGGTGCCTGGCAGGAGGGCCACACCCCTCGTCACCCGTGGAGCTGTCAGAGCTTTGAGGGAGGAGGAACGGTAGGAAAGCAGAAGGGCCCTCTAATGATTCTGAGAACACGGCCTAGTTTACAGAGCTCGGGAGCCCACCACCTGCGGGCATCTTTCCTTTGGTCCGGCCAGGTCCCTGTTGGCCCAGGTTCTAGCTGGGCACTGGCCTGACCCGGGCAGCAGAAATATCCCCATGATTAATATTTATACAGGCCAGGCTGCTGGGGCCTTTTCTGCAAACTGAACAAATAACGTTAACTACCATGGCAACCAGCACTCCAGAAGTGCTGCCCTGGAGGTTGACAAAACACTTTCCAGTCCAGCCTCGATTCTGGATGGGCCTTTTCCCAACCAACGCCTACCTGGCTCCTGTCTGGGCTGGAATGAGGCTGGGCCCCTACTCTGTCTTGGGGGGATGGGAGGGTACAAAGGATCAGCTGAAGACAAAAGTGTGAAAGCGTGGACTGTGGGAAGCCCCGGGGGTAGGGGGCGGCCAGAGGAGGGTCTCCTTACCAGGCTGGCAGCCCAGACGCGAGGCCGAGATCCAGTTTTTAGAAAAGAAGCTGAAGTTCATGTGCTTGTTCATTCGATCATTGATGACTGAGCGCCTACTGTGTTACCGAGTCGCTCAGTCGTGTCTGCCTCTCTGCAACCCCGTGGACTGTAGCCCATTAGGCTTCTCAGTCCTTGGGATTCTCCAGGCAAGAATCCTGGAGCAGGTTGCCATTTCCTTCTCCAGCACCTCCTATGGGCCAGACTCTATTCTAGACAGAAAGGGTGCAGAAGTGACCGAACCAAGGTCTCTCTAGCACCCTCTCCTGGAGATGGGAGATAAGAAACAAGGCAAGAGTTAAATAATGGATCTGTGACATCATAATATACCTGTGTCTGTAGCTAACGATACTGAAACGGAGCAGGACCCCATGGTCCTTGCCCCCTCACTGTGTCCGTGGCCTGACTTTGGTCTGTGGAAAACTTTAGTCAAAGAATAAGTTTAATCACAGAAGTGAGAAATACGGAGACAAAGGAAAACCGTCAGAGGAGACTAAATAAGAATCATGTCGTCATTCAGCAGAGTCGAGGACCTTTAGCTCTTTCTCAAGGGCTGCAGATAGTATTCTGAGCCATATCCTGTGAGCTGTCTTATAGATACTAGAGCATCAGTATTCTGGAGAAGTTAACTCCGTGATGACCAGACTGTACCCACAACATGAGCTGCCACAATTCTGAGAACCGGTCTCAAAGAAATAGGAAGAAACCAACCCTGGAACTGAAGATTAACCGTACTTACAACGACCAAGATGATGCTGGCCAGGCCACCAGCAGCCTTTGAGGATGACTGTCAGGGCTGATTGCGCTGTTTCTGCTGTAGCCTCCCCCCGCCCCAGTCTTTCTGTAGAAGCTCTCACGCCAGCTTGTCAGTCAGGGGTGGGGGTGGAATCAGCCTCTGGACAGATGTCTGACAACCCCCCTCAACCAGTCACCGGCATCTGAATTAAGCAAAAAAAAAAAAGAAACAGGCTTTCCTTTCCACCAGCCTGGCCTGTATGGCTTTTGAGCTCTTGCAGCCAGACCACAGAACACCCTTTAGGTAACAACACTGCATCGCATACTTAAAATTTGCTAAGAGGGTAGATCTTATGTTAAGTGTTCTAACAGTAAGAACAACAACTATAATAATAAAGGGATGGAAGAAACATTGGGAGGTGCGGATTTATCTATGGCCTTGATGGCGGTGATGGTTTCATGGGTGTGTGTTTATCCAGAACAGCTTATGAAAAACCTGAAAGAATATTTTGACCAACCCAATATTTTTTTAATAAAAGAAAAAATATATTTGGTCTCTGTCCCTGGTCTCTGACATTGGGCTCTTAAGACCTTTGTCATATCCTGAGTGATAAGAGCAACTCACCCAGAGATCCTAAATCCCTGGGGACTTCCTGGGTGATGGGAGCATCCTTTGTTCTAACGGGGTGTTTCTAAGTGGGCTCCTGGATGGGGGCTGATCGCCAGAAAAGCCAAGACATAATTAGAAGCTTGGAGCTTTCAGATCCACCCCCATCCTCTAGGGTGAGGATGCTGAGTTCATCATCGACCCTGCCTACTCGGTGAAGCCTCTGTAAACACCCCCAAACTGTGGGGGTTGGAAAACTTCCTGGGTGATAAACATGTCCATGTTCCAGGAGGGGTGCACCCCAAACTCCTCAAGGACGGGGCTCCTTCCTAGGACTCTTCCAGGCCTTGCTCTGTGCTCCTGTTCATCCAACTGTTCATCTGGATCCTTTATAATATTCTCGATGTGTGGGGGTGGGCTCAGTCACTTGGTCGTGTCCAGCTCTTTGCAACCCCATGGACTGTAGCCCACCAGGCTCCTCTGTCCATGGGATTTCCCAGCAAGAATGCTGGAGCAGGTTGCCATTTCCTCCTCCAGGGAATCTTCCCAACCAAGGGATGGAATCTGCCTCTCCTGTGTTGGCAGGTAGATTCTTTACCGTTGAACCACCTGGGAAGCTTAGTGTGCTTTATGGAACCAGACATCAAATTCCCAACATCCGCTGGATCATGGAGAAAGCAAGAGAGTTCCAGAATAACATCTATTTCTGCTTCATTGACTATGCCAAAGCCTTTGACTGTGTGGATCACAATAAACTGTGGAACATTCTGAAAGAGATGGGAATACCAGACCACCTGACCTGCCTCTTGAGAAACCTGTATGCAGGTCAGGAAGCAACAGTCAGAACTGGACATGGAACAACAGACTGGTTCCAAATAGGAAAAGGAGTACATCAAGGTTGTATATTGTCACCTTGCTTATTTAACTTATATGCAGAGTACATCATGAGGAACGCTGGGCTGGAAGAAGCACAAGCTGGAATCAAGATTGCTGGGAGAAATATCAATAACCTCAGACTTGCAGATGACACCACCCTCATGGCAGAAAGTGAAGAAGAACTCAAAAGCCTCTTGATGAAAGTGAAAGAGGAGAGTGAAAAGGTTGGCTTGAAGCTCAACATTCAGAAAACGAAGATCATGGCATCTGGTCCCATCACTTCATGGGAAATAGATGGGAAAACAGTGGAAACAATGTCAGACTTTATTTTTTTGGGCTCCAAAATCACTGCAGAAGCTGACTGCAGCCATGAAATTAAAAGACGCTTACTCCTTGGACGGAAAGTTATGACCAACCTTGATAGTATATTAAAAAGCAGAGACATTACTTTGCCAACAAAAGTCCATCTAGTCAAGGCTATGGTTTTTCCCGTGGTCATGTATGGATGTGAGAGTTGGACTGTGAAGAAAGCTGATCGCCGAAGAATTGATGCTTTTGAACTGTGGTGCTGGAGAAGACTCTTGAGAGTCCCTTGGACTGCAAGGAGATCCAACCAGTCCATTCTAGAGGAGATCAATCCTGGGTGTTCATTGGAGGGAGTGATGCTGAAGCTGAAACTCCAATACTTTGTCCACCTCATGTGACGAGTTCCAGAATAACATCTGTTATATAATCACTGGAAAAGACTCTGATGCTGGGAAGGATTGGGGGTGGGAGGAGACGGGGACGACAGAGAATGAGATGGCTGGATGGCATCACCGACTCGAAGGACATGAGTTTGAGTGAACTCCGGGAGTTGGTGATGGACAGGGAGGCCTGGCGTGCTGTGATTCATGGGGTTGCAAAGAGTCAGACACGACTGAGCGACTGAACTGAATGATAAACCAGTAAATGTTATTCTGTGAACTGTTCTAGCAAACTATCAAACCTGAGGAAGGGGGTGACGGGAACCCCCTGTTTACAGCCAGTCAGAGAGAAGTATGGAGGGCCTGGGGACCTGGTATTTGTGACTGGTGTCTGCAGCGGGGGCAGCATTTGGGACTGAGCCATTGAATCTGGGATTTGACACTAAACCTAGGTAGTGTTAGAACCCAGTAGGTTCTAAGAGTCGTTTTAAATGGGGAAAATAGCCCAATACATTTGGTGTCAGAAGTATTTTAAGTGGAAGAACAGTTTCCCTTTAATGTCAAATGGTGCTGGGGCCTCCCTGATGGCCCAGTGGTTAAGACTCCACACTTCTATTGCAGAGGGCACAGGTTCGATCTGTGGTCATGGGACTAAGATTTCACATGGCATTCAGCCAAGCCAAAAAGTATAATGAAAGATAAAATATATTTTAAATAAACATTAAAGAAAAGATCAAATGGTACTAAGTGTCATAGGAAAAAAATAAAGCTAGGGATGGGCTAGGATGAAAAGGCAGGCTGTTTAGAGAGAGGGTTGTCAGGAAACTGGCAAAGACAAACAGAGCTGGCAGGAGTTAATGCTGTGAGAACAGAGCTTCTTCAGTAACGATTGGCTGCGGGGATGCTCTGACTTGTCCAGAGGTGACAGCTTCCAAAGCAAGGGTGAGGGAGTGGAGAGAGGGGAGGGACAAGCAGGGTGTTGGGTGGGGGGAGGGGAGTTGGAGGGCGCGGCTCACGGAAGTGAAAAACCACAAAGGTGGGATCAGGGTAAATGCTCCGAGGCCAGCGGTGTCTGCTGGCTGGCAATTCTATGCAATCTCCCCTCAACCCAGGGAATGGGGGGCAGAGGCCCCCTCCGTCCTGAAGATCACATTTCAATTCCTTGAGAAAGACCCTCCTATGTTGTAAGAGGGCCACAGACCTCTCAAAGGGGAAACAGACAGAGGATTCACAATTGTTAAGTCTTTTTTAAAGTAAAAGCCAATTTTCCTTAAGAACAGACAGGAGGTGTTGGCTAGAAAAAAAATGGCAAATTCTTCTGCCAGCCGGGAGCTTTTCCGGACAGGAACTCACTCGGTGGGGGCTGGGTCATGCCAGGGACACAGCCTCAGGCTGCTGGGAGCCTGCTGGTGTTGGTCAGGTGTCCGATAGTCGGGGTTTGGATGGAGTTGGCATGTGCAGAGAGAGACCTTTGCAGTTCTCAGACTTCTGCTCCCCGGGGGGGGTCGGGGAGGAGCGGGGTTGCTGGTCCAGCCCAGGATGACAGTTCAAAAGGAGATCCGAGGTGCCCAGCCACCCTGAGGAGCTGGGTGGGGAGGAGAGTTTTGTACCCATTTCTCACAAAGTGCTTGTCTTGTTCCAAAACTGCCTTTGGAAATAGCATCATTCATTCATTCAACCAGCAAGCATTCACTGAGTTTTGGCTGAAGCGACTTAGCATGCACGCACAACTCTGAGTTGAACAGACAGGAGTAGGACTCAGTTCCTGTAACCCAGAGTCCTATTGTCTAGTTTTCAAGACCTGCTCAGAGATGGTCATGTGGCATGACCCAACTCTCCCCTGAGATGAAGCCTCAGAAGGTACGTTTTTCCCAGCAGGGGTCTGTATTTGGGGAGAAGCCCTGGCAGGAAACTGATGTCCTTGGGGCATAGCGGTGGTTTGGGGGGGTCTGCTGGTGGCTGGGGGGGATTTAACCTTGTTGGTCCCTTCTGCTAAGTGGAAAGGGCACCCCAATATGACTCTTGTGGGTGTTCCCCTGGGATCTAGCATCTCCAGAATTCAGACTTTGCTTCCTGGCTCTGAGGCAGATTGTGCTGGTCTTGGGACTTCTCAGCACCTGCTGTCCCCGCTTTTGCTAGAGCACCCATCTTCTTTTGGGGACCCACCTCCCTCAGTTATGTACTGGTCCTTCCCAGGCTCAGTGGCCACAGTGTGAAGGGCAGTCACGTGGTCCTAGCCTGGCCACCTATGACTTTCCAGCCCCCTGGCACCGGTGACTGGGCCAGGCACCGTTACGCAACCTAGTGGGTGCAAGCAGAACGATCCCCTGACTTGTATGAGAACACTGAGAGGAGACTATTTCTGCTGGATGGGCAGTCATGAGGATATGAGCCTGCAGTGGCAGCTGCCATCTTGCCCTGGCAATAGAAGAATGGTCTAAGAATGGAGCCAGGGAGGAAGCAGAGCCCAGGGATGTAAAGAAAAACATTGGCTTCTCATGGGTCTGACTGGACTCCTAGATCAAGTCACACCTGAAGGCCTACCCGTGGACTTCTCAGCTGTATGAGCTAATACAGTCTGTTTGTCCGAATCAGTCTGAGTTGGATTTCTTCGCCTTGTGACAGAAAGAGGCTTGGCTGATACCCACTCAGTGCACGCTGACCCTGACTCCCATGAGAAGCGGCCCCGGGGCACTCCAGGGGCCCTGTCTTATTCATCACGAACCGTCTTGTGTTCTTTACCCTGCTGCTACCTCAGTGCATTCTTGCTCCCACTCTAGCATCCCCTGCCTCCAGCATCTTACACTCTGAATCTGACCACAGGCTCGACTTTTCTGGCTTTAATCATAGCCTCTGCCTTTGGCCTTTTAGTGGCTTCTGATGGCCCCAAGTATAGGCTTCCCATTTGGTGCAGTGGTAGAGAATCTGCCAGTCAGTTCAGGAGATGCAAGAGACCCAGGTTCAATCCCTGGGTTGGGAAGATCCCCTGGAGGAGGGAATGGTAACCCACTCCAGAATTCTTGCCTGCAGAATTCCATGGACAGAGGAGCCTGGTGGGCTACGGTCCACAGGGTCACAAAGGACACGACTGAGTGACAAAGCACGCACGCATGCGTGGCCCCAGGTCCAGCCCACCAGTGAGTCCTAGCACCTCAGACCTGACCCTGATATCAGCACATGTGACTGGCACCCCTTTGTGTCCTGCCCCCAGTGAATTAGAACACATCAGAAAAGCTCCACCATGGTTTTTCATTTCAGTAGAGTGGGGGCAGCCCCGTTACAATCCAGTGTAACTACTGTTGCTCTGGGGAGCCTGACGTAACCCACCCATGCATAGCGCTTTATACTTCACAGAGTACTTTTGGTTATGTTTTCTTTTTTTTTAATTTTTTTTAAAATTTATTTTATTGGAGGCAAATTACCTTACATTAATATATTGGTTGGTTTTGCCATACATTGACATGAATCCGCCCCGGGTGTACATGTGTTCTCTTTTTTGAACCCCCCTCCCACCTCCCTCTTCCCCATATCCTCCCTCCAGGTCATCCCCGTGCACCAGCCCCAAGCATCCTGTATCATGCGTCGAACCTGGACTGGTCACTTATGATAATATACATGCTACAATGCCGTTCTCCCCAATCATCCCACCTTCACCCTCTCCCACAGAGTCCCAAAGACTGTTCTATATGCCTCTGTCTCTTTTGCAGTCTCGTATACAGGGTTCAGGTTACCATCTTTCTAAATTCCATATATATGCATTAGTATACTGTATTGATGTTTTTCTTTCTGGCTTACTTCACTCTGTATAATTGGCTCCAATTTCATCCACCTCATTAAAACTGATTCAAATGCATTCTTTTTGATGGCCGAAAAATACTCCATTGTGTATATGTACCAAAGCTTTCTTATCCATTCGTCTGCAGATGGACATCTAGGTTGCTTCCATGTCCTGGCTATTATAAACAGTGCTGCAATGAACATTGGAGTACATATGTCTCTTTCAATTCTGGTTTCCTCAGTGTGTATGCCCAGGAGTGCGATTGCTGGATCATATGGCAGTTCTATTTACAGTTTTCTGAGGAATCTCCATACTGTTCTCCTTAGTGGCTGTGCTAGTTTGTATTCCCACCAACAGTGTAAGAAGGTTCCCTTTTCTCCACACCCTCTCCAGTATTTATTGCATGTAGACTTTTGGATAGCAGCCATTCTGACTGGTGTGACATGGTATCTCATTGTGGTTTTGATTTGCATTTCTCTGATTATGAGGGATGTTGAGCATTTTTTCATGTGTTTGTTAGCCATCTTTATGTCTTCTTTGGAGAAATGTCTATTTAGTCCTTTGGCCCATATTTTTTTTTTTTTCCAGAAAAACATCTACTTCTGCTTTATTGACTACACCAAAGCCTTTGTGTGGATCACAAAATACTGTTGAAAATTCTTTTTTTTTTCCCCTCACTTTCTTTTTTTTTTTTTTCAGTGTTTATTTATTTATTTTTTTAGGTAATTAATTTATTTTTTATTGGAGGCAAATTATTTTACAATATTATATTGGTTGGTTTTGCCATACATTGATATGAATTTGCCCCGGGTTTACATAAGTTCCCCCTCCTGAACCGCCCTCCCACCTCCCTCCTCCCTTTATCCTCCCTCTGGGTCATCCCCGCATGCCAGCCTCGAGCATCCTATAACATGCATTGACCCTGAACTAGTGATTCGTTTCACATATGACAACATACGTGTTTCAATGCCATTCTCCCAAATCATCCCACCCTCACCCTCTCCCATAGAGTCCCAAAGACTGTTCTATACATCTGTGTCTCTTTTGCTTTCTCGTATACAGGGTTATTATTTGCATCTTTCTAAATTCCATATATATGTGTTAGTATACTGTATTGGTGTTTTTCTTTCTGGCTTACTTCACTCTGTATAATAGGCTCCAGTTTCATCCACCTCATTAGAACTGATTCAAATGTATTCTTTTTAATGGCTGAATAATACTCCATTGTGTATATGTACCAAAGCTTTCTTATCCATTCGTCTGCAGATAGACATCTAGGTTGCTTCCATGTCCTGGCTATTATAAACAGTGCTGCAATGAACATTGGAGTACATATGTCTCTTTCAATTCTGGTTTCCTCGGTATGTATGCCCAGGAGTGCGATTGCTGGATCATATGGCAGTTCTATTTACAGTTTTCTGAGGAATCTCCATACTGTTCTCCTTAGTGGCTGTGCTAGTTTGTATTCCCACCAACAGTGTAAGAAGGTTCCCTTTTCTCCACACCCTCTCCAGCATTTATTGCATGTAGACTTTTGGATAGCAGCCATTCTGACTGGTGTGACATGGTATCTCATTGTGGTTTTGATTTGCATTTCTCTGATTATGAGGGATGTTGAGCATTTTTTCATGTGTTTGTTAGCCATCTTTATGTCTTCTTTGGAGAAATGTCTGTTTAGTTCTTTGGCCCATATTTTGATTGGGTCACCTAGTTTTCTGGAATTGAGCTGCAGGAGCTGCTTTTATATTTTGGAGATTAATCCTTTATCAGTTGCTTCATTTGCTATTATTTTCTCCCATTCTGAAGGCTGTCTTTTCACCTTGCTTAGAGTTTCCTTTGCTGTGCAGAAGCTTTTGATTTTAATTAGGTTCCATTTGTTTATTTTTACTTTTATTTCCAATATTCTGGGAGGTGGGTCTTGGAGGATCCTGCTGTGATTTATGTCGGAGAGTGTTTTGCCTACGTTCTCCTCTAGGAGTTTAATAGTATCTGGTCTTACATTTAGCTCTCTAATCCATTTTGAGTTTATTTTGGTGTATGGTGTTAGGAAGTGTTCTAGTTTCATTCTTTTACAAGTGGCTGACCAGTTTTCTCAGCACCACTTGTTAAAGAGACTGTCTTTTCTCCATTTTATATTCTTGCCTCCTTTGTCGAAGATAAGGTGTCCATAGGTGCGTGGATTTATCTCTGGGCTTTCTATTTTGTTCCATTGATCTATATTTCTGTCTTTATGCCAGTACCATACTGTCTTGATGACTGTGGCTTTGTAGTAGAGGCTGAAGTCTGGCAGGTTAATTCCTCCAGTTCCATTTTTCTCCTTCAAGATTGCTTTGGCTATTCAAGGTTTTTTGTATTTCCATACAAATTGTGAGATTATTTGTTCTAGTTCTGTGAAAAATATCGTTGGTAGCTTGATAGGGATTGCATTGAATGTATAAATTACTTTGGGTAGTATACTCATTTTCACAATATTTATTCTTCCAATCCACGAACACGGTATATTTCTCCATCTATTAGTGTCCTCTTTGATTACTTTCACTAGTGTTTTATAGTTTTCTATGTACAAGTCTTTTGTTTCCTTAGGTAGATATATTCCTAAGTATTTAATTCTTTTCGTTGCAACAGTGAATGGAATAGTTTCCTTAATTTCTTTCTATTTTCTCATTATTAGTGTATAGGAATGCAAGGGATTTCTGTGTGTTGATTTTATATCCTGCAACTTTACTGTATTCATTGATTAGCTCTAGTAGTTTTCTGGTAGAGTCTTTAGGGTTTTCTGTGTAGAGGATCATGTCATCAGCGAACAGTGAAAGCTTTACTTCTTCTTTTCCAATTTGTATTCCTTTTATGTCTTTTTCTGCTCTGATTGCTGTAGCCAAAACTTCCAGAACTATGTTGAATAGTAGTGGTGAGAGTGGGCACCCTTGTCTTGTTCCTGACTTTAGGGGAAATGCTTTCAGTTTTTCACCATTGAGGATAATGTTTGCTGTGGGTGTGTTGTATATAGCTTTTATTATGTTGAGATATGTCCCTTCTATGCCCACTTTCTGGAGAGTTTTTATCATAAATGGATGTTGTATTTTGTCAAAGGCTTTCTCTGCATCTATTGAGATAATCATATGATTTTTATTTTTCAGTTTGTTAATGTGGTGTGTTACGTTGACTGATTTGCGGATATTGAAGAATCCTTGCATTCCTGGGATAAAGCCCACTTGGTCATGATGTATGATCTTCTTAATGTGTTGTTGGATTCTGATTGCTAGAATTTTGTTAAGGATTTTTGCATCTATGTTCATCAGTGATATTGGCCTGTAGTTTTCTTTTTTTGTGGGATCTTTACCAGGTTTTGGGATTAGGGTGATAGTGGCCTTATAGAATGAGTTTGGAAGTTTCCCTTCCTCAGCAATTTTCTGGAAGAGTTTGAGTAGAATAGGTGTTAGCTCTTCTCTAAATTTTTGGTAGAATTCAGCTGTGAAGCCGTCTGGACCTGGGCATTTGTTTGCTGGAAGCTTTCCAATTACTTCCTCTATTTCCGTGCTTGTGATGGGTCTGTTCAGATTTTCTATTTCTTCCTGGTTCAGTTTTGGCAAGGTGTACTTTTCTAGGAATTTGTCCATTTCTTCCAGGTTATTCATTTTATTGCCATATAATTGCTGATAGTATTCTCTAATAATCCTTTGTATTTCTGTGTTGTCAGTTGTGATCTCTCCATTTTCATTTCTAATTTTATTGATTTGGTTCTTCTCCCTTTGTTTCTTGATAAGTCTGGCTAGTGGTTTGTCAATTTTATTTAGCTTCTCAAAGAACCAGCTTTTGGCTTTGTTGACTTTTGCTATGGTCTCTTTTGTTTCTTTTGCATTTATCTCTGCCCTAATTTTTACGATTTCTTTCCTTCTGCTAACCCTGGGGTTCTTCATTTCTTCCTTTTCTAGTTTCTTTAGATGTAGAGTTAGGTTATTTAGTTGTCTTTTTTCTTGTTTCTTGAGGTGTGCCTGTATTGCTATGAACCTCCCCCTGAGCACTGCTTTTACAGTGTCCCAGAGGTTTTGGGTTGTTGTGTTTTCATTTTCATTCATTTCTATGCATATTTTGATGTCTCTTTTGATTTCTTCTATGATTTGTTCATTATTCAGCAGCGTGTTGTTCAACCTCCATATGTTGGCATTTTTAATAGTTTTTCTCTTGAAATTGAGATCTAATCTTACTGCATTGTGGTCAGAAAAGATGCTTGGAATGATTTCAATTTTTTTGAATTTACCAAGGCTAGATTTATGGCCCAGGATGTGATCTATCCTGGAAAATGTTCCATGTGCGCTTGAGAAAAAGGTGAAATTCATTGTTTTGGGGTGAAATGGCCTATAGAGATCTATTAGGTCTAACTGGTCTATTGTATCATTTAAAGTTTGTGTTTCCTTGTTAATTTTCTGTTTAGTTGATCTATCCATAGATGTAAGTGGGGTATTAAAGTCTCCCACTATTACTGTGTTATTGTTAATTTCCCCTTTCATACTTGTTAGTAATTGTCTTACATATTGCGGTGTTCCTATGTTGGGTGCATAAATATTTATAATTGTTATATCTTCTTCTCGGATTGATCCTTTGATCATTATGTAGTTTCCTTCTTTGTCTCTTTTCACAGCCTTTGTTTTAAAGTCTATTTTATCTGATATGAGTATTGCTACTCCTGCTTTCTTTTGGTCTCTATTTGTGTGGAGTGTCTTTTTCCAGCCCCTCACTTTCAGTCTGTATGTGTCCCTCGATTTGAGGTGGGTCTCTTGTAGACAACATATATGGGGGTCTTGTTTTTGTATCCATTCAGCCAGCCTTTGTCTTTTGGTTGGGGCATTCAACCCATTTACGTTTAAGGTGATTATTGATAAGTATGATCCCGTTGCCATTTTCTTTATTGTTTTGGGTTCAAGTTTATATACCCTTTCTGTGTTTCCAGTCTAGAGAAGATCCTTTAGTATTTGTTGGAGAGCTGGTTTGGTGATGCTGAATTCTCTCAGCTTTTGCTTGTCTGTAAAGCTTTTGATTTCTCCTTCATATTTGAATGAGATCCTTGCTGGTATAGTAGTCTGGGCTGTAGGTTATTTTCTTTCATCACTTTAAGTATGTCTTGCCATTCCCTCCTGGCCTGTAGATTTTCTGCTGAAAGATCAGCTGTTATCTTTATGGGGATCCCCTTGTGTGTTATTTGCTGTTTTTCCCTTGCTGCTTTTAATATTTTTTCTTTGTGTTTGATCTTTGTTAATTTGATTAATATGTGCCTTGGGGTATTTTGCTTTGGGTTTATCCTGTTAGGGACTCTCTGTGTTTCTTGGACTTGGGTGATTATTTCCTTCCCCATTTTAGGGAAATTTTCAACTATTATCTCCTCAAGTATTCTCTCATGGTCTTTCTTTTTGTCTTCTTCTTCTGGGACTCCTATGATTTGAATGTTGGGGCATTTAATATTGTCCCATATGTCTCTAATATTGTCCTCATTTCTTTTAATTCTTTTTTCTTTTTCTGTCTCTGTTTCATTTATTTCTACAATTCTATCTTCTAGCTCACTTATCCTGTCTTCTGCCTCTGTTATTCTACTGTTTGCTCCCTCGAGAGTGTTTCTGATCTCATCTATTGTATTATTCATTGTATATTTACTCTTTTTTATTTCCTCTAATTCCTTATTGAACATTTCTTCCATCTTCTCAATCCTTTTCTCCAGTTTATTTATCTGTAACTCCATTTTGCTTTCCAGATTTTGAATCATTTTCACAATTAAAATTCGGAATTCTTTATCGGGTAGGTTCCCTATATCTTCCTCTTTTGTTTGTGTTGGTGGGCATTTATCCTGTTCCTTTACTTGTTCAGTATTTCTCTGCCTCTTCATCTTGCTTATATTGCTGTGTTCGGGGTGGCCTTTCCGTCTTCTGGCAGTTTGTGGAGTTCTCTTTATTATGTAGTTACCTCGTTGTGCGTGGGGTTGGATGAGTGACTTGTCAAGGTTCCCTGGTTAGGGAAGCTTGAGTCGATGTTCTGGTGGGTGGAGCTGGATTTCTTCTCTCTGGAGTGCAATGAAGTGTCCAGTAATGAGTTTGAGATGTCAGTGGGTTTGGGGTGGCTTTGGGCAGCCTGTATATTGAAGCTCAGTGCTATTCTCCTGTGTTGCTGGATAGCTTGCGTAGTATGTCTTTCACTGAAACTTGTTGACCCTTGGGTGGTGCCTGGTTTCAGTGTATGTATGGAGGCATTTGATGAGTACCTGTCAATTAATGTTCTCTGGAACAGGAGATCTCTGGTGTTCTCAGGATTTGGCCTTAAGCCTCTGCCTCTGGTTTTCAGTCTTATTCTTGCGGGAGGCTCAAGGCTTCTCTCTCTGTTACTTCCAAGGCAGTTCCTTCTGTTGAAAAACCTCTTCTGTTTTCTGGTCTCCTCAGTGTCTAATTCCCATCCTGACACCAGGATGCAGTGGTAGACACTTTTTTTTCCCCCCCAGCTCACCTGTTCAGTCCTGCTATGGGGAGGGAGGAACAGCTAACAAATATCCCTGGCGTCTGTGGGGAGTGCTCGCAGTGTCTCGGCTACACTGGGAATGCTCCCGCTCGAGGCGTGTGTGCTTTCCCTGTTTATGCTGCTTAGGCTTTAGTTTGCTCTGCTGCAAGCTGTCCGTGGCTGGTGCTGGGTTGCATGCACTTCCCAGGTCTGAGCGGCTCAGGTTCAGGTCCTCAGGTACTCCACAAAAGTGCAGACTTGGCTGGGCCTGCGTTTTGTGCCTTCTCGGTCCTAGCAGCTCAGGTGACCAGGTGTTTGGCGAGCATGGTTGCTGCGACTTATCGCCTTCCCGTTCCCTGTCGCTCGGTTTTTTGGGAGTCCAACTGGCGCACTTTCTCAGGCGGATATCGACCAGCCCGAACCCAAGAAGTCCTGGCCAGCAAGGAAGCCTGCCTGCAGCTTGGCACGGTGGAGGCTGGGGAAGGGCCGCCCGCTGCCGCTCGCTCCGCTCAGCGCCCCGTTCTGTGGGCAGGGCTGGCTTGGGGCTTTTTCACAGGCTTTTTCCAGCCCTCTCGCCCTTCAGCTGCAACCTCTGCTCTGGTATCTTAAGTTCGAGCCCTCAGTTTGCCCTGGGGCGTTCAAGCCCAGTTCCCCCTCTAAGCGCCACCGCCGGTTCTCCCTCTAACGCCGCCTCCGGTTCTCGCTCTAAGCACACAACCGTTCTCCCTCCAAGTGCACAGCCGTTCTCCCTCTAACACCGCCGCCGGTTCTCCCTCTAAGCGCTGCCGCCGGTTCTCCCTCTAAGCTCTGCCGCCAGTTCTCCCTCTTGGTTATGTTTTCTAACTGGATCTTATTATAGCCCCGCAGTGCTCTGCCCGGAGGGCCAAGGAGGGCTTGCACATCTTGCCTTGTCCCAGCCCAAAAAGTAGTTTGTTGAGTCATACACTGCAACTAAAAAGCCAAGAAATTAATGTGTATTCTTTGCATGTGCTATTTCCAAAAGCCGCAAACTAAGACTAAGACATTATCAATATAGTTCGGAATTTGCTGCTTTTCTTACACTCTTTTGTTGTGTACAGGAAGGGAAGTCAAAGGGATTATAAATTTGAGTAAAATTGGAAACTATATATTTTACAAGCTTCCCTGGTGTCTCAAGAGTAAAGAAACCTCCTGCTAATGCAGGAGGCTTGGGTTTGATCTCTGGGTGGGGAAGATCCCTTGGAGAAGGAGATGATATAACCCACTCCAGTATTCTTGCCTTGGAAATCCCATGGGCAGAAGAACCTGGCAGGTGAGAGTCCAAGGGGTCATAAAGTGTCAGATATGACTTAGTGACTAAGCAACAACAGCAATTTTAAGACAAAGGGCCTTTAACTTAGGATGGTCAAAGCACTGATAATATATATTTGCTGTAGAGAGACTTACTATGAGCTTAGTAAAGACTTGCTTTCATTAGGGCTTTCCTGCTGGTTCAGTCAGTAAAGAATCTGCCTGCAATGCGGGAGACCTGGGTTTGATCCCTGGGTTGGGAAGATCCCCTGGAGGAGGGCATGGAAACCCACTCCAGTGTTCTTGCCTGGAGAATCCCCATGGACAGAGGAACCTGGTGGCCTGCGGTCCATGGAATCACAGAGCGTTGGACATGACTAAGCACAGCATAGCACATGGGGTGGGGAAAGATGCTGGGTAAAAAGTCACTTAATTTCCTTGGGAGAAAAGTTATGACCAACCTAGACAGCATATTAAAAAGCAGAAACATTACTTTGCCAACAAAGGTCCATCTAGTCAAGGCTATGGTTTTTCCAGTGGTCATGTATGTATGTGAGAGTTGGACTATAAAGAAAGTTGTACTATAAAGAAAGCGCTGAAGAATTGATGCTTTTGAACTGTGGTGTTGGAGAAGACTCTTGAGAGTCCCTTGGGCTGCAAGGAGATCTAACCAGTCCATCCTAAAGGAAATCAGTCCTGAATAATCATTGGAAGGACTGGTGCTGAAGCTGAAACTCCAATACTTTGGCCACCTGATGCAAAGAACTGACTTATTAGAAAAGACGCTGACGCTGGGAAAGATCAAAGACGGGAGGAAAGGGGGACGACAGAGGATGAGATGGTTGGATGGCATCACCGAGTCAAAGGACATGAGTTTGAGTAAACTCCAGTAGTTGGTGATGGACAGGGAGGCCTGGCGTGCTGCGGTCTATGGGGTCGCAGAGTTGGACACGACTGAGCTACTGAACTGAACTGAACAAAGTCACTTGCAAAGTTGTTCTTATGTCCACTCAAGACTTCCCCTCCTTAGGGTTGTTTTATTGTGCGTGGGGCAAGGGGAAGGAGAGATGAGGCATTATTTGTCAAGTATGAGGATGCAAGTGCAGTGTGACTAGCTCAGCTGAGGTCACAGAACGAACCTGTGATGACCCTTGTTAATTCCACTGGGGCATCAGGCACAGTGATGGAGGGCCCTGGGGGCCACTAGGCTCCAAGGTGGTGGCATCTTAGCTCATAATTACATACTTCAGCCTAGAGGGGCAAGGGGAGTCCCTCGGAATTCTGGCTGTCTTCAGAGGAGCATTTGGCAAGAGCCACAACCACTTCTCCCTTCCCCTACCTGTGGGACCCTCCTGTGGGAAAGGAGTATGTGTGTGTGTCCGTACCTGTATTAATTGCTTACTTTTCCACTCCTTGGAAACCCATTCAACATCCTGCCTTGCCCAGAGAACTCCAGTGCACTTAATTCATTCTCCAAATTTGCCCCAAGAGGGCACCAAGGTTTGTGGGGCCTGGAAAGATGGATAAAAGCAGTGAGCTGGGACCAGCAGGGGGCAGTATAGCTCTAGGGATGCGAGCAGGTGGAGTTGGCCAGCTGGGCAAGTGGGTTCCAGGTATGTGTCTGTTGCTTTGTGGGTAAGACTGGTGTGAGAAAACTTGCCTACAGGAAGCACCAGTAGGAACTCTGGTACCTTTCAGCAGATTATTGTCCCACAGGGAGGAAACTGATCAAACCTTGTTGTGCCCAGACCTTGCCCTGCAAATACCAAGCAGACATTAAAGCCGGGGTCCCAACTGGTGGACCTTCAGATGAACTTAGCCCACAGACCTCTTCTGATGTGCCTGGGCATGGCTCTGTTTTGATAAAGTTTTTTTACTGGAGTATGATACACACACAGAAAATGCACTTGTCATAGGCACACAGTTCAGTGAATTTTTGAGGTCATCACACATGTAAATCAAAGACTCAAGTCCTGTAAGCCAAATGGTCTCAGCTCATCCAGGAACCCCTTCAGCCTGCACGATGGTGTAAATTTCAATGTAATTAGTTGCCAGCAACAACAGCAATAGAAAAACTTGAATTTCTCGACAAAAAAGAGGTGGAGGGAGCTGAGGTTGGCTGCCGACTTCAAAGGAGGTGAGCACATATCAGTTTGTGCCAGCACCCCCGTTCTAGGCCAGGCGAGAGGGAACCTGTACCTGAGCCCACATTTTAAAGGACCTGTCCCTAAATTAAAACCACAATGAAATATCACTCACACATGTCAGAATGGCCATCACCCAAAGGAACACAAATAACAATGTTGGAGAGAATGTGGAGAACAGGGAAGCCTCATACGTTGTTGATGGGAATGTAAGTTGTTGCAATGACTGCGTGATACAGTGAGGAGGCTTCTCAGAACACCAAAAGTGGGGTTACCGTATCATCCAGTTCCGGGGCATATATTCAGACTCCTGGCCATATACCCACGGCATAGATGGAGCTGGAGGGTATTATACTAAGTGAAATAAGTAGGACAGAGGGAGTGAGGGAGGGAATGAAGTCGCTCAGGCGCGTCTGACTCTGCACCTCCGAGGACTGCAGCCCGCCAGGCTCCTCCGTCCATGAGATTTCTCAGGCACGAACACTGGAGCGGGTTGCCATTTCCTTCTCCAGGGGATCTTCCCGACCCAGGGATCGAACCAGGGTCTCCCGCATTGCAGGCAGATGCTTTACCCTCTGAGCCACCAGGGAAGCCCAGGTGGGACAGAGGAAAGACAAACATTAATACTATATGATATCACTTATAAGTAGGATCGAAAACATACAACAAACTAATGAACACAACACAAAATGAACAGACTCAGAGACACAGAAAACTAACTAGTTAGTTACCAGTGGGGAGATGGTGGGAGGAGGGAGCCCTCGAAATAATCTACAAGGTGCACAGGGATCATAGCCACTATTTTAGAATCTTTACAAATGGAGTATAAACTTTAAAAATTGTGAATCACTATATTGCACTCCTGTAACTTATATACTATTGTATAGCAACCATACTTCAGTGAAAGTAAAATGAAATAAAACAAAAAGCCCTTCCCTGTTCTCCTCTGCATGCCCTGTAGGATTCAAGGCCCAAAGAGACCTGTCCATCCAAACGCCCCACTCTCCCTCGTAGACCACACCCCTGGCTCAGGACCCCAGGACTCTGTGCTCTCTGCTAGGTCTGGGTGGTGAGTGTTTCTGACAACTGCCTCCTTAGTTGTTTGCACCCTTAGGACCCAGGGTTGGGTCTGCACCCTTAGGACTCAGGACCCAGTTGCTGAGGGCAACTTGTGAGATGAACAGAGGGTCATCAGTTGGAGCTCAGTTGTGCAGGATATGAGGGAGGGTAGGAAGTGGGTACAAGCCTCAGGCCAGAGCCCACTCTCCCTGGAGACTGTGTTCCAGCACAGAGTCACATAGACTCTGTATTAGTCAGCATTCTCCAGACAAACAGAACCAAGGGAATATAGATAATAGATAGATAGAGAGAGATTTATTTTAAGGCATCGACTCATGCTGTTGTGGGACCTGGCAGGTCTAAAATCTACCTGGCAACTCAACAGGCTGTAAACTCAGGCAGGGTCTCTAGGCTTCAGCCTGAAGGATTTCTTCTTCTTCTGGGAAAAGATTCCCTCAGTCTTTGCTCTTAGGGCTTCAACTGATTGGGTAAGGCCCACCCACATTATGAAGGGCAATCTGCTTTCCGAGGCATCTGCTATGTAAATGTTAATCACATCTGCAAAACACTTGCACGGCCATAGCTTCTGGCTCTCCTCTTGGCCATCTTTGGAGGCAGCTACTCCTAGGAGTTTGGGACTGGGAGATCTGTGCTCAACTGACGCAGGGAAGGTGACCCCACATCCATCTCCTCCATCTTTACCCCAAATAACCCACCCACCAGTCCTTGGATTAAGAGGGGACATCCACGGAGGCAACCTTGGTGGCCACATAAGGCTGCACAGGTTATCATGAAATGAAGGCATTGGCCTAGAGGGCATCTGGTGTGTTAATATCCAGCTTGGGCCACTCACCAAGCCGTGTACCTGGCATGGGCTACATCTGTCCAGAGAAGAGGGCACTTCTGAATTCTCATTATGAGCCAGTTGGTGGCTTTGGTGGCAGCCTGGGTTCTGATTGCAGTCTTAGGCCTAGCCTTGAGCAGGAGAACACACATGGTCGAAATCACAGGTTCCTCATCTATAATTGGCAACAGGGGCAGCAGTATGCTAGGCTGAATGAAGGCCCCCAGATATGTGCTCACCCTGGCCCCTCAAACTTACAACTGTGTTACCTTGAGCAGTGGTGGTAGTTTAATCATTAAGTTGTGCCTTGACTCTTTGTGACCCTACCAGGCTCCTCTGTCCATGGGATTTTCCAGGCAAGAATACTGAAGTGGTCTGTCATTTCCTCCTCTAGGGGATCTTCCCGAGCTAGGGATCGGACCTGGGTATCCTGCACTGCCACCAGATTCTTTACCGACTGAGCCACCGGGGAAGCCGTTGCATAGATGTGATTAAAGATCTTGAGATGGGAGATGGCCCTGGATTGTCCAGGGGACCTAATATAATCTCAGGGTCCTTATCCAAGGAGGGCAGAGGATCAGAGTGAGTAGTAAGAGATGTGAAGAGGGAAGCAAGAGGAAGGACGGATGCAAGGAAGGGGCCGCAAGCCAAGGAGTGTGGATGCCTCGAGAAGCTGAAAAAGGCGAAGCAAAGGGCTCTTCCTTGGAGCCTCCAGAAAAAGGCAGCCCTGCCAACACCTTGACTTTAGCCCAGTGAAACTGGTTTTGGGCTTCTAGTTCCAGAACTGTAAAATCTTATATTTGTGTTGCTTTCAGCTGCTAAAGGTGTCTTGATCTTTTACAGGCAGCAGAGGTGACTCACACAAGCACCTCTCTCAGGGGGTGATTTTAAGGATGAAAGAGACAGCAGCCTAAACACGCAGTACCTGGGGGTACCGTGTGGAGCTCAGTAACGGAAGCTGCTGACACTGTAGTGATAACCAGGCCTCCTCACCTCCGCCCGCCCTCCCTTCCCTACCACTCTTCCTGACCCTGGGGACGACTGCCATCCCAGGAAGCTTCTGGGAAGATAAGGGGTGAACTCTGACCTGTGTGAGGAAGGACAGGAGGGCACAGACAGCCGGATGGTGGAGATGACAGTAACTACATCCCCCAGCCCTTTCCAGAGGTGGCAAACCATGGAAGGCGGGCTGGAATGGCAATAAAGTCATTGTTTACATGCAACAGCCTGCGTAATAAGTTCCAAGTGCAGCAAGCCAGAGGAAAGCAAAAGTTATTTTCAGACTGGTCATCAGTGGCCGACAGGCCGGGCCAGTCCCTACAAAAACAAACCACGCAGGATGCAGGAACAGAGTCACCCACGCACGCTTTCCCTCTGCTGGTCCAGCCCCACCCCCTTCCTGGACTAGCCGCAGCCCTCCCTCCCCAAGAGGCTTTTCACAGTACCCAGCCCCCAGGGTGACTAACTCATCCGGTTAGCCAGAGACCCTTCTGGTTTTAGTGCTGAAGGTCCCGTGTCCAGGGAAACCCCTGAGTCTGGGTAGACCAGGACAACTGGTCACCTGACTCAGCCCTCAGCCCCAAGACAGCCCACCCCACTGTGGCTCCCATAGGGTCCAGCCTCTCCTCCAGCAGGGTGTCTTTATTTGGGGTTGGGAGCCATCTCGTGAATGCAGAGGGTTCTGCTTGGCCTCAGCCCCGCTGCCTAGAACCTTCTTCCTTCTGGGGTATCACGGCTGGCCCTGTCCAGGCGTCCTGACCACCTCATCTGTAACACGCTGCTTTGTAGTTGTCACCGCTCCCTTCCCTCGTGTGTCACAGGCTGGGACCCAAGACTCCATATGATGTTTGTGTCCCCGACTAGATCTTTGCTTTATCCATCTGAGTCCTCAGTACCCACCCCAGTGCCTGATATTCACTTGGCATTCAGTAAACATTTTGAAGAATGGAGGGAAGGAGAGAAGGAGGGGAAGGGGGAGAGGAGGAAGAATCCCCAAGGGGTTCGTGTCCTTCAGATTCATAGACTCAAGGTGACCGATTCATGGAAACACAGTCCAGGCAGAAGACAGGCTGTGTGGCATCTAACGGGTGTGGATGCGGTGACCAGGTTGCTGCGTAAGTCTAACTGCTGAAGAACACAGCAGAAGAGGTGGGACTCACCATGTACTCAGAGGAGCTTGGGATGCCTGGTTTTCAGGTCAGGTAGACACAACCCCATCCTCAAAACCACTGTTGTCGTTCAGTCACTAAGTTGTGTCTGACTCTTTGTGACCCCACACAGCTCGCCAGGCTTCCCTGTCCTTCGCTAGCTCCCGGAGTTTGCTCAGACTCATGTCCACTGAGCTGGTGATGCCATCCGACCATCTCTTCCTCTGTCGCCCCCTTCTCCTCCTGCCCTCAGTCTTTCCCAGCATCTGAGTCTTTTCCAGTGAGTCAGCTGTTTGCATCAGTGGCCAGAGTATTGGAGCTTCTGCTTCAGCATCAGTCCTTCCAATGAATATTCAGGGTTGATTTCCTTTAGGAAAAGGAAAATTTCCCTCAAAGCTGTAACAGGCACCTCCTATGCTTAGACCTAAACCAGAGCATCTGAGATACCCCCAGCCCAGGCCAGGACAAGGCAGAACAGAGCTCTGATCTTCCAGAGGTGAGCTCCCTGCCTTCCCAGATTCCCCTCTCCTGAATGCTGAAATTGCCCTTCTGCTCCCCAACCGTGGGCAAGCACATTCATCCTAGTATCCATGGCAATGACCATGGGCTTTAAAATCCTTCTTCTTATTCTCCCAAGAGGTGCTGGGGCTGTGCATAGAGGACTCCTCTCAGGAGCTTTCAGGTGGTAGGGAGGCGGTTAACCTTGGAGACAGGATTGTGTGTACCTGGGAAGCACAGGTGTGGTTCAGGCAGGGATGGTGATGCTCTGGGAGTTCCTGCTGCAAAGACTTACTGAGCATGCGCTGTGTGCTGGATTCTGGATGGGGAGACGGACAAGACACAAAGAAATAAGCTCATCTCGCTGTGAGTATGACAAAGAAGAGAAAAGCAAGACTGGTCCATTTTGCCACTGGCTGAACCAGGGAGATAGCAAGGCTTCCTCCCATGGCTGGAATTTGAGCCAAAAAGGTGACTAGTCAAAGACTTGGGCTTCCCAGTTGGTGCTAGTGGTAAAGAATTTGCATGCCAATGCAGGAAATTCAGGAGATTCGGGTTTAATCCCTGGGTGGGGAAGATACCCTGGAGGAGGAAATGGCAACTCACTGCAGTATTCTGCTGGGAGAATCCCATGGACAGAGGAGCCTGGTGGGCTACAGTCCACGGGGTCGCAAAGAGTCAGGCACGACTGACTGAACACGCGTAGCACACACACAAAGATTAGGGATAATATCGTACATTGTAAAGGGTATGGATAATGAGACGTGAGCATAATGAGAGTCACCTTTGAGGACAGATCTAAAAGAGCTGTGAAACTTTTAATTGCATTTACAGCCCCGTCCCTGAGAAATTCCACCTCCCACTATATCTACTCTGGAGAAATCTCTCCACATATGCAAAGAAAATACACACGGAGACTTTATTACAGCATTGCTTGAAATACCAACAAACTGGAACTGCTGTCTATTGATCCATGATATAAGAAGAGCAGTTTTAAAAAGGAAGGGGATTTAGATGCGCTGAAGTGAAGAATCTCCAAGATGCGAACGTTGGATAAAAGAACAAGCTGTAGAAGGACAAGTGTGACGTGACAGTATTAGTCCAGTCTTCTTGGCTCCCTTGATATAAATGCAAATGTACAAAGATGGTAACCACGGTTACCTCTGGAAAGAAGGCTACAGGGAAGATGTGGTCAAAGCCCACAAGCTAGAGTCAAATGTTCCAGTTTTTACAAAGAGAATTATGCATGGATTATCTGCATAAATTAAACATTTGAAGGGAAGGAAAACAAGGTGACAGAACAATTCCCAAGTTGCACACCTCAATACCAGCTTAGACGTCATTTCATTATCTGGTTTGACAATAGAGACAGACACCCGGATTGCTGCATAGAGACTGTATATCCCCACGCTCCACTCAGATGGGCAGAGATAATAGCTCTGTTACCTAGTTTTTATCTTCCGTTCCGTTCCGTTCAGTCGCTCAGTCGTGTCCGACTCTTTGCGACCCCGTGGACTGTAGCCTACCAGGCTTCTCCGTCCATGGGATTCTCCAGGCAAGAATACTGGAGTGGGTTACCATTACTGGGTTAAAAAAAAACAATAACAACTCCAAAGTGTCGTGCTTAAACCACAATCTTTGCGTTTAGTTCACAAACCTGTGGGTCAGCTGAGTGATGATTCTGATCTAGGCCAGCCAGGCTCATGTTTGCTGGGTTTGCCCACGAGTCTGTGGTCAGCGGGCAGCCAGATAGTCCAGAATAATTGAACTCGTGTGTCTGGGGAGTGACAACTCTGAGCTCCTTGGCCTGGCCCTCATCCTCCAAGAGGCTAACTCGGGCTTATTCACGTGGGGGTGTCTGAGGTCCAAGAGAATCACAGTGAAAGCAGCCATGCCTCTCAAGGCCCTGAAATTCAGTGTCGCTTCCACCACATTCCATCAGCCAAAGCCCTGAGACCAACCCATGTTCAAGTGGCGGGAAATTGACTCCACTTCACCTTTCTAATAATAGGAACTGCTGTTGTGTGCCAGGCCCTACACTAAACATTCTAGGTATGTTTTCTTGTCTGCTCATAGTAACCCTGCAAGGAAGGTATATAATCTCACTTTATAGATGAAGGACAGACGCATCAGGGCTCAGAGAAGGGAATCTCTCCAGAGGGCTCAGGAAGCCGATACCCCCCCCACAAAGTCCCCCCTGCAGCTGTCTAAAATGCCACCATTCTTAGTTTTCTTCTGCTGTGGGCTGAATTATGTCCCTCTCATCGTCCAAGATTCATATCGTTGTTGGCTGTTGCTGTTCAGTCACTGAGTCATGTCCAACTCTTCGCAACCCCATGGACTGTAGCCCACCTGGCCCCTCTCATGGGATTCTCCAGGCAAGAATACTGGAGTGGGTTGCCATTCTCTTCTCCAGAGGATCTTCCCCACCCAGGGATCAAACCCAGGTCTCTTGCATTGCAGGCAGATACTTTACCATCTGAGCCACCAAGGAAGCCCAGAGATGGAGTCACTTGTGCTAAATCCAAGGCTTAATACTTCACCTTATTGCAGCTATAACCCTCCCCAGGAATGTAATGCTAACCAGTCAGTGTGGAATATTCTGGTCAGCACCAGTGAGGTCATCTTTTCCATCTCCCAAAGGAAGATGAGGTCATCTGCCACATAGGTCCCCAAGGGTAGGTTACCCAAGCCTGAAACCTTTTTTGTTTATGATGTCTTTGTATTGCCTTTAAAAGCCTTTCCCTTTCTGTAGCCCTTGAGAGCTCCCTTCTACTTGCTGGATGGAATGCTGCCTGACTCATGAATCATTCAATAAAGCCAATTAGATCTTTAAAATTTACTCAGTTGAATTTTGTTTTTTAACAGATGGGTGGCAGTGACAGAGGTGTCTGGCATAAACCTCTGATGGTGTTCAGGGAAAATGAGGAGGGCAGGCGTGGTATCCACAAAGCCTTTTTTGAATTCACTGTCTTTCTCACTGTTCCTGAGGGCAGTAGGTGAGTTACTTTTGGTTCTGAGCTCTGCTGCCTTTGCATCGAGCTCCTTATACCATTGGCTTTCCAGTCAGTTCTCTGTTTGTCTGGAATCACTAATTCCACATTGGGAGCTTCTGCTAGTTTGGACTACATTCCCCATTGGATTGAAAATTCCAGCCCTTCATTCTGGTCCCTGATTTCACACTGGGCACCCTTGGAGGCAGTTATGGTGCCTTGCTTGAGGTCCACTGGTTCAATCCTTTCCCCTGTGCCAGGCTCCACTGATCTAGGGAATTGTGGGTGGTGTGCAGACACCCTTTTTCTTGGACAGGCTGCAGTAACTGGTCACTGCTGGCTGTTTATGGTGCACATATGTTTGTTTTGTTCTGTGCAGATGAAGTCTAACTAAAAGAGATGAGATATTTAATTCAAAACAGTCAAGTGAACCACTTTCTGGCACACCTGCTTATTTTATGTCTAAGAACTATAACCCCAGAAGCTGTAACTATCTACAAAAATGGCCAAATCTTACTAAAAACAACCTAGAGTTACAATGGCCATTAAAAGGAATGTTCCAATTAGATAAAATCATATAAGAAGTGCATTTTAAAAATATGTTTTTATTAAAAAATAGTTGATTTATGATGTTAATTTCTACTGTACAGCAGTTATTCAGTTATATATATATATATATATATATATATACACACACATTATTTTTCATGTTCCTTTCCATTATGGTTTATCACAGGATATTGAATATCGCTCCCTGTGCTATACAGTAGGACCTTGTTTATCCAGTCTGTATGTCATAGTTTGCATCTGCTAATCCCAGCTCCATCTCCCTCATCCCCCTGCCCCTTGGCAACCACATGTCTGTTCATAATGCCTGTGAGTCAGTTTCTGTTTTGTCGATAAGTTCATTTATGTCATAAGAAGTGCATTTGAAAGTAAGAATTCCCCAATTAAACAAACAGAATGGGATACCATTTTATTAGTATGCAGAACCTTCTAAAAGGCTTCAAAATCCCCAGATAGCTTCATTTAAAAAATTGCTACAAAAGGTTAATAAAAGCTTAGAGACTACAAGACCCGAAACAAAAATCCACCAAACTAGGAGCCTCACAGATACCCCAATGTCTAGCTTTAAAGGAAGACCCTCATTTGGGGCCCTCCCAGAGTTGATGTGACTCACAAATTCTCTAGTAAATGGATACAATATTCCCTTAAACACTCAAAGGGAAACTAAAATTTAAAAAAATTTTTAAATTCTGGTAAATATCAAAACTGTGTTCTCCGCCTTAAACCCCACTCTGAGCCTGCAGAGGGGATCTGGGTAGAACTGGCCGAAACTGGCCAAGAGTAAACATTGTAGCCAGAATCAGCTTCCCTAAATCTGTCTTCAGCACCCAGTTGGGAAAGGAAAATAAAATTTCATGTTGTCCCTCCCTTTCCAAATCTAGATCCATTGGTTACTGATCCTTTCTCCCCCCGGGATAGCTACTGCCTTCTTGTTTTTCTCATTTTGTGTTGAGCTAGGCTTGGCTTTCCACCTCCCTGGAACATGCAGGCTGTTGGTTCTTTCTTTTGTCTCTGCTTGAGAGTGACTCTGGATCTTGGGGAGCAATAACTTTTACAGCTTCTTTGAGGATGCCTTGTTGGTCCATGGAATTGTTTAATACTGTTTGAAATATTTACTCTTTGTCCCAGCAGAAAGCTAATGAGATTATAGATTTAAAAGCTTTTTTTTTTTTTTTTTTTTTTTTGTAGCTCTGGCTTCTCTGGTGGCTCAGAGGTTAAAGCGTCTGCCTCCAATGCGGGAGACCCGGGTTTGATCCCTGGGTCGGGAAGATCCCCTGGAGAAGGAGATGGTAACCCACTCCAGTATTCTTGCCTGGAGAATCCTATGGACGGAGAAGCCTGGTAGGCTACAGTCCACGGGGTCGCAAAGAGTCGGACACAACTGAGCGACTGAACAGAACGGAAGTCAAAATTTATGGGCTTCCCATGTGGCTCAATGGCAAAGAACGTGCCTGCCAACAGAAGATGCAGGTTCAGTCTCTGGGAAGATCCCTGGAGAAGGAAGTGGCAACCCGCTCCAGTATTCTTGCCTAGGAAATCCCATGGACAGAGGAGCCTGGTGGGCTACAGTCCATGGGGTCACAAAAGAGTCAGACACGACTTAGCAACTATTAACAACAACAAAGTCAAAAGTTGGCCAGATTAGAAGCTGGTATTCAGAGCCTGCTAGGAAAAAAATTTAAGTCTTCTCTCCTAATCTAAAATAAAATAATGTACCCAGAGGGAAAGAAGCAGCAGACTTGAGAGAGGTTTTAAAGGAATTACACTTTTGTAAGAAACACTGACATTTATAAAGGAAATCTCCATTTGTAAGGGTGTCTCCCTCCCTGTACCAGGAAAATCTGGATGACTCTAAATCTCTAGAAATTCTCATCAAGGGAGAGGGCCGTGACCTAAATCTGCATCACAGCCATGCCCTTAACACATGTTTACTGTGTTTTCCTGGTCACCTTCCATAACTGACTCCCCACTCCAACAGCTTCTGTTGTCTTTAGCTGAAGATGGTATTTATGGGGAAGGCTTGGGCCATTTGGGAGGGTTACTCAGTTTTTCTGAGTATCTTCTGGGTACACAGGAGGTATACCTGTTATTAAACTTTTATGTGTTTTTCTCCTGCTAATCTGCCTTATATCAGTTTAATTATTAGAGCTGCCAAAGAACAGTGATGGGAGGAAGGAAATATTTTTCCACCTGTTTATATGGATTAAATTAGATACGTTGTTATTCTTTAGTTGCTAAGTTGTGTCTGACTTTTTACAAGAATCCCTCTGTCCATGGGATTCTCCAGGCAAGAATACTGGAGTAGGATACCATTTCTTTCTCCAAGGGATTTTCCCCACCCAGAGATCAAACCCACGTCTCCTGCATTGGTAGGTGATTTCCTTACCACTGAGCCACTAGGGAAGCCCATTAAATTAGATACTGCAGGGAATAATCTTTATAAAGTAAATGGTCAACAGAATTTCATGTTCTTCCCTGCTGACAGATGCAGAAGGCAGTGGTGCCAAACCAACTGGGGCCCACTTGCCCACCAATGTACTGACACTGCATTGTGGTGAAGCCAAGTACAGCATTGTTTGCAGGGCCCAGCAAGGATGATGGGCGGTTCCTGATCAAAAGAGCTGAACTTCCCAATGGTCTTCAGGGAAGAGTGTTTAAAGGCAACATTTGGGATGAGGGCTGCAGAGTGCAAGACTCTCCTCTGATAGGTGGGTGGTGAGGTAACAGGGCGATGTTTCAGGAATATGGATCATCAACCTTCTGGTTCCAATCAGTCCGCATGATGGTGTTCAAATTGTAGTCATCATCTCCCACGTGGCTGGAAGGCTTCGTTTCTGCAGATCGACTCAAAGACACACATTAGATTGTTGAGTATATTCCTTGGGGAAGAACTAGGACTCGGTGTTATTGCTGAGCTGTTTCTTCTTGACTGCTTTCCTTTTGTTTCTGCCTCCCCTCACTTCCCTAATGACTGATGAGTCTGTTATTTGAAACTTGAGGAAGGCCTAGCAGACTGAAGTCTTTTCTGCAAACAAGAAATGGGGGACTCAGGGAGGCTTTTGCAGCCAGGAGTGCTCTGCAGGATCTCACTTGGCTGCAGTGGGAGAAGAGACCCAAAGTCACGGGGCCGCCACCTGCCCCAGGCCAAACACTTCACAGCTCCTGGGCTCTCTCCCAAGGGCCTGGGTGCTGGCTGCAAGATTCCTCCAGGGATTTGCTGGTAAACATCTTAATCTGCTCTGAGAAGCCCTGTATCAAAGGGGAAATTAACATTTTGGAAGCAAGTCTGTTAGCAGTGGGTCTAATGGAAGGTATTTGAAAGCCTCTTTATCAGCCCCTTTCTGTACTTTTTCAGGTCAAATGTTTCTCAATTTCCAGTGTTCCTGAAAAACCATTCTTTCGGTCTTCCATTGAATAAGCATTCCTTGAGCACCTACTGTGCGCTAAGCCCTGCACTAATCACTAAAGAGGCAAGAGCACCTTCTCTCTCTTATTTGTTCAAAAGACATTTCCTGAGTGCCTACTATGTGCTGTGCAGAGTGTAGGGGAGGAAAAATTAATTTTTTTTTTTATACTTGTGAGCTCTTGGCTGAGACCTCTCGTAATAAAGACAGACTAATGAAAGAAATCTTTTATTTTTCCAGGGGATCTTCCTGACCTGGGAATCAAACCTGTGTCTCTTGAGTCTCCTGCATTGGCAGGCAGGTTTCTTTACCACTGCACCATCTGGGAAGGCCCCAATAAAAGAAAGATAAACTTATGTTTATTAACATGTATACTTCATGTGTACATGGAAATATCCAGGGAAAAAATAAGAAATTTCCCAAGGTGACTTAAACCACCAGCTTAAATACCATCATCTTCAACAAAAGACAAAGGAAAGTGTGGAATGGGGACAGTCATAGAATGTGACCAGGAAGAGGTCAAGGGAGGTCACGCAGATCGGAGTCAGGCTTTCTCCACTGATAAAAGTTTGTAGGGATTTATAGCCATTCTCTTTCTGGTAGAGAGCAAGAGACAGACATGCTTACAAGTAGAGATTTCCTTTAAATGTAAATGTTCCTTACAAAAGGGTGACAACTACTCTGCTTTTAGAGCCTCTATTATCTTCTGTTTCTCAAAATAATCCTTACATCAGAGTCATGTTTTGGGGTGGCATATTCTTATACCTTTTGTCAACAAATTGGTGCTTGCCAAGGGCATTTGCCTCTGCCTCTGTGGAGATAGACTTCCCTGGTGGCTCAGAAGGTAAAGAATCTGCCTGCAATGCAGGGGACCTGGGTTCGATCCCTGGATTGGGAAGATCCCTTGGAGAAGAGTATGGCAACCCACTCCAGTATTCTTGCCTGGGGAATCTCTTGGACAGAGGAGCCTGGCAGGCTCCCCTGTACATGGGGTTGCAAAGAGTCAGACAAGGCTGAGGGACTGACACTGACTTTCTGTGATCTCTTTCTGATTGAATCCTCTGTTACTGCAGCTGTTGCACATCAACGAGCCCTAAAGGGAGTTCAAGACGGAGAATGAGGTGGTTTGTGCTCCAGGGAAACTGGTGGAACAGGTTTTGGATAGTTAGATATTTCCAGAAACCAATTTCATGATCCCAATCCTTACTCCTCCTTGTTTCTAAGTTCAGTTCAGTTCAGTCACTCAGTCATGCCTAACTCTTTGCGACCCCATGGACTGCAGCACACCAGGTTTCCCTGTCCATCACCAACTCGCAGAGTTTACTCAAACTCATGTACACTGAGTCTGGGATGCCATCCAACCATCTCATCCTGTTAGAGTCCGGAGTCGCCCTTCCCTCAACGGAACAGAGGACACTCACGATAATGCAAGACACACAGCGAGGTTTATTTCCAGCTAGCTGGGGTCATTGTTGAAACCCGCTGCGTCGGGCGGACACTTGGACCCCGGCTAGCTGGAAATAAACCTCACTGTGTGTCTTGCATTATCGTGAGTGTCCTCTGTTCCGTTGAGGGAAGGGCGACTCCGGACTCTAACAATCCTTTGTCGTCCCCTTCTCCTCCCGCCTTCAATCTTTCCCAGCTTCAGGGTCTTTTCAAATGAGTCAGCTTTTCGCATCCTTGTATCTTGAAAAGCACTAAATCCCTTTCATGGTGACATCAGCTCCTCATGACCAGCAGAAGACCTTTTGTGAAATAAGTGCTGGATTATATGAACTTCCCCCTCACCAAAATCACATATATTGATCTTCCCCCACTGCCTCTTTGGAGCAATCTCTTAGAGCTATCTGAGGTGCTGTCTCCCAGACTGCAGTCCTCATTTTGCCCCAAGTAAAATTTAATTTGCAACTCCCATTTGTACATCTTTTTTTCTTTTTAGTCAACACTTTCAGGTGCAAGGCACAGTGGACATAAAGATGAAATTCCTCATCCCTGACACCAAAGGATTCCACAGTTCCACATGCAGACAGCAAGAAATACAACAACGACAGAAAAATTACTCCTACCATCTGCCTTCCGGAGCCTTCCTTCACACTGAGTGCGAGCAACAACCATCTTTCTCTTGGGAATACCATTGCCATTATTAATTCAAGAATGTCTTAGAGAAATCACGCTTTGTCAGGGATATCAGTGTAGGGATGGAAAAATTTCCCCATTTTTCTCTTGATTTCTTTGGCTGGTTGAATAATTTGACATAAGATAGATTAAAAAGGAGAAAACAAATTTAATTTTGTATGTATATATAGGAGCCCCATAAAAATATGAGACTCAAAGAAATAATCAAAGCAAGAAGTTTTTATACCTTTTAGACAAAGAAACAATAAATTTAGGAAGAAGTGAAAAGACAGAGGAGTTTGGTCTCAAAGAAGTAAATTGCTGAATAAGTGACAAGTCTTGTTTATATAGGATTCTTGGCATTAAATTCCCTGTATCTGGTGATAAACATAGCTCTAACCTTCCTACTATAGGACGGGTACCTTCACAAGGAAGATTTATCTCTTGCTTTCGGGACACTAAGGAAGGTCAGGGTGTCCTTTGGTACTGGCTGTTTCTCAAGTACCTACAATTCAAAATAATCAATGCTGCAAAACGGCATATTTGGGGGGAGGAGCATATTCTGCTCCTCTTCCTCAGTTTGGGGAGAAAGTCACTCCCTCTCCCATCAAAACTCAAACTGGGCTCCAGGTGCCGCTCGGAGACCCTCTGCACCCGTGCCGACATGGCGCTGCGCGCGGTGCGGAGCGTGCGGGCCTGTCGGCAGCCTGCGCGCCGTCTCGGCCCCCAGCGCGCGCTGCTCGCCGCCGCCCTGGGGACCGCGGGCGGGTGCCCCGTCAGGGCGCTGCGCACCGGCCCTGCTCTGCTGTCGGTGCGGAAATTCACAGAAAAACACGAATGGGTAAAAACAGAAAACGGTGTTGAAACAGTGGGAATCAGCAATTTTGCACAGGAAGCTTTGGGAGATGTTGTTTACTGTAGTCTGCCTGAAGTTGGGACAAAGTTGAACAAACAAGAGGAGTTTGGTGCTTTGGAAAGTGTGAAAGCTGCTGGTGAACTCTATTCTCCTCTATCAGGAGAAGTCACTGAAATTAATAAAGCTCTAGCAGAAAATCCCAGGGACAGCAGAGCCTGGTCGGCTGCCATCTATGGGGTCGCACAGAGTCGGACACGACTGAAGCGACTTAGCAGCAGCAGCAGAAAATCCAGGACTTGTCAACAAGTCTTGTTATGAAGATGGTTGGCTGATCAAGATGACATTCAGCAACCCTTCAGAACTAGATGAACTAATGAGTGAAGAAGCTTATGAGAAATACATAAAATCTATTGAGGAGTGAAAATGGAACCCCTAAATAAACTACTTTGAAACAACTTAATCTAGCATAGTTGTCTTAAATTAGTGGTGGATAGATATTTAAAAGAAACTACTTGTAACAATGTTTCCTGAAGAAAATACCCCGTAACTTTCTAATGACTTCAGATAAACGCTGTGCATCTTTCCCACAGCATCCTGTGATTTTTAGGCTAGGCTCCAGTTATGATATTCAGAATCCCTGAAATTATCTCTGGTAAAACTAATTACAAAAATTATGCAATTCAAGGATAACATGGTTATCTTATACCTTATATGACACTGTAACTTGCTTACAGCTATCTTTGGCTTTGGGTCAAAATGATCTTCCCACTAGAAATAACTGCTAGTGGAGAAAAGTTTGTTAGTTATATAGTGTCCAATGAAGAATATTACTATCTTAATTTTGCAATATACTGTGTTTGCTGGTGCTATTTTTATACAGTGAAGCAACAGCTTTGCAGGAGAATAAACAATTTAATAATAAAATATTCAACTTTTTAATCATGAAAAAAAAAAAAAACTCAAACTGTGCTGCATGGGTATCTCTTGCTTGTCTTTACAGCTTTTGGATAAATAAGCCCCAAACCAACTTGGCTTCCATATTAAACTACTGAGGTGTGCCAACTAATTAATGTCACTGAAAACAAACAGAAGCCTGTAGGACCTCCTGGTACAAAGGACCCTCTATGCCATCTCTTCTCTTTTTGCAGATAAAGGCTTTAGTCTCCTAGGCCTTCTCTGAGTTCCAAAGAGCAGAGTGAAGCAGTTGCTAATTAGGGAGGTGAGAGAACGCAGGAACAAGGGAAAGTAGTCAAGAAACAAGAGTTCAGCAACAAAACAGAGGCTCTGAGTTGCTCCTCAAGGGATACACTTAACGTATGACGTGTACCCTTGAATTGTTCTGCAGAACCTAAGCCCCTTACCCCTATCAGTCCAGGTGGAGGATTGTAACTGCACGCCAAATACAGGCACATAGAAACAAAACCTCCATCAAACCAGAAGGCTGATGATCAAGATTCCTGAAACATCACCCTGTTACCTCATCACCCACCAAGCAGAGGAAAGTCATGCACCCTGCAGCCCTCACCCCCAACTGTTGCCTTTAAAAGCCCTTCCCTAAAAGTCTTGGGGGAGTTCAGGTCTTTGGAACACTAGCTGCCCATACTCCTGGCTTGGCCCTACAATCAAAGCGGTACTTCCCTTCACCACAACGCAGTGTCAGTGTGTCAGCTTTGCTGCGTAGCAGGCAGGGAGTGGACCTCAGTTTGGTTTAGTAACAGTTAGAACCTCTGATCTATAGCCAGTTGGCCACAAGCACAGGAGATAGCCTGGACTTGCAGCTGCTGTGTAAATCGGTGGAGGGTGGTGGTGGTAGAATTAGAGTGGGGCCTTTACCACGTGGGATCTGATGCTATCTCCAAGGCCAGGACTGAGTTGTAATGGAGGACACTGTTGCCAGCCAAAATCTTGGCTTTCTCTGCCACTGAAGTTGAATGAAAAATACAGAGTTTGGGGGAAATAGAAAGGTGGCTTTAATTCTCAGCTGACGGAGAGGGGCAAATAGTAAGCTCATGCCTCAGGAACTGTGCACCCCCTCCATGAGGAGTCTAGGGACTTATATACAATGAGGGCTCACAGTCAGGAGTTGGTGATGAGCAACCCAGGTGTTAGGATCTTGGTTTCCTTTTCTTGCATTGTTTCAAAGACAGTCACAAGCTGGCATCAGTAACCCAGTAATTGAGTCTGGCAGTTTGGTGGCTTTGCAGCCTACTTTCTGATATGTAACTTCAAGGGGAAGGGTGTTATAAGGGTAAACACCAGATGCAGGACGTATCTCACAGAGAGTCCAAGGAAAATAGGTGCAAAGTGTAGCTCCTGCAGAGTTAGGGGGCAGAAAAGCAAGCTTAGTTACAGACATGCAGAGTTGGTAGCAGTTAAAACAAAACAAAAACTAGGAATCCACAGGCTTGCTCACTGTTCTCTTTATCTTCTCTGTTCTCAGGAAAGGGAAAGAGAAAACTCATTCCTCTTTTTTTCCTTTCCACTGCAACACACCCAACTGGTGTCAGAGACTTGTGTGGTGGTGTGGAGAGAAAAACTCACACATTGGAATTCTAAAATTATATATATATATAATATGTATATATACTCAATTATTGCCCAGCCCTACCACATAGCAGGGCTCAATGAGTTTGCTAAAAGAAAAAATTGAAAAGATAGAATAAGGCAGCCCACAGTTGCATGTCAAGGCAGAGAGTCAAAGCCTGATGTTGAACAGATGCCAGAGAAGGGAGCAGACAGGCTGGGCAGCTGCCCAGGGCTCCTCCCATCTGTCCACAAGGGCTCCCTGCTTACCTGGGCTTTATGCTGGGCTTCTGTTTTCTTTTTATCTTATAAATCTTTTTATCTTATGAATAAACATAAAAGTAAAGTGAGTTATATAATGACCTCTCCATCACAAGCTTCAATAATTGTCCACATCAAGCTCATCTAATTTCATCCTTGTCTCTTTTCCCAGAGTATTTTAAAGCAAATCCCAGGTATCATATTATTTCATCCATAAATACTTTTTTGTATCACCAACAGATAAGGCCTTTAAAAATATATAACCAAAAATTATTGTCATATGTAATAAAACTAAAAGTAATTCCTAAGCATAGCCATTAATACATAGCCAAGGTCCAGATACCTCCAAGTGTCTCACTATTGTTCCAATCGGGATCCAAATACAGTTGACACATTGCATTTGGTTGATGTGTCTCTTAAACTTCTTTGAATCTATACCAATCCCTTTCTCCCCTTTCCTCTCTGGGAAAATCAGGCCATTTGTGCAATAGAATTTCCCGCCTCCTGGTAATCTCATTTAATGGTTCCTCTAATCTTTGGAATTCCCGTGAGCTGGACCTTTAGTCTGGACGCATGATTATATTCAGGTTGAATGATTTTTGCAGAAAGAGTTCACAAGTGGTCCTGGGCATTTCCTATTGCATCACTTACCAGAAACACAGAAGGTGAGTAGCATTGTGTCTCCCCATATGAAATCCCTCATTAACCTGGATGCTTTTAACATCCAGTGGTGGCTCTTAACTAGGTCGTGGGAGGTTGCAAATTTCCAGCTGAACTTGTAAAAGACAGGATTGCCTTGAGCTGAGTTTTTGTGCCCCATTTATATGTAAGGTGGGCTTCCCTTGTGGCTCAGCTGGTAAAAAAGCTGCCCACAATGCAGGAGACCTGGGTTTGATCCCTGGGTGGGGAAGATTCCTTGGAGAAGGGAAAGGCTACCCATTCCAGTATCCTAGCCTGGAGAATTCCACGGACTGTATAGTCCCTGGGGTCACAAATAGTCGGACACGACTGAGTGACTTTCACTATATGTAAGGTTAGACATTGGTGTCTCACTGTCTGAATATAGCCTGCAGATGTATTGCATTTAAAATTAATGCTGTTTTTTAAACAGTTGAATGAATATTTTTTTAAAATAATTCTATTTATTTGGCTGTGCTGGGTCCTCATTGCTGCAAACGCTTTTTTCTAGTTGTGGTGAGCCGGGGTTATTCTCTAGTTCAAGTATGTGGGCTTCTCATTGCGATGGTTTCTCTTGCTGCTGAGCACAGGCTCTAGAGCATGTGGGCTTCAGTAGTGCAGGGCAGGAGCTCCCTAGTTATGGTTTCTGCCCTCTAAAGCACAGGTTCAATAGCCATGGTACACAGGCTTAGTTGTTCCAGAGTATGTGGGATCTTCCCAGATCAGGGATTGAACCTGTGTCTCCTGCACCAGCAGACAGATTTTCCACCACTGAGCCACAAGGGAAGCCCTGAACCAATATTTTAATGTGGGTGTGTTGTTCTGGGTTAGCCCTTCCACAGGGTGACAGTCTACGGCATCCGACGAGTGGCCAACACTTTAGATGCTATTCTGCTGGCTCTGCATGTCCCTGCCATACCCTCCTGTGTCCCAGAAGCTGAGATTATGCTCAGTTGTATCCGCTTGCTGTGTTGTTTTCCTTATGATAGACAAATCGTTCTCTAAGGCCTCCATCAAAAGTTGTAAGCCAAAAGGTATACCAGAAGGGAAGCTAATTTCAAGGAAACTAGCAAAGAGAACATTTTCTTGTGAAAATGACTCTTTTTTAAAAATGCAGTCAAATTAAAATGTTCCTATGTTTAAAAAGTATAATTTGAGATGCTGTTGGGTTATTATTAATACTAATTTGTTCATTAATCTCTAGGCCATTGAGTGTGCATCTCTGTTTACCCTTTATCCTATCTCAGTAAGATCATCCATTCCCGGGACTTCAGCTACCACCTTGTTATGGACTGAATTGGGCTCCCCTCAAAATTCAGGTTGGAGAAGGCAATGACACCCCACTCTAGTACTCTTGCCTGGGAAATCCCATGGACGGAGGGGCCTTGTGGGCTGCAGTCCATGAGGTCGTGAAGAGTCGGACACGACTGAGCGACTTCACTTTCACTTTTCACTTTCATGCATTGGAGAAGGAAATGGCAACCCACTCCAGTGTTCCTGCCTGGAGAATCCCAGGGACGGCGGAGCCTGGTGGGCTGCCGTCTATGGGGTCGCACAGAATCGGACACGACTGATGCGACTTAGCAGCAGCAGCAGCAGCAAATTCAGGTTGAAGCCATAACACCCTAGTGCGGAATTTGACTGTATTTGGAGATAGAACCATTAAAGAGGCAATTACATTAAAATGAGGTCATATGTGTGGGCCCTAATCCAGCATGACTGGTGTCCTTATAGGGAGAGGTGATCCGGACACAGAGAGACACCAAGTGATGCTGAAAACTCGGCTCTGTGCACTGGCCCTGAACTGAATCTTGGAGACAGAGTTTGGGGTGAAGGAAAAACAGAACAGCTTTATTGTTTTGACAGGCAAAGGGGAATACAGCAGGCTTGTGCCCCTCAACACTGAGTGTCCCAAAGCAGGGGAATTTGGTGAGGGGTTTTATAGCAATGGTTCAAGGGCAAGGTTGCTGATAAGGATCAGGGTGTGTGGAGGGCCTGCATCCTTTCTTCTGGCTTCAGGTGGTCTCCTGGTGAACTTGTCAAAGTTATCAAACTGTGACCTTCTCTGGAAGGAAGTAATGCTTCAAGTCAGTCCACAACAAGGTGGTATGGATGGATGGGATGGATGATCTTACTGAGATATGATAAAGGGTAAGCAAGGTGCACACTCAATGGCCTAGAGATTAATGAACAAATTAGTATTAATAATAACCCAATAGCATCTCAAACATCTTCCATTTGGTGGGGGTTTCTGCTCCTCCCTTGTCTCTGCCTCCCCTCCCTTTCCTGATCAACAAAGGTTTGAACTCGCCCTTTGGAACTCAAGGAAGGTCATGGAGGCTAGAGTCTATTCCCTGCAAATAAGAAATGGGAGACACAGAAAAGCTTCCATGTCTAGGAGCCCCACATGATCCTGCTTGGTTTCACAAGAGTTTGTGTTCATAGAGAGAAAAAATGAAGAAGCAGCAAGACAGTGGAGGTCTGCAAACCAGAGAGAGAGATCTCAAAGGAAACCAACACTGATGGCACCTTGATCTCAGACTCCCAACCTTCAGGACTGTGATCGAACAAATTTCTGTTGTTTAGGTCACCCAGTCTATGATAGTACATTACAGCAGCCTTAGCAAACCTATACAGATTTCTATGTTGAAGATCCCAAACACATGTCCCCAGCTCACACGACTGCCCGAAGTGGAGACTGGAATATCCAATAGCCTGCCTTGTCAGTTCAGTTCAGTTCAGTTGCTCAGTCGTGTCTGACTCTCCGCGACCCCATGAATCACAGCACGCCAGGCCTCCCTGTCCATCACCAACTCCCGGAGTTCACTCAAACTCATGCCCACAGAGTCGGTGATGCCATCCAGCCATCTCATTCTCTGTCATCCCCTTCTCCTCCCGCCCCCAACCTTTCCCAGCATCAGAGTCTTTTCCAGTGAGTCAACTCTTCGCATGAGGTGGCCAAAGTATTGGAGTTTCAGCTTTAGCATCAGTCCCTCCAATGAACACCCAGGACTGATCTCCTTTAGAATGGACTGGTGGATCTCCTTGCAGTACAAGGGACTCTCAAGAGTCTTCTCCAACACCACAGTTCAAAAGCATCAATTCTTCGGCGATCAGCTTTCTTCACAGTCCAACTCTCACATCCATACATGACCACGGGAAAAACCATAGCCTTAACTAGACGTACCTTGGCTGGCAAAGTAATGTCTCTGCTTTTTAGTATATTATCAAGGTTGGTCATAACTTTCCTTCCAAGGAGTAAGCGTCTTTTAGTTTCATGGCTGCAATCAGCATCTGCAGTGATTTTGGAGCCCCAAAAAATAAAGTCTGACACTGTTTCCACTGTTTTTCCATCTATTTCCCATGAAGTGATGGGACCAGATGACATGATCTTTGTTTTCTGAATGTTGAGCTTCAAACCAACCTTTTCACTCTCCTCTTTCACTTTCATCAAGAGGCTTTTGAGTTCCTCTTCACTTTCTGCCATAAGGGTAGTGTCATCTGCATATCTGAGGTTATTGATATTTCTCCCGGCAATCTTGATTCCAGCTTGTGCTTCTTCCAGCCCAGCATTCCTCATGATGTACTCTGCATATAACTTAAATAAGCAAGGTGACAATATACAGCCTTGACGTACTCCCTTTCCTATTTGGAACCAGTCTGTTGTTCCATGTCCAGTTCTGACTGTTGCTTCCTGACCTGCATACAGGTTTCTCAAGAGGCAGGTCAGGTGGTCTGGTATTCCCATCTCTTTCAGAATGTTCCACAGTTTATTGTGATCCACACAGTCAAAGGCTTTAGCATAGTCAATGAAGCAGAAATAGATGTTTTCTGGAACTCTCTTGCTTTCTCCATGATCCAGTGGATGTTGGCAATTTGATCTCTGGTGCCTCTGCCTTTTCTAAAATCTGCTTGAACATCCGGGAGTTCATGGTTCACATATTGCTGAAGCCTGGCTTGGAGAATTTTGAGCATTTCAAAATCAGATTGATTATATTCTTTGCAGCCAAAGATGGAGAAGCTGTATACAGTTAGCAAAAACAAGACCAGGATCTGACTGTGGCTCAGATCATGAACTCCTTATTGCCAAATTCAGACTTAAATTGAAGAAAGTAGGGAAAACCACCATACCATTCAGATATGACCTAAATCGAATCCCTTATGATTATACAGTAGAAGTGAGAAATAGATTTAAGGGACTAGATCTGATAGATAGAGTGCCTGATGAACTCTGGACAGAGGTTCATGACATTGTACAGGAGACAGGGACCAAGACCATCCCCATGGAAAAGAAATGCAGAAGAGCGAAATGGCTGTCTGAGGAGGCCTTACAAATAGCTGTGAAAAGAAGAGAGGCGAAAAGCAAAGGAGAAAAGGAAAGATATAAGCATCTGAATGCAGAGTTCCAAAGAATAGCAAGGAGAGATAAGAAAGCCTTCCTCAGTGATCAATGCAAAGAAATAGAGGAAAACAACAGAATAGGAAAAACAAGAGATCTCTTCAAGAAAATTAGAGATTCCAAGGGAACATTTCATGCAAAGATGGGCTCGATAAAGGACAGAAATGGTATGGACCTAACAGAAGCAGAAGATATTAAGAAGAGGTGGCAAGAATACACAGAAGAACTGTACAAAAATGATCTTCACGACCAAGATAGTCACAATAACATGATCACTGACCTAGAGCCAGACATCTTGGAATGTGAAGTCAAGTGGGCCTTAGAAAGCATCACTACGAACAAAGCTAGTGGAGGTGATGGAATTCCAGTTGAGCTATTTCAAATTTTGAAAGATGATGCTGTAAAAGTGCTGCACACAATATGCCAGCAAATTTGGAAAACTCAGCAGTGGCCACAGGACTGGAGAAGGTCAGTCTTCATTCCAATCCCAAAGAAAGGCAATGCCAAAGAATGCTCAAACTACCACACAATTGCACTCATCTCACACTCTAGTAAAGCCTGCCTTGTAGATATAGGCAAAAGTCTCACAGATTGGAGCCAAGGAGCAGAAGCAGAAATTAACTATGGTAGAAGGATACAGGTGTAGCTAGATTAGAGAGTCAAGAGAAAGACATCTGGACAAGCAGTGAGATTACAAAGTGCCAAGAAGCCGTACGTTTTCTGGAGGCCACCAAAGACTTCAAATGAAGTGCCATTTGTGTGACTGAATGAATTGGATCCTGCTGTTCACTGCTTACAAAATCAATACTCACAGATGTTGACAGAAAGGAAAGGTACTTTAATTAGAATGCTGTCAATCTGGGGAGATGGTGAACTCAAATCCCCCCTAAACTGCCTCCAAAGATTCTGTTTGGCCAGGAAAGTTTTAAAGGAAAGTAATCTCAGTTAATCATTGAGATAGGGAGTCATCATCATTACCGCTCCTACTATGTGCAGGCTTCTATGAGGCTCATTGACTGCCTGTTGACAATCTTCCTCTCGATGCTATCTTGTTCACACAGTTTGCTCAGTTTTTTCATGAGATTACTTAAAGGGAAGCTAGGGAAGAGATCTGGTCATCTCTTAATTCTTATTCTTCATTTCTATTTTGATTTATAGAAAGAACCGACAAGTTAGGCAAGGTATTGTATGATTAAAAGATTTGTAAGATGTGTTTGGGCAGGAGATCAATAGAGCATGGAGGTGTCTGGTTTAAAAGTTAGTTACAATATAGCGTTGCTATGTACATGGAACAACAGACTGGTTCCAAATAGGAAAAAGAGTACGTCAAGGTTGTATATTGTCACCTTGCTTATTTAACTTATATGCAGAGGACATCATGAGGAACGCTGGGCTGGAAGAGGCACAAGCTGGAATCAAGATTGCCGGGAGAAATATCAATAACTTCAGATATGCAGATGACACCACCCTTATGGCAGAAAGTAAAGAGGAACTAAAAAGCCGCTTGATGAAAGTAAAAGAGGAGAGTGAAAAGGTTGGCTTGAAGCTCAACATTCAGAAAACAAGGATCATGGCATCTGGTCCCATCACTTCATGGGAAATAAATGGGGAAACAGTGGAAACAGTGTCAGACTTTATTTTTTGGGGCTCCAAAATCACTGCAGATGCTGATTGCAGCCATGAAATTAAAAGACGCTTACTCCTTGGAAGGAAAGTTATGACCATCCTAGATAGCATATTAGAAAGCAGAGACATTACTTTGCCAGCCAAGGTCCGTCTAGTCAAGGCTATGGTTTTTCCTGTGGTCATGTATGGATGTGAGAGTTGGACTGTGAAGAAAGCTGATCGCCGAAGAATTGATGCTTTTGAACTGTGGTGCTGGAGAAGACTCTTGAGAGTCCCTTGGACTGCAAGGAGATCCAACCAGTCCATTCTAAAGGAGATCAGTCCCGGGTGTTCATTGGAAGGACTGATGCTAAAGCTGAAACTCCAATACTTTGGCCACCTCATGTGATGAGTTGACTCACTGGAAAAGAGTCTGAAGCTGGGAGGGATTGGGGGTGGGAGGAGAAGGGGACGACAGAGAATGAGATGGCTGATGGCATCACCGACTCGATGGACATGAGTTTGAGTGAACTCCGGGAGTTGGTGATGAACAGGGAGGCCTGGCGTCCTGTCATTCAGGAAGAGTCGGACACGACTGAGCAACTGAACTGAACTGAACTGAAAGTTATAAGAAAGGGGCTTTTGGCTGAGGGCGATTTCCAGCAAAGAGCTGCTTATATTTTGGAAAGATAAATCATGTAACTGTTACCTTTCCTTATTAGGAGCTGTGACAAGCTTTCAAAGAACTTTTTGTTGTGTTTTAGTCCTCAGTCCTGCCAACCAAACATAGTACCCTACAATAAACATTTCTTGATTTAAACTGACTGAAGTCATCCCACATGGAAACAAAAGGGCAGACTTGAATTAGAGGGTTTGCCAAATTATGCAAACAAACACCATTTCCTGTGCTAACTGCCCCAGGGGAAAAGGGCTTGGGTTTGGGCCCAAGTTAGGGTGGGGTGTGGCATACAAACCTTCAGGAAGAATGAGTTCTACCTGGCTCAGGTTAAGCATTGGGCCCTCGGTGGAGATGGGGGAGTTCATGCTTGAACATCACTCCCAGATGGGTAGCAACGAGAGAAGAAAATATAAGAAAGAGACACCTAAAGAAGACATAATGAGACGCAAATAAAGAGAAGCACCTTTTTGCTAGAAAGAGAACAAGACATGCAAAGCAGTGAACGACATTCATTGCAATAAAAAGAGGCTTGCTGCTGCTGCTACTAAGTCACTTCAGTCGTGTCCGACTCTGTGCAACCTCATAGACGGCAGCCCACTGGGCTCCCCCATCCCTGGGATTCTCCAGGCAAGAACACTGGAGTGGGTTGCCATTTTCTTCTCCAATGCATGCAAGTGAAAAGTGAAGTCGCTTAGTCGTGTCCGACTCTTTGCGACCCCATGGACTGCAGCCTACCAGGCTCCTCCATCCATGGGATTTTCCAGGCAAGAGTACTGGAGTGGGGTGCCATTGGCTTCTCCAAAAAGAGGCTTAGAGCTAGTTAAAGCTCACAAGTAAAAGCCAGGGCTTGGGGTTGAAAGTGGTGGGATGAGAGAACAGATCAGGAGGGCTCAATTCAGAAGGAGTTGGGGGGAAAATGGCCCATTGCTTGTGACTATAGCTTTATCACAACTTTTACCTCACTACCTTTGTAATTGGATTGTGGTATCCTTGGTATCAACAAGAGGCAAGAGCTCAAAAACCCAACATAGATCCAGGTTTTACTCTGACAGTCCATGGACCAGGTGGAAGCAACAGAATAATAATTTAAAAAAAAAAAGCACACATAGATTAGGAGAGTGAGAAGCATAAAAGATGCAAATCCAAAAAACACTCAAATTTACTTTGAGTTTGTAAACCAAATATCAGAAATACATGAAAAAAAAGTAATGCTATGCAAAGAAGTCAACACGCTGAGCCAAAACCTCTTCATTCTAGATGAAAAAAGTTTTATGAAACACCACATATGATAAGACCATAAAATAAATTTGTTTAGAATGGTCATAGAGTTAAAGAAAAGTATATTTTCTAAGAGAGGATATAACAGAAGCAGGCAGAAATTAAACAAGGCGGATATTGTTAACTGAAAAAATATGCCCAGTCTAGAAGTGGGGACTTGTGTTTCGTTCAGTAAACGAAACTGAGGACTTGCGTTCGGGACACGGTATCTCAGATAATTCTGAGAGACTGTTTCAGAGGCAAGGGAGGGAATCAGGGTATATAGGAGGTTTTTTTTTTTTTTTTTTTGCAACAAAAGACCAGGTTGTCAGAACATCAAAATATTATCATTAATAAAAGAAATCCAGATAGCTCAAGTTAAGGGATTTAGCACTTTTTCTTTGTATGGGAAGAGGCAAGAGTCTGGGTTCACTGAAATAATTCCTTTGATTTACACCTCAGCTATCTGGGGACAGTATCCTGTGTTTTCTCATCCTGAGTTTCCTCAAGGCTCACTGTCTGGGTAACAGCAATGTGAAGACTTGATGACTGCAGCATCCTCTGTTTACTGATATTGCAGGTATTATTTTAGTTCATAATGTGAAAAAGAAAAAATGAAATCTTAGTGTCTGCTATGTCCAAACTTAAAGTCTCAAAAAGCATAGCAAAAGGGGGAAAAGCTGTTCATTTCCACTAGAAATCAATATAAAATGGACAAAACTTGAAAAAATGATAACAACTCAATATTAATAAAGTGGTGACATTAAGAGTGTTCCAGAAAACAATCCATAAAATATATATAAAACAATATATAAAATATATATAAAAATATATAAAGAGCTGTGAAGCTGTTCATAATTTTGACTCAAAAATTTCACATTGAAGAATTTTTTCCGTAGACATAACCAAACAAAAGCCAAAGGCTACATGAACAAAGATTTTTTGCTATCTACCAGAGGCCGACTCCTGAAAGTCCCGATGTGCATTATGAGATGAATCTTTAAAACATGGTACATCAAACAAGTGAAAGAAGATATAATCATCAAACAATTATGATGACCACATGAAGATGTTTTTACTTACTTATGAGAAGAAAAGTTAAAATTTAAAAGCTTATTTTGCTTTCTGGCCACAATGGAATAACTCCACCAACCCCATAATCAACCATAGGACTGAACAGATTATCTGAAGCAACTGCTTCTCAGCATTTGTCCTCAAACAGTGTGAGAATGCTGGTTCTGAAAGAAGAGAACTTCCAGGATGGGCCTTTTTATAATAACAGTTTCTACAAGGGGACATTTTCCCAACTGTCACAGCAAGTTGGAGACTAAACAATCCACGTAGTCCCTCTGATCTGAGGAAACAAAAGTCAGCCTTCAGAGAAGCTGAAGTGGTTGGAATCTGTGGGACAGAGCATAATGGAGGAGCAGACTGTGCAGAGGGGTGGGTTTAAAGCCTGTATGTGGGGTCTTCATGAAACAGGAGGGAAGCGGGCAGGGCACAACCTCTTGAAGAATGACATAGCCTTTGAGGATATGACAGAAATGTGTCACAACCAACTACGTCTAAGCTGGCATAAGATTCGACTTCCAGGGGACCTTGAGCCACATTCTCTGCTTATTGCAACACATTAGCATCTAAATGATACACCTATCGGTACCTAGGCAGTCCCAAGGCTGCATAGAAGGTCAAAAAGTGGGCGGGGCCTAAGTTTTGGAAATTTCTGCCCCTTCCCCCAAATAGCCCCTTCCTCCTAATCCTCCCACTCATTAGCCTATGAAACGAACCCATAAAACTAGCCATCCCACGTTTCAGGACCTCTCACCTTCTGAGATGGCCCACACTCTGTGGAGTAGGTTTCTTCCAGGGCCATTCTCATGTTTTGAGATAGACTGCATTGTGCCTATGAAATGTTTCAGGTCAGGTCAGTTGAGTCGCTCAGTCGTGTCCGACTCTTTGTGACCCCATGGACTGCAGCATGCCAGGCTTCCCTGTCCATCCAACTTCCGGAGCTTACTCGAGCTCATGTCCATTGAATCGGTGATGCCATCCAACCATCTCATCCTCTGTCTTCCCCTTCTCCTCCCGCTTTCAATCATTCCCAGCATCAGGGTCTTTTCAAATGAGTCAGTTCTTCACATCAGGTGGCCAAAGTATTGTCTTTAAATAAATTCATTTCTCATCTATCACTTTGTATCTTACCGAATTATTTCTGTGATCAGACACAAAGAACCTGAGCTTTATTAATTTCTGAGACTAGGTATCTGATCTCAATTAAAAAACAATTGGTTCAAGTCCCACTCGTGTTTTGACTGGGTTTGAGTCCCAGCCTATAGATTTAGGTACCAGTCAGGGTTGAACAGTTTCACTCACAAGTCCTCTGATGAGTTTTGGCTGCGTATGTACAGGCTGAGACTACCCAGTTTTTCCAGGTAGCAGCTGCTGTGGCGTTGAGAGCAGAATTAAGATACCCCAGGTGAGTGGTGCTTGGAGATCTTAGCGTTTCATCCGGCCAAAAGTGTTAGTCACTCAGTTATATCCAACTCTTTGTGACCCCATAAACTGTAGCTCACCAGGCTCCTCTGTCCATGGAATTCTCCTGGCAAGAATACTGGAGTGGGTTACCATTCCCTTCTCCGGGGATCTTCCCAACCCAGGGATGGAACCCAGTCTCCAGGCAGAATTGCAGGCAGATTTATTACAGTCTGAGCCACAGTACTGCCTCAGATGCCACAAACATTTAGAGAAAATTGAGATATATTGTGAAAAATTTAGGGCCAATATATTCAATAACTCAAAGCACCCAGTTTACCAATACTGATTCATGAAGAAATAGATCATCTAAGGACATTATGTTTCTATTAAAGAAGTTGAATTAGTTATAAAACACACACACACACAAATTCTGGGTTCAAATGGCTTCAGTAGTGAATTATATTAAATGCTTCAAAAAGAAATAATACCAGTTTGCACTAGTTTTTTCATAAAATAGAGCAAGAGGAAACTTTTTTTCACTTGTTTTATAAGGTTAGCATTACCTTGATTCCAAAATAAGCAAAGATATTTCCAGAAAAGTACAAATCAATTTTATTCAAGAATATGATGCAAAAATCTTTCAAAAAATTAACAGATCAAATTAACAATATGAGTAAAAAAGAAAAGTATACTATATCATCATCAAAGGAGGTTTATTCTAGGGCATGAAGTTTGATTTCAAATTCAGAAAATCCATCAGTGTAGCCAGTTGGATAAAGAGCTTGACAATTTTTCAAACAGTTAAACACAGAACTACTATAAAGTCCAGCAATTCCATTTGTAGGTATCTATCCAAGGGAAATTAACACGCTTACACAAATATCCACACAAAAATATTCATAAGAGCATTATTCAGAAAAGCCAAGAACTGAAAGCAACCTAAATGCCCATCAGTGATGAATGTATCTATCTATCTATATTCATACAATGGAATATTATCCAGCAGTTAAAAGGGGGACAAACTGTTGAAACACGCTACATTATGGGTAAAAGTGAAAAACTATATGCTAAGTGAAAGAAGCCAGATGCAAGACACCATGTATTGTGTGATTCCATTTATATATGAAATGTCCAGAAAAGGCCAATGTATGTATAGAGAAAGTAGATTAGTAGTTGCCCAGGAACAAAGCGGGTAAAGGATCAACTGAAATGGGCATGAAGGGGTCTTATGAGGGGAACAAAGATGCTCTAAAACTAATTTGTGGTGATGGTCGCACCACTCAGTAAAGTTAATACAAATCAGTGAGTTGTGTACTTTAAAGAGGTGAATTCCATGTAAGTTTAAAGTTATTTGTAACTTAAGCTTATTTTTTAAAAAATCAATCAATATAATTCAGATCAATAGAATGGGGAGGAAAAGCAAGTGATCATCTTAATAGATACAAAGGATACTTATGTGGTGTTGGAAATGCATTTATTTTGACTGACATGGTATAGGGTGTATGCAATTGTTGAATCCCTCCAACTGTACATTTGTGGTATGTAAATTATACTCTGATAGGTTGATTAAAAATAGATTTTATTTGTGAGACTCTTGTTTCCTTAAGGACCCAAACTAGCAGGCATTTTACAAAATGAATGTCTTGGAGTCAATTATAGGCAGACCTCGGAGACACTGTGAGTTTGGCTCCAGACCACTGCGATAAAATGACTATCACAATAAAAATGAGTCACATGAATTTTTGGTTTCCCAGGGCATATAAAAGTTATATTTAAACTATACTGAAGTCAATTAAGTACGAAATACTGCTTTGTCTTAAAAAAAAAAAACTATGTACATACCTTAATTTAAAAATGCATGCTTGCATGCATACTAAGTTGCTTCAGTCGTGTCTGACTCTTTGTGATCCCATGGACTCTAGTCCACCAGGCTCCTCTGCCCATGGGCTTCTCCAGGCAAGAATACTGGGGTTGGTTGCCATGCCCTCCTCCAGAAGATCTTCCCGACCCAGAGATCTAACCCACATCTCTTATGTCTCCCGCATTGGCAGGCAGGTTCTTTACCACTAGAGCCACCTGGGAAGCCCAATTTAAAAATACTTTATTGCTCAAAAATGCTAACCATCATCTGAGCCTTCAGAGAGTCAAAGGCTTCGGGCAATAGTCATAGCAAAGACCACTGACCACAGATCACCATAACAAATATAAAAATAATGACAAAGTTCGAAGTATTTTAAGAATTACCAAAATGTGACACAAAGACACGAAGTGAGCAAATGCTGTTGGAAAAATGGCACTAACAGCCTTGCTCAATACAGGTTGTCACTAACCTTCAATTTGTGAAAAAAGCAGTATCTGTGAAGCACAATAAACTGAAGTACAATAAAAAGAGATACGCCTGCTTATGAACTGCTGACAATACAAGGAGTCGCAGGGAGGCAGAAAGGAAGGCAGCAGCTAGTTCGTGACCTTGAAAGATTTTGCAAGTCCTGCTAAGGCATTTGGACTTCATCTGAGTTTTCTTTTTTTGGTTAGTGAGAGCAAAATAAGTACCAATAAAATGTAAAAATGTGGAAACTTTGTAAAAATTAAATACTTTTCTTTCAAGCATAAACTTACACGTATTAGTATTATTAAGCATTTTATCTTGTATTAGAGTATAGCCGATTAACACACCATGTTGTGAGAGTTTCAGATGAACAGCCAAGGGACTCAGCCATACGTTTACACGTATCCATTCTCCCCCAAACTCCCCTCCCATCCAGGCTGCCACATAACACTGAGCAGAATTCTGTGTGCTTCACAGTGGTCCTTGTTGGTTATCCGTTTTAAATATAGCAGCGTGCACAGTGAACTGCCTCTGACTTTAGAGGCAGAAGGATGATAGTTAAGTTTTATGAGTTCTTTTTGAAACATGACGTGTATGTTGTTGTCAGATGTTTTCAGGGAAATGTATTTACTTTATTTTCACGAGCACACGTTTTTGTAAACAGAGACAGAGCTCCAGAAGGATAGTCGTCAAGCTGTTAACCATGGTTACTTCTAGAATGAAAGACAGGAAGCATAGGTGAGGGTGGTCAAGGAGAATCTCATCTTCAGCTGTGTCCCTTTTAACATTTTTTTATTAATTTTTATTGGAAAGATAGTTGCTTTCCAATGCTGTATTAATTTCTGCTGTACGACAAAGTCAATCGACACTTAATGAGGCCATGACACACAGAGGAATGGCACTGAAAACGGAAACTTGTAGGACCTGAGCAAGAAACTGACATTGAGAACCGTGGAACATGTGCAAAGAAAAATGCACACGTTGCTGATAGCTGGATGAAGGACAAAACAGCCCACCATGGCCTCCTCATTCTTGTGGTCAAGGATATTTTCCAGCCTGACACAGAGGGGGCGGTCTCATGCACAGAGGGGGTCTCAAGGTGCCCTCCAGTAACCTTAGCCACATTATCATATCTTTATAATATCAGCAGCATTGAAGTTTTGACACGTCACCCCCACCCCCATGGGTTTTGCTCAGATGTTCACAGGAAAGAGTCAAAATGGTGCTTGCCCTAATCATATACTCCTCACTAGCAAGGATGCCCACACTCTTCTTCCCCAAATGTGTGATGTTAGCTTCTGCCCTAAATAAAATTCTTTAATGTGCTCTCCCACATGTACTGTGCTTCTAACATATGCTGTGCCTACGGTACAATCTGTCTGTTTGTGGAATTCTTTCTTTAAAGAAGATACAGACCAAGGTCCTCTTGCTGCCAAAACCAGGTTCACTTATGCCTCTCTGCTCACTAGCTGGTGGGCTAAAGACTGACGGATCTCGAATGGCCTCCACCCAAGTGGCTCATTTCTCCTCCATATGCCGTTCATCTTCCGGTCACATATGGATGTGAGAGTTGGACTGTGAGGAAAGCTGATCGCTGAAGAATTGATGCTTTTGAACTGTGGTGCTGGAGAAGACTCTTGAGAGTCCCTTGGACTGCAAGGAGATCCAACCAGTCCATTCTAAAGGAGATCAGTCCTGGGTGTTCATTGGAAGGACTGATGCTAAAGCTGAAACTCCAATACTTTGGCCACCTCATGCGACGAGTTGACTCACTGGAAAAGACTCTGATGCTGGGAAGGATTGGGGGCAGGAGAAGAAGGGGACGACAGAGAATGAGATGGCTGGATGGCATCACCGACTCGATAGACATGAGTTTGAGTGAACTCCGGGAGTTGGTGATGAACAGGGAGGCCTGGCGTGCTGTGATTCATGGGGTTGCAAAGAGTCGGACACGACTGAGCGACTGAACTGAACTGAACTGAAGATATCATATATTTTCTCACATGTCAGTTGAGCAGGGTTCCATGATGCAACAGAAGTGGACAATGCTTCTTGAGTCTAGTCTTGAAACTGGCATTCACATTCTCTTAGCCAAAGCAAATTAAAAGGTGCAGCCAGATTCAGAGGGGTGGGAAATGGATACTGAGAAAGCACAGTGTAAAGTGGGAGATGTGGGGAGAGGTGGAGGACTGTGACCGTTCTTTAATCCACCACGGTGATTAGCCTCCCTTTATACAGCAAAACAAACCAAGTTTCAGAGAAGTTAAGTAACTTTTCTGTGGTCACACAGCCAGTAAAAGAGAGAGCTGCCAGGCTCCAGTTCCAAACTTTTCCACAACAAAATGTAGGCAGTCATTTTAAGGACCTTACAGTATTTCATGCTGTCAAAACCATTATTCCTTCTTTCTGTAATGTTACAGGATCAACAGATTGGAAGAAAGGGGAACAGGAAGTTTATGGGCAGTAAATATTTCTGAAACGATTTCTAATGTGACAGATTATTCCCTGAGACCTAAACAGAAATTTTCACTTCCTCTGGCAACATCAGGAACTAAGAATTTTCCCTCCAAATATTCCATTTGGCCCCACGTTTCCTCATCCTTCAGAAAAAGAAGAACATAAAAATCCAAGCAGTCTGTTTACAAGAGCTGTTTGGGATACACAAGCACGTGCGTGTCCATGTATACAGCTACAATGTTTGTGAGTAGTCACAGCCTCCGGGGAGAAGGAAAAATTGCCTTGTCTCTGTAACTATGCTACCTGTCCCTGAGTAGCAATCTCAAGATTCAGGCAAGATTCCCTGGTGGTCCAGTGGCCAAGAATCCACCTGCCAATGCAGGGAACATGGGTCCAATCCCTCATCTGGGAAGATTCCACATGCCGCGGGGCAACTAAGCCCGTGTGCCACAACTATTGAGCCTGAGCTCTGGAGCCTACGAGCGGCAGCTACTGAGCCCTCATGCCCTAGAACTTGTGCTCCACAGCAAGAGAAGCCATGGCAACGACAAGCCTGCGAACCACAGCAAAGAGTCGCTCCTGCTTTCCGCAAACTAAAGAAAACCAGTTCAAGGCAGTGAAGACCCAGCACAGTCAAAAATAAATTAAATAAATAAATACTTTTTAAAAATTCAGGCAAGATAACAGAAGGAAAAATTCCCCGCATTTAGAAACTTTATCAGATCGTTGCCAAAACAAGCTCATTTGGGACTGAGCACAACAATTAAGACTTTTGGAGTTGCGTGCCAGCAGAACAGCCCTCTGTTTCTGAGATCCCAACACTGGGATAGGAAAAGGCAGAGAAATGAGAGACTGAATTGCTGAACTCAACTGAATTCCATCGAATGCTCTTCGACCATCCAGTAGAGACTGAGCAGAGAGGCCATTGCTGGAAGTGGGGTAGAACCAGAAGTCTGGAAACATACACATATATATAGACAAAGGGAGGAAGTGGCCCTGGAGAAGTGGAAATCGTTGGAGCCAGGAAGTTTTGTTTATGAAGCTGCTCATGTGTGAGAACAAGAGATAGTTAGTTATTGACTGTTACACTCTCAAATCTGAATGAGCCAGGCCTTCTTACCAAAATCAATGGAATGGTGCAGTGATCCCCAAATTCGCCCAATCATGGGACTTAGCTGATGAGTTTGTGCAGGATACACTGTCCTGGGTCCCTGCCTGGATCTGTCCCTGTCCGTGAAGTGGGTCACGGTGGGCCTAGAAGTTGGTGATTTCCAAAGAGCTCCAGGTGGTTTGCCTTGAAAATGAATGGAGATCATTCTGTCATTTTTGAGATTGCACCCAAGTACTGCATTTCGGGCTCTTTTGTTGCCTATGATGGCTACTCCATTTCTTCTAAGGGATGCTTGCCCACAGTAGTAGATATAATGGTCATCTGAATTAAATTTGCTCATTCCCATCCATTTTAATTCACTGATTTCTAAAATGTCAATGTTCACTCTTGCCATGTCCTGTTTGACCATGTCCAAATTATCTTGATTCATGGACCTAACATTCCAGTTTTCTATGCAATATTGTTCTTTACAGCATCGGACTTTACTGTCACCATCAGTCACATCTACAACTCTGATATGGCTCAGCCTCTTCATTCCTTCTGGAGCTATTTCTCTGCTCTTCTCCAGCTGCATACTGGACACCTACTGACTGATTTGCAGTGTCATATCTTTTTGCCTTTTCATACTGTTCACGGGGTTCTCAAGGTGAGGATGCTGAAGTATTTAACTCATATGCAGAGTACATCAAGCGAAATGTTGGGTTGGATGAAGCTCAGGCTGAAATCAAGATTGCCAGGAGAAATATCAATAACCTCAGATATGCAGATGACACCAAGCTAATGGCAGAAAGTGAAGAGGAACTAAAGAGCATCTTGATGAAGGTGAAAGAAGAGAGTGAAAAAGCTGGCTTAAAATCCACCATTCAAAACACAAAGATCATGGCATCTGGACCTATCATTTTATGGCAAATAGATGGGAAAAAAATGGAAGCAGTGACAGACTTCATTTTCTGGGGCTCCAAAATCACTGCAGATGGTGACTGCAGCCATGAAATTAAAAGACCCTTGCTCCTTGGAAGAAAAGCTATGACAAACCTAGACAGCGTATTAAAGACAAGGGACATCACTTTGCCAACAAAGGCCTGTATAGTCAAAGCTATGGTTTTTCCAGTGGTAATGTATGGATGTGAGAGTTGGACCATAAAGAAGGCTGAGTGCTGAAAAATTGATGCTTTCAAATTATGGTGCTGGAGCAGATGCTTGAGAGTTCATTGGACAGCAAGGAAATCAAACCAGTCAATCCCAAAGGAAATCAGTCCTGAATATTCATTGGAAGGACTGATGCTGAAGCTGAAGCTCCAATATTTTGACCACCTGATGCAAAGAGCTGATCACTTGGAAAAGACCCTGATGCTGGGAAAGACTGAAGGCAGGAGGAGGAAGGGATGATAGAGGATGAGATGGTTGGATGGCATCATTGACTCAAAGGTCGTGAGTTTGAGCAAACTCTGGAAGATTGTGAAGGACAGGGAAGCCTGGGGTGCTTCAGTCCATGGGGTCGCAAAGAGTTGGGCACAACTGAGCAACTGAACAGCAACGAGATGGTTTTAGATGTTCAAGAAACCAAGGACTAAACTAGGGTGCATTGTGAAGAGTTCCCCTACCTTTCTGGAGAAGGAAGCATTGTTCTTGGAAGAAGGCTGTATGCTCAGGGGCTCTGGCCCCCTGAGGCAGTTGGATAATTAACCTTAGCATGCCTCTGAGAGGTATGATTAGCCAAAGGCAGACTCTGGCCTCTAGGACTGGAGCAGGATGCCAGAGAACCACTGCTCCAGCCTATGTCTGCCCTTTGGTTGCTGCACTGTTGGAGTCTGCAGGATTCCAGGGGAAGAGCTGGGACAGCAGAGTAAGGCAGGATGCCTTGGGATGCTTACAGTCTTTGTTAATTGTCACCATGTAAGGAAGAAGTCCAATAGAGCAGAGCTATACTGGGACATCTGGCTGAATAGCAGTGCTGCCTGACCTGCATTCAGAGCACCAGTGGGGACTTTTTGAGAATATGGAGAGAGTTTGGCATTTGGATTCCCATGCAGGCACCAACATGTACTGGTTGTGTGAGGCTGGCCTCAGTTTCCTCATCTGCCAAGGGAGGAGGATGTTGGGTCACCCTCATCAGGTTGTCCTGAGGGTCAAACACACAGTGGAGCCTCTGGTACAGGTACTTTCTTCAGGTCTAAACCTTTGTACAGGGGCTGATTTCTCTCTTCCAATCATGAAAATTAAGAATGGCTCAGATGCTTCCATTTAAATGTTGTTTGGAAGTTTTGTTTTGTTTTCAAGTCAATAAAGTGTTCCAAAGGGGGATGAGATAGTTAGGGAGTTTGGGATGGACATGCACACGCTGCTATACTTAAAATGAATAACCAACAAGGACCTCCTGTACAGCACATGGTACTCTGCTCAGTGTTATCTGGCTGTCTGGATGGGAGGGGAGCTTGGGGAAGAAAGGATACATCTAATGTATGGCTGAGTCCCTTCTCCGTTCACCTGAAACTATCACAACATTGGTCATCAGTCATACTCGAATGAAATTTTTTTTAACTTAAATAAAAATAAAATGTTCCGAGAGTGCACACGTATTCACATTCCCTCACTTGCAAAGCCCAAGTCCGAAAGCTCTGAATTCCAAGACATCCCATATTTGGTGGGACGATTTGACCTGCATGAGCTCCTTTCTCAACACACCTTGATGTGAGTCTTTTCATGGTTTATTTATTATCATCATATGGTTGGCTTCAGAAATACTAGTGTTTCATTTTAGGGCATTTCTCGAGTTTGCCTAAAGGTATTACGTAACGTATGTCATATGCACAGTGTTTCTTATCTAAAAATCTGTAAAGTCCTGAATTCTGGAATGATCTGATCCCTAGGTGAGCTATATCGATTTATAACACTTCTGAGGACTTCTCTGGTGCTCCAGTGGTTAAGACTCCATGCTTTCATTGCAAGGCCCCAGATTTCATCCCTTGTCAGGGAACTAAGATCCTGCAAGCCACAAGGAGAGCCAGAATAGCCGGAGGGAGTCAGTTACTACAACACTTCTGACACAAAATATGTGGGCTTTCTTCCCCACACCAAACAATTCTCCACCTCTCCAGATACCAACAAGGTATCTTGTAATTCAGCTCCATTCTGACACTGAAGACTCAGAATCAGCCTCAGACCAACAGGTTTAAGAGCTCAGTCTCACGAGATTACTCCCACTTCAACTGCCAGTCACAAGTGACCAGTGCTTCTGTCCATCTTGGCTACCAAGTTAAGGGTTCCTACAACTTCCCTCTCTTTTAGATTTATAGTTTGTTAAAACAACTCACAAAAATTCAGAAAATACCTTACTTACGATTACTTGTCTATCTTAAAGGATATAAAAAAGGATATAAATGAAAAAACACATGAAGATGTATGCAGGACAAAGTCTATCAAAAATAATCCTGGGCACAGGAGTTTCTGTTCCTGTGGAGTTTGGGATACTGTGCATACCTGGTGGGGTTCCTGGATGCAAAGCCTGTGTACCCCTTTTCTTGATTACAGGAAACAGGCTTCATTCAGCTTCCATGACCTTCCCTGAGTTCCAATGGGCAGATTCAAGCAGTTGTTAATTAGGGAGGGAAGGGGATGTGAGATCAAGGAGAAACAAACAGTCCAGAGCAGCCTTGGGGCAAGGTCCTTCTTACCCATCAATGGATACGTGCAACAGTATCTTTGAGACATTTTGCAGATACTGAAACCTCCTCCAGGAGGGAGAAGTTAAGCATGTAGACCCCACAAGCATGCAGACCCCAAACCAGTTAGATCTGAAGGTTGATGATGCTGACTTCTACTTACCTCACCACTAACCCATCAGAAGTGTCCATGAGCTGTTTGAACAATTACTATAAACCTTTCTATCTTCCTCAAATTGGGACAGATGATTCTGAGGGCATTAACACACTGTGTCCCCCTGGACAAAGAAAGAAAACTATACTTTTCTACTTGACCCATAGCTCTGTCTCTGAGATATGATTCAGCACTGGTGTAGAGAAATTGAGCTTTCACAGTCACTTGCCAAAGATACACAGAAGAACTGTACAAAAAAGGTCTTGATGACCAAGATAACCTCAATGGTGTGAGGTTATGCCACTCTAGGACACAAGAGCCAGACATCCTGGAGTGTGAAGTCAAGGGAGCCTGGGGAGCATTACCACCAATAAAACTAGTAGAAGTGTTGGAACTCCAGCTGAGTTATTTAAAATATAAAAGATGATGGTGTTAACGTGCTGCACTCAATATGTGCAGCCATAGGACTGGAAAAGGTCAGTTTTCATCTCAATTCCAAAGAAGAACAGTGCTAAATAATGTTCAAACTACCAGACAATTACACTCATTTCCCATGCTAGTAAGGCTATTCTCAAAATCCTTCAAGCCAGGCTTCAGCAGTACTTGAATTGAGAACTTCCAGATGTACAAGCTGAGTTTAGAAAAGGCAGAGAAACCAGAGATCAAATTGCCAAATTTTGTTGGATTGTAGAGAAAGCAAGGGGATTCCAGAAAAACATCTACTTCTGTTCCATTGATTACAGGAAAGCCTTTGACTGTGGATCACAACAAACTGTGGAAAGTTCTGAAAGAGATGGGAATACCAGACCATCTTACCTATCTCCTGAGAAACCTGTATGCGAGCCAAGAAGCAACAGTTAGAACCTTACATGGAACAACTGACTGGTTCCAAATTGGGAAAGGAGTACATCAAGGCTGTATATTGTCACCCTGTTTATTTAATTTACATGCAGAGTACACCATGCGAAATGCTGGGCTAGTTGAGTTATCAGCTAGAATCAAGATTGCTGGGAGAAATATCCACAGCCTCATATATGCAGAGGATACCACTTTAATGGCAGAAAGTGAAGAGGAACTTAAAAGAGCCTCTTGATGAGGGTGAAGGAGGAGAGTGGAAAAGCTGGCATGAAACTCAACATTCAAAAAACTAAGATCATGGAATCTGGTCCTATCACCTCATAACAAATAGAAAGGGACAAAGTGTGAAAGCAGTGACACGTTTTCTCTTCTTGGGCTCCAAAATCAGCGTGGGCGCTGACCGTAGCCATGAAATTTGAAGCTGCTTGCTTCTTGGAAGGAAGACTATGGCAAGCCTAGACAGCTTATTAAAAAGCAAAGACACGGCTTTGCCGACAAAGGTCAAAGCTATGGTCTTTCCAGTAGTCACGTATGGTTGTGTGAGGTGGAACCATAAAGAAGGCTGAATGCTGAAGAATTGATGCTTTTGAACTGTGCTGCTGGAGAAGACTCTTGAGAGTCCTTTGGATTGCCAGGAGATCAAATCAGTCAATCCTAAGGGAAATCAACCCTGAATACTGATTGGAAGGACTGATGCTGAAGTTGAAGCTCCAATACTTTGGCCACCTGATGCAAAGAGCTGACTATCTGTAAAAGACCCTGATGCTCGGCAAGATTAAAGGCAGAAGAAGGTGGCAGAGCATGAGATGGTTGGATGGCATCACTGATTCAATGAATATGGACTTGGGCAAACTCCAGGAGATGGTGAGGGATGGGGAGGCCTGATGTGCTGCAGACTATGGACTCACAAAGTGTCAAACATGACTTAGTGACTGAACAATGATAAAAGCAACAATCTTCCTAGCATGTGGATGTGCTCCCCAACTCAGAAGCTCCCCCAAGTCCGTCATTTAAAGGTTTTGTGGGGATTCCATTTTGTCAGCATTACTGGCCATTGGTGACCGAATTAAATTTCCAGTCACTCTCCTACCAAGAGGTCCAAGGGTGAGGCTGAATGTTCAACCCTCTAGTCACATGGTTAGTTCTTCTGGCAACCAGCCCCATCCTGAGATCACAAAGGGTCTACCAGGAGTCACCTCATTAGCATAACGTCTGGTCAGGTTATGGATAACAATAGGCATTCCTATCACTCAGGAAATTCCAAAGGTTTTAGAAGCTTGGTGTCAGGAGCCAGGGTCAAAAACTGTCTATTTCCTATTCTGTCACACAGGAGTTTCAGAGAAGGGACTGTGAGCCTCTCCCCCCACAACTAAAAATCCTAAAGTTTGCATAATTGTTAGTCTTTAAAAAAAAGTCTCTAAAGTCACTTACATTTGTGTCTGGAATCTCTTCTATTTCATTCCCTATAGAGATCTTCTAATTTCTGCTTAGAAGCTTCTAGGACCAGAGGCCCCACTATTTAAGTCCTAAATACTCATTCCACTGTGAATTATTTCCTTTCTTCAAAGGACTTCCAGAATCGCCACCAAATCTATCTCCTTTATCCCTGCTCAGTGGTCCCTGTTCTGTCATCTGGAGCCCAGAGAATTCAGAAACTCCTCTTGAGTCAAGTTATGCTCTCAGGACTGACTTCATAATTTATAGTATCTGGTTCAAAATGAAAATGTGGGAATTTTGTCCAAAAAACAAAAACACAGCAGAAAAATGCCTTTGTAGTGTACTAAAATACAAAATTTTTCCTTTCTTTCACAATCTCAGTTTGTCATGATGGTTTTTACTTTCTATTTAATGTTGTTCTAAGTAAAGACAAATTAGAATGTTAAAATTATCGGTGTGAGTTTTGTTCAATTTTACATTGTACATTTTCAGTCTTGAATGCAAATGTAAGAACACTGAGCTCATATGTGGAATCTCTGAAAAGACACAATTCATATTTCATAGCTCATAGATGCTTGTGTGCTTGATTCTTTACCAGAACAGGTGAAACACTGCACAAAATTAACTCAATTGTTTTCACATCACTTCTCCTCCCCATGATTCACTGTCTTTTAAAAATTATTATTATTAATTAGCTGATTATTTAGAACAGTGTTTAGGTGTACAGAATATTGAGCAGAAAGCAGAGAGTTCCCATAAAATTCCTCTGCCTTCCCTAGTATTTTTCTATTAACATTTTACATTATGTGGTGCATTTGTTACTGAGTCCAAGTTTATTCTGCTTGCCCATAAATTGAGAGACGATTTGTTGGTACAAAGAATAGCGACTTTATTCAGAAAGCCAGCAGACCAAAAGAGGGTGGACTCATGTCCCAAAGAACTATCTTGCCTGAGTTAGAATTTCTGCTTCTTTCAAACTAAAAGGGGAAGAAATAAAGTCGAACATTTCCTGGTTCTAGACAGTCTCCAGGAAGGATGTGTTAGTTTTCCCTTTCCCTTTCCTGTGGTCATTCACAGGGTGAGCATGGTTAAAATGCTTCCTGTGAGCTAAACAAAAGTATTTTAGCTTAAGGTTTATTATCCAGGAGGCAGGGTTCCCAGAGATGGGCCATTATGTATAATTTAAGTTTATAAGCAACATCCCTTCAATGATTAACTTATAATAGAATACAAATGTTCTTCCCTATTACATATTTGTTAGAATTGATTAGCCAGTATTGATACATTATTATGAACTAAAGTTCATAGCTTGCATTGGGGTTCCCTTCACTACATTTCTCCATATGCACACCTTCTACCTAAACTCTTTACGCTGGGCTTTACTGATGGCTTAGGAAGTGAGAGAGTCAATTCCTAGGCAGGGTGATAAGAAGCCCAGGGTCCCTGAAGAGGAGAGAGGGGTCTGGGGCTCTTGAGGAGGAGGAAAGGACAAACATCTTTTTTTCTTTACATTCTGAATAATCCTGTTATCTTAAAACGTATATTATGGGAGGGGGTCTAGTAAGATCTTTCTATTGTTAGTTCTAATCCTGTCATCTTAAAATGTAAACTGTGGGAGTGGGTCTAATAAGATCTTTGCAACCTTGAGACATTCTTTTGATTTATTGCAATAACCAATTAAAAAAGTATATATCTCTCTTGCTAACAGTAGCATGGGGGCACTTTCAGCCCCCTCTTCTGATGTCTGTGCAAAAGGGTTTCTCCCCTTTTCATTTTTCTGTCCAAAAAACTTTTGTGTGCCCCCCAAGGCTGGCCCGGCCCAAAAAACCAGTCTTCCCCCTTCCCTATAACTATCAGGGCAAAGGAACACGGGATTTTGGGTTTGCCTTTTTTTCCTTTTTCCCAATGTGTGAAAAGGGAAAAACGCTCAGTCGTGTCCGACCCTTAGCGACCCCACGGACTGCAGCCTACCAGGCTCCTCCGTCCATGGGATTTTCTAGGCAAGAGTACTGGAGTGGCTTGCCATTGCCTTCTCCGTCTGTATCAGAAGCATTTTTTGTCCCTTTTCACTTTAATAAAACTCTGCTATACAAAAGCTCTTGAGTGATCAAGGCTGGTCCCTGGTCCTGAAGCTAAATCTTCTTCGGAGATCATGAATCTGACACCCTTCACTATAAGCTATCAGAAGGACTGAAAGGAAAAAGAGTTATGAGGTGCCCTATTTTTTCCTTTTCTTCTCTGTCACCATTTTCACCTTAACTGACTGGCTAATACAGAGGAATAAAACAAACAAGAAAGGATATGACAGGGTTCCCTGGTTCCTCTTTCTTAAAACACCATCACCTTACTTTCTGCTCTTTTAAGCACGGGTTTTGATTGGAAAGGAAAGGGTGACCTCTTGGGGGTGTCAGAGTGCCCTCTTGTCCAGTTGCAGCTGTAGGACACTCACCATGTACTCTGAGTCTCACTGGACCCTTGCGCATCATGGTTCATGAGTGTAAGATGCTATGTGTGAACAGGGAGCAAGGCACAGGGACTTGCTACCTGAAACTGGGTTTGCCTCTTGATGGGTGTTGAGCCAAAACATACAACCAAGCCAAAGTGTGGGAGAAGGAAGGATTCATTACTTGGGGCAAGTAAAGAGAACACCAGGGATTGTTCCCCTGAACAACAAAATTCGGCAAGTTTTAAGCTAAGGGTACTTGCATTTTCATGACGGAGCCTGGGGTGGCTGACAGAGTCCAAGCGTTTTGTTGATTGAAGTCAAAAGCATCAGAAAAGGTTTTGCTTTTTAGGGTTTAGGGGTGGGGATGGGGGAGGAATGCAAAATAGCCCCTCAATGGGTACAGGATTTTCTTTTGAAATTATGAAAATGGTTTGTAACTAGGTAGGAACAGCGATTGCACAACCATGGGAAATGAACTAAATGCCACTGTATGGTACACTTCTAACTTTGGGTGATTTTATACTACTGTGAGTTCCACCTTAATTTCAAAACAGAAGAAGGAATATTGCAGGATCTCTCATGAAAAAAAAACCGCGGAAACTACTTCAAGCTACTCTGTCAGAACTAGTCATGGCGGTCAGGGCCCTTTCCCCTGCCCTCCCCTGCCCTCCCCTACATCTGATTAATGGGCTGCAAGTCCACAGTCTCTTCCTTCTGCTTCCCTTTTCCTACTTCCATTCCGGAAGGTCCTCGTCCTTTCTGGAAGCCTCCTTTCCCTCAGTGAGTAAAACACCTATTTTGGGAACCAGCCCAGAACTTAGGAAAACAACCACCATATAGGGAGACGTTCTCCCGCGGAGGCGTTCGTTTCTGCAGCGGAGGGAGGTGGGCCCGCTGGCCGGGAGTCCCAGCTCTGCGGAAACGGCACTTCAGAGGTTAGAGGGCTCCTGTCCAGGTTTCCTGGGGTTTGCGGAGGGGCTCAGAAGTCTGGCTCCCTGGCTTTGTCTTCCCCAACGAACCTGAATGTGTACAATTAGTCATACTCTGGCTCGATGTTCAAAAGAGGGACGTCTTCCACAAGTTGATTCTCAACCAGTTTTCCTGGAGAACTGTGAAGAGGGGGTTATTGGCCACCTCACTCGACGAGTTGACTCACTGGAAAAGACTCTGATGCTGGGAAAGGTTGGGGGCGGGAGGAGAAGGGGACGACGGAGAATGAGATGGCTGGATGGCATCACCGACTCTGTGGACATGAGTTTGAGTGAACTCCGGGAGTTGGTGATGGACAGGGAGGCCTGGCGTGCTGTGATTCATGGGGTCGCGGAGAGTCGGACACGACTGTGGTAGGCTGGATGCGGGGAAGGGTGGAGGGACAGCAAGCCAGTAACTGGGAATTTATCCGGAGAGGGGCCGGCTGGAATCGGGCAGGTAACTCACTGGGTGACCCTGAGCAAGGCCCTGCAAATTTAAATTGAGAGGTTTGCCTTAAAGCAGAGAAAAGGAAAGAAATTGTTAGGTCCCAGATCGGATGAGTGTGTGCGGTCAGTAGATGCAGTCATGCATGATGCTGAAACTAATGTGGTCCTTGGGAAGGGCAACACACTTGTGACCTGGGTATCCCTAGGTCATATCAGCTGAAGGGGGCTGGGGTCAATGTAGTCATAAAATATAACACTAATGAGCAATTAAAATTGATTTCAAGACAAAGTCGTGAAATAAAACACTGGAGTCCAATTGATCTGGGTTTGAATTGCTGGTTGGATCACCTACCAGTTGTGTGGCCTTACTTTTCTCCATCTATAAAATGGAGTATAAACATATGTACCACAGACATGCGCACGCACACACACACACAAAATATCAGAGTTGTTGTAGAGATAAGAAATCGTGACTGTAACATGCTTAGAACACAGTAGGTTGTTAATAAATAGTGACTGTTATTCCTCTGGCTTGGTCCCCCACCAGCTGTCAAGGTGAGTTTTTCCTGGAGGCCAGTTATATGTCAGACACCCAGAGGGAGCATCCCTTTCTGAACCTCCAAGTATGCCTTACTATAGGATGGACAAAGTTAAGGCACTGCAACCCCTTCTCCATATACCAAGAGCTTAAAAAATTTTTAATTTTTATTAGTTCTCTCCTAAGCCAAACTGTGGTGTTGGAGAAGACTCTTGAGAGTCCCTTGGACTGCAAGGAGATCCAACCAGTTCATTTTAAAGATCAGTCCTGGGTGTTCATTGGAGGGACTGATGCTAAAGCTGAAACTCCAATAGTTTGGCCACCTCATGCGACGAGTTGACTCACTGGAAAAGACTCTGATGTTGGGAGGGATTGGGGGCGGGAGGAGAAGGAGACGACAGAGAATGAGATGGCTGGATGGCATCACCGACTCGGTGGACATGAGTCTGAGTGAACTCCGGGAGTTGGTGATGGACAGGGAGGCCTGGCGTGCTGTGATTCATGGTATCGCAAAGAGTCGGACATGACTGAGCGACTGAACTGAACTGAACTGAAGCCATTAAATTAAAAGACTCTTGCTCCTTGGAAGAAAAGCTATGACAAACCTAGACAGTATATTAAAAAGCAGAGACAGCGCTTTGCTGACAAGGTCAAAGTCAAAGCTATGGTTTTTCCAGTAGTCATGTATGGATGTGAGAGTTGGACCATAAAGAAGTCTGAGCGCCAAAGAATTGGAGGAAACTCTCGAGAGTTCCTTGGACAGCAAGGAGATCAAACCACTCGATCCTAAAGGAAATCCATCCTGAATATTCATTGGAAGGACTGATGCTGAAGCTGGAGCTCTCTAGTTTTAGACTGGGCTCAACGCTCAGGCTGTCTGGCTGCCCTGCAGCAATCCCCTGGTGCGGCTAGAACCTGCGTCCCTTGCTTTGGACGGTGGATTCTTAACCACCTGGCCCACCAGAAAGAAAAAGAAAAAAAGTGTAGTCGCTCAGTCATGTCTGACTCTTTGTGATCCCCTGGACTGTAGCTGGCCAGGCTCCTCTATCCATGGGAGTCTCCAAGCAAGAATACTGGAGTGGGTTGCTATTTCCTCCTCCAGGGGATCTTCCCAAGACCCCTTGAACCCGGGTCTCCCAAACTGCAGGCGGATTCTTTACCATCTGAGTAAAGAATGTCTGAGTAAAGAAAGCCAGCTGAATAAAGAAAGTCTCTCTCTAGCATTCTATGGCTGTGTCTCTATATTTCATCTTATATTTCCCCATCCATGAAATTATATAGTAGATTTCTAGTGAGAAATCTTTCGACTCATTTGTGTTATTTATCTATCGCTGGATAACAAATGACCCCCACGATTAGCAGTTTTAAATAATGAATATTTATTGTCTCACACAGTTTCTGAGAGTCAGAATCAGCAAGAGGCTTAGCTGGGGAGCGGAGGGGGGCATCTGGCTCAGAGTCTTTCATGTGGCAGCAGTCAGGCTGGGGCTGCAGTCACTGAAAGGCTCAACCAGGCTGGAGAATCCATTTCCAGGCTCACTGCCGTGTTGTTGGAGAAATGCCCCGGCACCTCACTGCATGAGCCCCGCAAGAGCTGCTCACAGCATGGTGACCGACTCCCCTCAGCAGGAATGACTCAAAGGAAAGAGAGTCCCAGGCCAAGACCACAGCTTTCTACAACCTAATCTTGGAAGGGACCTGCCATCACTTCCGCCACTTGTTATAGGTCACACAGGATATCTCTGAGTCAGTGTGGAAGAGGACTATCCAAGGGTGTGAACTCCAGGATGGGAGGCTCATTGAGCGCCATGTGGAGGGTTGGGTCTCATGTCACACAACAAAATCACGCTCCGTCCTGCACACTCCAATAGTCTGTCTACACCTCCCGTGGGCTACTGGCCTATTGGATATCACATTACCCAGCACACTGGACCTAGCAGGTACCTAAGATATTTTTACCAAGTGCATAAATTCTTTTCTGCATTCATTAAAAGCATCTGAGAATTAGAGTGTACATAAAGTGCCTGGCTTACTGTTATGTGTTAATGAACTCAAGTCGGGTGGCTCATGGCTCAAAAGCCAATAATTAAAGAGACAAGTGTCAGTAGAAAGGAAAGATGCTTTAATCAAAAAAACTGGCTATCTGGGGAGAAGGTGAACTCATGGCCAGAGACTAAATCCAAAGATTCTGTCCAGCCATGACAGTTTTTGAAGGGGAGAAAGAGGGAAGAATCTCAGTGACTCAGCAAGGTGGGAGGTTGGGTTTTGTTTCTTTCTCCATTGCGTGCAGACTGGCTGACTCTTCAGATGTTATCTTGCCTGCGTGATCTGCCTGCAGGATTGCTAAGGAGGCTCTTGAGGGTAGAGACCTAGTAACTTTTTTAACTGCTTAATTTTTCCTTTTTACTTCTTTTTATCTAGGAAAAGAATTAAGAGGTTAGACAAGGCATGGTGTGCAGTAAGGAAGCATTAGTCAGGAGTTAGGTTAAATCGCCCAGTTATCTCTTCCCTATAATTAGGTTCTTTCAAGGTTAGAGGGTATAGCAAGGGGTAAACAGGAAAGGGACAGAAGAGCTGCTTTCAGATGCACCCTCTGAAGATACAGATACCATTGCCATCTCCTCTTCACGCAGATGAAATTGAAACTCAAAGTACCTAAGGACACAGGCTGGTAGGTAGTGAAGCTTGGGTCCAAACCCAGGCAGACCTGTCTGATTCAGATGCTCTTACTCTTCCCAGAGTTGGATGCTGCATTTTCAAACAATAACCGTCTCTTTTTCAGGCCGGAGTTGAGATTCATTTTTAGTTGGCTCGGGGATCTCCTTGTATCCTACCTGCCTTCCCACCTGCCTTCCCACCACCCTTTCTCATTGCCAGTGATGTGCTGATAAATGCTTGCCAGCCATTTCTGTGAGCAAAAAGAAGTCCTTGTTTGTAGTGATTGCTGATCGCCACGGTGTAAACATTCATACCATGGCCACTTTTAAACTTCCCACCTGGTGTCATCAAATGCAGAGTTAGGAAGAGAGGCAGACCCGGTGTTGTGAGCTGGGGTCTACTTCACCTCCCCAAGTATTTGAAACTTCCAGAAAGAACATAGAACGGTCCGCAAACAATAGAATGGGAAAGACTAGAGATCTCTTCAAGAAAATTAGAGATACCAAGGGAACATTTCATGTAAAGATGGGCACAATTGAGGGCAGAAATGGTATGGACCTAAAAGAAGTTGAAGATATTAAGAAGAGGTGGCAAGAATACATAGAACTATACAAAAAAGATCTTCACAACCCAGATAACCACAATGGTGTGATCACTCACCTAGAGCCAGACATCCTGGAATGAGAAGTCAAGTGGACCTTAGGAAGCATCACTATGAACAAAGCTAGTGGAGGTGGTGGAATTCCAGTTGAGCTAATTCAAATCCTAAAATATGATGCTATGAAAGTGCTGCAATCAATATGCCAGCAAATTTGGAAAACTCAGCAGTGGCCACAGGACTGGAAAAAGTCAATTTTCATTCCAATCCCAAAGAAAGGCGATGCCGAAGAATGGTCACACTACCACACAATTACACTCATCTCACACTCTAGCAAAGTAATTGTCAAAATTCTCCAAGTGAGGCTTCAACAGTACCTGAACCACGAACTTCCAGAACTTCCAGATGTTCAAGCGAGATTTAGAAAAGGCAGAGGAACCAGAGATCAAATTGCCAACATCTGTTGGATCACAGAAAAAGCAAGAGAGTTCCAGAAAAGCATCTACTTCTGCATTATTGACTACACCAAGGTCTTTGTGGATCACAGCAAACTGTGGAAAATTCTTCAAGAGATGGGAATTCCAGACCACCTGACCTGCATCCTGAGAAATCTGTATGCTGGCCAAGAAGCAATAGTTAGAACTGGACATGGATCAAAGGACTGGTTCCATACTGGGAAAGGAGTACATCAAGGCTGTATATTGTTGTCCTGCTTATTTAACTTATATGCAGAGTACATCATGAGAAATGCTGGACTGGATGAAGCACAAGCTGGAATCAAGATTTCTAGGAGAAATATCAATAACCTCAGATATGCAGATGACACCACCCTTATGGCAGAAAGTGAAGAGGAACTAAAGAGCCTCTTGATGAAAGAGGAGTGAAAATTTGACTTAAAACTCACCATTCAAAAAATTAAGATCATGGCATCTGGTCCCATCACTTCATGGTAAATAGATGGGGAAACAATGGAAACAGTGAGAGACTTTATTTTCTTGGGCTCCAGAATCACTGCAGATAGTGACTGCAGCCATGAAACTAAGAGATGCTTGCTCCTTGGAAGAAAAGTATGACCAACCTAGACAGCATATTAAAAAGCAGAGATATTACTTTGTGACAAAGGTCCATTTAGTCAAAGCTATGGTTTTTCCAGTAGTCATGTATGAATGTGAGAGTTGGACCATAAAGAAAGCTGAGTGCCAAAGAATTGATGCTTTTGAACTGTGGTGTTGGAGAAGACTCTTGAGAGTCCCTTGGATTGCAAGGAGATCCAACCAATCCATCCTAAAGGAAATCAGTTCTGAATATTCATTGGAAAAACTGATGCTGAAGCTGAAACTCCAATGATTTGGCCACCTGATACAAAGAACTGACTCACTGGAAAAGACCCTTATTCTAGGAAAGATTGAAGGCATTAGGAGAAGGAGGCAACAGAGGATGAGATGGTTGGATGGCATCATCGACTCTATGGACATGAGTTTGAGCAAGTTCCGGGAGTTGGTGATGGACAGGGAGGCCTGATGTGCTGCAGTCCATGGGGTCACGAAGAGTCAGACACGACTGAGCGACTGAACTGAACTGTACGACCCCATTTGGAATGTGTTAAGTGTTTCTGCCTTTCTAGTTGTTCCTGCTCTGCCTCTTCCTGTGTGAGCCACCTGGGCTATGGATGTATACATGGCATTTGGAGCCTATGGTCAACCTGGCTGTGGGTTTGCTTTCCCATGAGTCTAATCCATTCCTGCAGTTCTACCCCAGGGCTTGTGAATGTACAATTTGGAGACCTAGAACTATTCCTTGACCCATCTCGGAACAGGTTTGAGATAAAACCTCTGATGTCCTAGCTAACCACTCCTCCCCCCTGCACTGGCTCCACTTATACTGAGCTTCTTCAAGGTCACTGGGAGCAGCTGGGATTCTGCCAAGAAGCCCAGCACCGAAACTTCTTCTGTGGGCGGTTGGGGGGCATTTGTTATTAAACATTCTAGTGTGGGGGCAGTCAAGAACACACATGCAAAGTCCAGAAGACTGTCCAGAGCACATGGGGTTTCATGTTGGCTTTGAGTCCCATCTTGAAACCCGTCATATCCACAGAGGTGTGAATGTGAGGGGTCAGGAACAGCTCTTTCACTGGCTGCTCATCTGACTCTAGCTCCTTAATGCACACCAGTCTCTCCGTGATGCTCTGGGAATGAGGCCACCAGGCCACCCTATTGCAGACACCAGGGAGCTGAACCTGCCTCTCTTCTCTTTGCCCACTCTGTCCCCTACCCAGCATCCAGGCTCCTTGAATCTCTGATAAGTCTCGGTGCCATCTGGTTCCAGTTTCAAGGGAAATGAACTTCTAAGAGAAACTGAAAGAGCATCAGAAAGAAACACAAGCTTTGCATGATTCAAAGTGGAAGAGTCCATGTAAGTCTTTCCTTGGGTCACATTCCTGAGTGTCCCAGCTTGGGCACACAGCAGGTCTCAGGAAGAGGGTATAGAGGAGTGGGGATACATCCTGGGGCACATCGTCTACTGCTTATAGTGTAGGCAGATTTTCTGATTTCCTGGCAGCTCCAAGAATATCGTCTCCTTCTGAAATTCAGTAAAGGGATCATGAAATTCAACTTGAAGACAGCCAGATTTTCTCCTTCAGAAAAAACTCCGAATCATTTTGCCTCTTGAGTTTCCATTTTCTATTTTTTTCCTTGGTACTCTTTCTCCCTGCTCGGTTTCACAAGAAGAATTTCCATCTGAGAAACTCTGAAAAGGAAACAGAAGCTAATGACTTGAAGATAAAGCCTCATGGAAGCCCTTTGATGTTCTAATTTAGGAAACCTTGTGCTGTCCTCCATTGTAAGGAAGACCTCTATGGAACCTTGGAATAAGTCAGCTTCCTGAAATTCCCCTGTAACTGACCTCAGCTTTTCTGCTCCTTCAAGACCCACTCAAGCACCTTATTATCTCAGAGAGGATTGCTGTTGTTCTCCTTGTTTGAGTTTTTGTGTAAAACTCTCAGAGATGGGAAGTGAATACCAACACAGTAAGCATCCTAGGGCACCCAGAAGCAGTGTTTTGGAAACTGAACAAGTGTAGCCCACAATATCATAGTCTAGACTTTGACAGACTGGATCCTGGACAGCACAGGATACTTCTGTGGCTGGGGTTATGGAGCTCCAGGGTGCCTTCCCTCGTTTCTCCAGGACAGTCTAGGCAATGGTCTTCAAATAGGGCTACACACGCCCCTCGGGGCATAGAGAGACTCACCCAAGAGATATTGAGACACGTCTCATCTATGGGAATGATGCTCCAGACCCTGCATTTCTGGTTGACTCTTTCCTGAAGCCCATCTGCCCCAGAACCCAGCGTGCAGTCCAAGAAGCAGGCTGCGTCCTCCTCCAGCCTTCTCCCACCTCACCAGGCGGGCAGACCTCTTGCCCCTTTTCTGCAGTAAATTCCTTGTGTCAATGAAAAATCGTTGCCTGCCGTATCAGTAAACAAAGGATGTTGCAGCCGTCAAGTGATCGCTTTACGGCCGCCCGCACAGTGAGCCCAGAGGAAACTCGGGGTGGAAACAGATGCCTCCTCATCTCCCGGTCAGTCACTGCAGCCACCACCTCCCAGCGCTGCCCCCTGAGAAGACTCAGGATGAGAAAGCACAGGGTACTGGCCCCAGATAGCAAAGGAGCAGGTCAAAGGAATGATTTCAGTGAGCCCAGATTCTCGCATTTTCCATTATACTGCAATGTGCTAAACTCCTTAATTTGAGATATCTGGTTTCCTTTAATGAACAATAATCTTTTGAGATTCCAACTACCTGGGCTTTGTTGCAAGAATTCCTGTGTATCCTGGCTCTTCCTTTACCTCTTCCGAGTGGTCAGATATCTTCCGAGCCCTCAGATAGCTCTGAGGGCTAACAAAACTAGGCTAACATCCTCAGTTTTGTCTGCCAAATAAAGCAGAATGCTCAACTTTTAGGTTGTGCTTTTTTTTCCCTCGGGTGACCCTTGTGTTGTAAAAACCTCAGAGTGCCAAATAAAGACATGGCTAGAAATTCAGTTCAGTTCAGTTCATTTCAGTCGCTCAGTCGTTGCGACCCCATGAACCACAGCACGCCAGGCCTCCCTGTCCATCACCAACTCCCGGAGTTCACTCAAACTCATGTCCATAGAGTCGGTGATGCCATCCAGCCTTCTCATTCTCTGCCGTCCCCTTCTCCTCCCGCCCCCAATCCTGCCCAGCATCAGAGTCTTTTCCAGTGAGTCAACTCTTTGCATGAGGTGGCCAAAGTATTGGAGTTTCAGCTTTAGCATCAGTCCTTCCAATGAACATTTCTAAATGCCCTTTTTGTTAGAGTGAGGCAGGAGATGGGTGGGCCCTGTGCTGAGCAGCTGGAGTTTGACCCCTGTATGGCAAGCCACTCCAGTACTCTTGCTTAGAAAATCCCATGGATGGAGGAGCCTGGTAGGCTGCAGTCCGTGGGGTCGCTAAGGGTCGGACACGACTGAGCGACTTCACTTTCACACATTGGAGAAGGAAATGGCAACCCACTCCAGTGTTCTTGCCTGGAGAATCCCAGGGATGGGGGAGCCTGGTGGGCTTCCGTCTATAGGGTCACACAGAGTCGGACACGACTGAAGTGACTTAGCAGCATCAGGGGAACAGTAGAGGAGCTGAGCTCTGCCCAGGAAAGAGATAAAGAGACCACATAGTCCTCATTCTTAAGGTCAAGGAGAAGGCAATGGCAAGCCACTCCAGTCCTCTTGCTTGGAAAATCCCATGGATGGAGCAGCCTGGTGGGCTTCAGTCCATGGGGTCGCTAAGAGTCGGACACGACTGAGCGACTTCACTTTCACACATTGGAAAAGGAAATGGCAACCCACTCCAGTGTTCTTGCCTGGAGAATCCCAGGGATGGGGGAGCCTGGTGGGCTTCCATCTATGGGGTCACACAGAGTCGGACACGACTGAAGTGACTTAGCAGCAGCAGTAGCAAGGTCAAGGAGGTCTCCCTGACTACACATGCACAGAAAACCTCCTCAAAGATTAAAAAATAGGAGGGAACGCCACCCCATAGTAAATTATGTCAACCTACCCATGAGTCAGTCTCTTTGCTAGAATCCGTCTTGGCTAAGAGATGTGCACACATACAGGGGAGGGCCCTGAGACACACCAAATAGACCTCAGAACCAGATGAAGCAAGATGACTGGCCCAAGGAGATCTGGAAGAAATGCTCCATGTAAGTGCCTTAAACTACCATGAGTGGGAACCTCTTTCTCTGAGTCTGCCCATGTGAGTCCAGTCACACGCACTCCTTTTCCTCCTAATAAGCACTTTACTTGCTTCACTCCTTTCTGTCTGTTTGTGGAAATTCATTTCTACAAAGCCCTTGGACCAGAGCCTTGTCACTGCCCACTGGCTAGTAGCTAGGTTTCAACACTCTTGTTAGGGGAAGTACACTGACTGTAACCACCCACCCTGGCCAGACACTATAGTAACCATTTGCATGAGTTATTTTATGACAGGAGGTCCTAGTAAGGAACATGGAACTAACAAGCCACCACCAACTGGAAGAACTTGGGAAAGGTCAAAAGGATATGCTGCATGTCCTACCACCTCCCAGAATCTTCCTCGCTAGAATCCATCTTGGCTAAGCAATGCATGCACCACCAGGAAGTACCTTAAGTCAGAATGACTGGCCAGACACAACCCGGAAACTAATCCCATCACCATGAAACCTGAACATGTCAGCCACGTGGCAGAGCAGACCTGGTTTCCCTTAACCTCCTGCTCTCTGCCTGGGCATCCCTTCCCAGTAAAGTATCTTGCTTCGTCAGCATGTGTGTCTTCTCAGATAATTCATTTCTGAGTGTTAGAATGAAGAGGAAAAGTTAAACTTTTACATAACCTCCTGCTCCTTGTGCTTCTGTAACTCAACTTGCTCCTTGCAAAGTCTGGATCACGTAGGTCTCAGAAAGGGGGGGGTCACAATACTAGGAACTGGAGCTCATCTCACTCACCCTTTCCTGCTTTTTTGCAATCAACCAGCCCCTGCAAACCCACCAACCTGCTTAATCATGCCTGTCCACGTATGAAAACTCTGTAACCCCTTTGTTTGGGGCTCAGAGCTTGAAGTGTTAACTCCTCTGGGCCCACTGGAATAATAAACTCGAGTTCTCCAACTCTCCAAGTGTGGTGCTTGATTTCTTGAGTACTGATTTCTGCAACATTTCTGGAGGCCCCAGCGAGATTCCAACCACATCAGGGCCCCCTTGAGCTGCTGGACTGGGGGCTTGGCCAGGCTGGAGCAAAGGAACCCTGAGATGAAAGAGGAGGCTCACCGCCTGGCAGTGTTCCAGGTTCTCTTTAGGACCGGTGTTCTGACTCTCGGGACAGATGAGCCCTGACTGGACTCATTGGAGGGATGGACCAACTCACCAGGAATGGCCACAGGATCAGGTACGGCCCCAGGGCCAGTCCCCAGTCAGGTCCTACCCCAACGGGTACAAAAGGAGACTGAATCCCTTGGGGCTCCCAGGAAGGGAGCAACAGTTAAGGAAACCCAGGGGGCTTGGGAGGAAGGAGGCATTGTGACAGCCTCTGAATGATGGTGAGTGAGTGATTGCTGATTGAACAGAGTGAGAGAAATTTTTCTTTTTGGAAACTGCAAAACCAATTCTTTTTGCATATGCAATTAAAAACAACTAGCTTGTTAAAAGGTCTGCCTAGGGAAAAACTTGAAGTTAACCCTTTCCACTTCCTTGAAATACACATCCAACTTTGCCTGAGACCTCAGCTTTGGGCAAATTAGAACTTCAAGAAAAGAAAAAAAGGGCGGGGGGGGGGGCGGTCAAAGAGATATTTTAAATCTCAAACAGAAAACTGTGAGATCTCTCTCTGTCTGGATTTATGTATGTTTCAGTGTATGTCTTTTTTTTTTTTTCTGATAATGTTGAAGTTGTAAATGAGTTCTAATTTAATTGGCCTAAAGAAAAGTAAATGCTTACAAATCAAACAATTCTAAATACAAGAAAAATTAACCTAAATAAATTTCAGATTCATGTGAACTGGGAAATATTCAATATTAAATATCTAGTATTAATGTTTGTTTGCTAATCTAATAAGGAAAATAGATGTATGTTTTCAATAAAGAAGGAATAAAAATAAAATTATACTTTATAAAGGGAAAAGAAAGTAGGTCTGACTTACAGGTGGCTGTTACAGAAAGTGATTAAAAAGTTTGTGGAAAGTGGACCCTGAAAAAAAAGTTTGTGCATGGTTAGGACTGACTACTGAGAAGGCAATGGCAAGCCACTCCAGTGCTCTTGCTTAGAAAATCGCATGGATGGAGGAGCCTGGTGGGCTGCAGTCCATGGGGTCGCTAAGAGTCGGACACGACTGAGCGACTTCACTTTCACTTTTCACTTTCACACATTGGAGAAGGAAATGGCAACCCACTCCAGTCTTCTTGCCTGGAGAATCCCAGGGACGGCGGAGCCTGGTGGGCTGCCGTCTGTGGGGTCACACAGAGTCGGACAGACTGAAGCAACTTAGCAGCAGCAAGACTGACTAAGTTTAAAATAAATTTAATTAAGTTCACCTAAATGAGTTTAAAGTAAGCTGGTGCAAAACTTGAATTCGGCCTTTCTCTCTGTTAAGAGAACATGCTTTCTTCAGATGTTGAATTGCTTTTAATAATAGATTTAAGTTTCTTTACCTCTTAATTGATCTGTTCTATTCTGAAAGAGATAGGAATCCCAGACCACCTGACCTGCCTCTTGAGAAACCTGTATGCAGGTCAGGAAGCAACAGTTAGAACTGGACATGGAACAACAGACTGGTTCCAAATAGGAAAAGGTGTACGTCAAGGTTGTATATTGTCACCTTGCTTATTTAAGTTATATGCAGAGTACATCATGAGGAACGCTGGGCTGGAAGAAGCACAAGCTGGAATCAAGATTGCTGGGAGAAATATCAATAACCTCAGATATGCAGATGACACTACCCTTATGGCAGAAAGTGAAGAGGAACTCAAAAGCCTCTTGATGAAAGTGAAAGAGGAGAGTGAAAAGGTTGGCTTGAAGCTCAACATTCAGAAAACAAAGATCATGGCATCTGGTCCCATCACTTCATGGGAAATAGATGGAAAAACGGTGGAAACAGTGTTAGACTTTATTTTTTTGGGCTCCAAAATCACTGCAGATGGTGATTGCAGCCATGAAATTAAAAGATGCTTGCTCCTTGGAAGGAAAGTTATGACCAACCTTAATAGTATATTAAAAAGCAGAGACATTACTTTGCCAACCAAGGTCCGTCTAGTCAAGGCAATGGTTTTTCCCGTGGTCATGTTTGGATGTGAGAAGTGGACTGTGAAGAAAGCTGATCGCCGAAGAATCGATGCTTTTGAACTATGGTGTTGGAGAAGACTCTTGAGAGTCCCTTATACTGCAAGGAGATCCAACCAGTCCATTCTAAAGGAGATCAATCCTGGATGTTCATCGGAGGGACTGATGCTAAAGCTGAAACTGCAATACTTTGGCCACCTCATGCGACGAGTTGACTCATTGGAAAAGACTCTGATGCTGGGAAAGGTTGGGGGCGGGAGGAGAAGGGGACGACGGAGAATGAGATGGCTGGATGGCATCACCGACTCTGTGGACATGAGTTTGAGTGTACTCCGGGAGTTGGTGATGGACAGGGAGGCCTGGTGTGCTGTGATTCATGGGGTCACGGAGAGTCGGACACGACTGAGCGACTGAACTGAACTGATACTTGCCTTTGAAATCTTTTGTTACCATTGGCTAAGTAAATAACTTATTTCACAGTGACTTATATGATCCTACCTGTTATAAATCCTTTTGATATTTATCAACAAAACTTCCTAAATAACTTGACGTCTAGCTAACTTTGGGATGCTTCAGAGGGCCCCTGAGACATCCCAAAGAGTTATTAAGGTATCTGGGTTCATCGGACATGTTAAATTACATGAGAAGTACTGTTGAAGGGGTGATACATCTTTTCAGGTTATACTGTGTGATTGATGTTACTAATGTAGACATCCTAAAATTATGTGAAATTCATATATATCTGATATGTCCTGATAAAACTTGGTCAATTATAATTCTAGTTATCATATTAAAGTGTTATGATCAGGTTTCTTTGTCAATTGAAATAGAATCAGATTCTAAACATGCCTTCTGTGGTTTTACTGTCATGCCTTTAGAAGAATACTGCTAGTTCTTCAAGATTTATGGAAAAGACTTTCTAAGATTAAGCAGATAAACAAATTCTGTTATTAATAAATAGTAAGCTGGTACCAGACTGTAATTTGGTCTTCTCTCTATTTAGAGAACAAAGTTTTCTTAGACTACAACTTTAAATAAAAAATTATGACTTTCTTTGCCTTTAAGTGATTTTTATTTGTATTTAAAATCTTTTTGTTACTTTGCTAAAGTAAATAAACATTATTTAAGATTATGGTACATGTAGACATAGCTCGTTCTGCTTCTACAAAAAGAATAACCCCTCATGGTTAGACTTCTGCTATCTTGATGTCCTTAAAACATGGCAATAGTCTGCTCCTAAATCAGGAAATTAAAAATGGATAAACAACAGCTAAAAATCAAAGAGCCAGGGCTATGGGAAATCCAAGATAGCTGCTTGGCTTTTCCCGGCTCCCTGAAAGAGCTCATTTTTATTTGATGGGTTAAAGCCTTCCCTGGCTACAGTGTTAATGCCCTCACAATGAGTTCTCCAAAAAAAAAAGAAAAAATTATGTTTCACTGAATATTAAGTTCTAGTTTTGTTAATTAAGGTCTGTAGTTAAGACTCATTTCTGAGATAGTTCCTTGTTATGTTATACTGCTAAAAAGTTTAATTAAGTTATTAAAAAGGACACTCTAAGATTGTTTCTATAGCTTATCTCAGTAACCAATCTTTGGATAAAGGCCAGATGCTCCATGATATACAACCAGGAGATTAATATTTGGCTATAATCATTTAACTGACTCAGATAGCCTGGGGTATACCGGGCTATACCCAATAAAACGTTCTTGAGTTAAATTCTTGCTTGTGACCTTACTAATAACTGCTAGCTATATTACTTTCTATGAAAGCTTGCTTCAGAAGATTGTTTCATACGTTACCAAATGTATGACTGACCCCGATGATAAAATGCTGATATGCAGTTCCATATGAGATATTGTAACTCTAGATGTGGGAAAAAAGGAACAAGAGGAAATATTTTCCTGGACCAAGAGGCTAGTAAGACAGGTAGGGTTCCAGAGACTTTTGCTACTTACAAGGCCTGGCCTAGTGACAGCACACTGGAGTGGCCTGACAGTGGAATCTTTGTTAGGTCTGGGAATAAGCCTTCCCAGCACTGTGGGACACAATTGACCATGAAATGCCCCAAAACATGGTCAAATAAGTGGCTATGAAGGGGCCCTGCCGACTGGGACTTGGCCCTTGCCAGCTGCCTCTGCAAAGTTTAAATATCATGACCACTACAAGGTGCTGACCTTCAACACCCCCTTGCAAGGGGTTCAGGGTGGAGACAAAAAGTAAGGCACTCTGTGCTCTGGGAAAAAACTGGAAAACAGGGCTTCAGATAGTCAGATGCGTTCAGGTAAAGATTTTTATGAGTCCAAATTCTTGCATATTCTCATACCTAGCAAAGCACTAATGTCACAAACCAATGTCTGGACCTGGTTCTCCTGGCTAGCGCCTCAGCAGCTTTCCTACTTCTATTAATCTTTGGGCCATATATCTTTAACTTTCTTGTGAAGTTTGTTTCTCCAAGTAGTAGCACGACAAGAATTTCCCCCAGCCAACACCCAGACAGTGATGGAGCAAGCTGCCTTATCAATTCTGTGGACTCTTGTCTCCCTCTGTAAATGCACCCCAAGGTCCTTAGGCTATTCTCCCTTTGAGATCTTATATGGGAGACCACGCCCAGTGATAGAAAAGCTCAAGGGAGACCACCAACAACTAGCTGGCCTGGAATTGTCCCAACACCTCCAGGCCCTGGGAAAAGTCTTCCACCATATCGCTCGATAAACCGGAGAAAGGTTTGGGTAGTTGGGTTCATCCCTATCAGACAGGAAATGAGGTATGGGTTAAAGATTAGAGGAAAAAAAAACAAAAAAACATTTCAGCCGGTTTGGACAGGCCCTCATATGGTTGTCCTGGCAACCCCTACTGCTGTTAAAGTTAGAGGCGTCATCCCTTGGATCCACCACACCGGAGTCAAGAAGGCAGCTGCTTCCTGCAATGAGGGCACCTGGAAAGCAATTCGGGACCCAAAACCTCCTCAAGGTCCCGTTCCAAAGACAGCAGCCCTCAACAGAGGACGCTGAGCCCTGCTCTAGTCACTTCGGAAGCTGACTAGTCAACACACGGCAGAAGCTTGAGGATTCTTCAGCCTTGCTCCAGCCACGCTCCAGCAGCTGGCTGGTCAATGCACGGTGGAAGCTTGAGGATCCAGCTATCAAAATATAGATGGATTTTCATTGTTCACCCTGGCCTCTAACCCTAATCGGTATTATTGCTGTGCTCTTCATTACAGGACCAGCTAGACTCCCTGGCTGAGGTGGTTTTACAGACTAGGAGAGGGCTAGACCTACTGACAGCTGAAAAGGGAGGACTCTGCCTCTTTTTGAAAGAAGAAGGCTACTTTTATGTAAATCAATCAGGAATAGTCAGGGGCATGGCCCAACAGCTAAGGGAACGAATCACGAAAAGGAGAGAGGAACTAGCAAATTCCTTGGGGTAATTGGAACCATATTTGGAGCTGGGCCTTGTGGCTTCTCCCTTTAACTGGTCCTCTCTTCATGTTCTTTGCGATGCTATTGTTTGGCCCTTGTATTCTCAGTGTGATTACCCAGTTCATAACCTCTTGAATCCATAAAGTTACAAACGGTAATAGCTCAATATAGCCCCCTAAGCAACGGAGGGCTTCCCTGGTGGCTCAGAGGTTAACGCGTCTGCCTCCAATGCAGGAAACCCGGGTTCGATCCCTGGGTCGGGAAGATCCCCTGGAGGAGGAAATGGTAACCCACTCCAGTATTCTTGCCTGGAGAATCCCATGGATGGAGAAGCCTGGTAGGCTACAGTCCACGGGGTCGCAAAGAGTCGGACACGACTGAGCGACTGAACAGAACAGAACAGAAGCAACGGAGAGCTCTGAATGTCCTACCAAAACATGAGATGATGCTTTCTACAGTGAGTGATAGAAGCCTCAAGAAAGGGGGAATGAAGAGGAAAAGTTAACATTTTACATAACCTCCTGCTCCTTCTGCCTCTGTAACTCAACTTGCTCCCTGCAAAGCCTGGATCACGTAGGTCTCAGAAAGTGGGGACTCAACAATACTAGGAACTGGAGCTTATCTCACTCACCCTTGTCCTACTCTTTGCAATTGCCCAGCCCCTGCAAACCCACAAACCAGCTTAATCATGCCTGTCCATGTATAAAAACTCTGTAACCCCTTTGTTCGGGGCTCAGAGCTTGGAGTGTTAACTCCTCTGGGCCCACTGGCATAATAAACCTGAGTTCTCCAAGTCTCTGAGTGTGGTACTTGGTTTCTCGAGTACTGGTTTCTGCAACAAGACAAGTGCCTCCTTTCAGGCCCTGGAAGGGGTCCCCCCTTCCTGCAACACTCTCACTGCCATGGCCTGACTTAAGTCTCTGGCCAGGGAACTGAAATCCGGCTGCAAGCCACTGCAGGTTGAGGCCACCTGAGATCAAGAGGATTTCCATTCTTCCAACTAAATTGAAGGACCTAAAATAGGAAAAGGAGTACATCAAGGCTGTATATTGTCACCCTGCTTATTTAACTTATAGGCAGAGTACATCATGAGAAACGCTGGGCTGGAAGAAGCACAAGCTGGAATCAAGATTGCCAGGAGAAATATCAATAACCTCAGATATGCAGATGACACCACCCTTATGGCAGAAAGTGAAGAGGAACTAAAGAGCCTCTTGATGAAAGTGAAAGAGGAGAATGAAAAAGTTGGATTAAAGCTCAACATTCAGAAAACGAAGATCATGGCATCTGGTCCCATCACTTCATGGGAAATAGGGGAAACAGTGGAAACAGTGTCAGACTTATTTTTTTGGGCTCCAAAATCACTGCAGATGCTGATTGCAGCCATGAAATTAAAAGACGCTTGCTCCTTGGAAGGAAAGTGATGACCAACCTAGATAGCATATTAAAAAGCAAAGACATTACTTTGCCAACAAAGGTCTATCTAGTCAAGGCTATGGTTTTTCCGGTGGTCATGTATGGATGTGAGAGTTGGATTGTGAAGAAAGCTGAGCGCCAAAGAATTGATGCTTTTGAACTGTGGTGTTGGAGAAGACTCTTGAGAGTCCCTTGGACTGCAAGGAGATCCAACCAGTCCATTCTAAAGGAGATCAGTCCTGGGTGTTCATTGGAAGGACTGATGCTAAAGCTGAAACTCCAATACTTTGGCCACCTCATGCGGAGCATTGACTCACTGGAAAAGACTGATGCTGGGAGGGATTGGGGGCAGGAGGAGAAGGGGACGACAGAGGATAAGATGGCTGGATAGCATCACCGACTTGATGGATATGAGTTTGGGTGAACTCCAGGAGTTGGTGATGGACAGGGAGGCCTGGTGTACTGTGATTCATGGAGTCGCAAAGAGTCGGACACGACTGAGCGACTGAACTGAACTGAATTGTCCTGATGTGCGGGAGTTAGACGCTCAGTCATGTCCGACTCTTTGTGACCCGATGGACTACAGCTTGCCTGGTTCCTTTGTCCATGGAATTCTCCAGACAAGAATATTGGTGTGGGTTGCCATTCCTTTCTCCAGGGGATCTTTCCAACCCAGGGATTGAACCCACATTGCAGGCAGATTCCTTACCATCTAAACAACCAAGGAAGCCCAGTTGTCCTGATAGACTATTAAAAATAATTTTTGATAAGAGATAACTGTGACTTTTGGCATAGAACTTGGAAGACAAACTGTTAAAAAACGAAAATTCAGCCAAGTAAATTGGCTCTCTTTGGCTTTATTCAATGATTCAGAGATCAGGAAGCATCCTATCTGGCAAGCAGAAAGGTACTTCAGGAGTTTTGAAACAAAATGAAGCATTTTCACAGAAGGAGGGTGGGGCAAGGAAGTTATTAACAAAAGAAAGGAAATGATTTCAGGCTGGTCATATTCTTTTGAGGGGATGGTGATGGTCTACCATGCAAATTACCTCTTCTTCCTTGGGAGGTAGAGAGGGTGCGGGTGACAGATAAATTTAATGGAGCCGACAGGAAATTCCAGACTGGCCAATTAAGACTACATTTTCGGGGAAAGTTGAAACTGCAATTAGGGCAGATTTTAAATCTGGGTTTGGTATTGAAACGGAGCAGGACCCCATGGGGCTTCTGGACAGGAAAACTTTTCTGTGCCTCCCATCTTTTGACCTTCCCTGAGTTCCACAGGGCAGGTTCAAACAGTGCTAATCAGGCTAGGGAGGAAATGTAGAGACAAAGGATGAGCAGTCAGAAATCAATAGTGCAGCCTTGGGGCAGGGTTCTGGTTCCCCCTTAAACGAGACACAGGACAATATCTTTGAGCTCTTCTACAATAACCTCAGATATGCAGATGATACCACCCTTCTGGCAGAAAGTGAAGAGGAACTAAAAAGCTGCTTGATGAAAGTGAAAGAGGAGAGTGAAAAGGTTGGCTTGAAGTTCAACATTCAGAAAACAAAGATCATGGCATCTGGTCCCATCACTTCATGGGAAATAGATGGGTAAACAGTGGAAACAGTGTCAAACTTTATTTTTTGGGGCTCCAAAATCACTGCGGATGCTGATTGCAGCCATGAAATTAACTCCCTGGAAGGAAAGTTATGACCAACCTAGATAGCATATTAAAAAGCAGAGACATTACTTTGCCAACCAAGGTCCGTCTAGTCAAGGCTATGGTTTTTCCAGTGGTTATGTATGGATATGAGTGTTAGACTGTGAAGAAAGCTGATCGCCGAAGAATTGATGCTTTTGAACTGTGGTGCTGGAGAAGACTCTTGAGAGTCCCTTAGACTGCAAGGAGATCCAACAAGTCCATTCTAAAGGAGATCAATCCTGGGTATTCTTTGGAAGGACTGATGCTAAAGCTGAAACTCCAATACTTTGGCCACCTCATGCAACGAGTTGACTCACTGGAAAAGACTGATGCTGGGAGGGATTGGGTGCAGGAGGAGAAGGGGACGACAGAGAATGAGATGGCTGGATGGCATCACTGACTCAATGGACATGACTTTGAGTGAACTCCGGGAGTTGGTGATGGACAGGGAGGCCTGGCGTCACAGAATCAGACACGACTGAGCGACTGAACTGAACTGAACTGACAGAACTAAATCTCCCAATCAGTTGAGGATAGTGTTGATGAAGTCTTCTTCATTCCAGAGAGAAGGTCACATTGGGACTTCCCTAGTGGCCCAGTGGTTAAGACTTTGTGCTCCCATTGCAGGGGGCACGGGTTCAATCCCTGGTTCAGGAACTAAGATTCCATATGTTGCACTGCAGCCAAAAAAAAAAAAGAAAGAAGCAAAAAGAAATACCAGACAGAAGGTCACAGTTTAATAACCTCAAGAAGCTCATCAGGAGGCCACCTGAGACCAGGTTAAAGGATGCAGGCCCTGCACACACACTGATTCTTAGCAGCCCCACCCTGGAACCGTCACTATAAAACTTCTCACCAAAACCATCCAGGTTGCAACACACAGTTTGGAAGGACACAAGCCTACTATCTCCCCCTTTGGCTGGCAAAGCAATAATGCTATTCTTTTCTACTTCACCCGAAACTGTCTCTGAAATGCGATTCAGCTCTGGTGCCCAGGGGCTGAATTTTTGGCATCTGTATCATGAACTTTAGTACAAGTGATGCCTTTGAGGGGCTTTTCTGGTGGCTCAGATGGTAAAAAAAATTGTCTATAATGTAGGAGACCTGGGTTCTATCCCTAAGTCAGGAAGATCCCCTAGAGAAGGGAATGGCAACCCACTCCAGTATTCTTGCCTGGAGTATTCTATGGACAGAGGAGCCTGGTGGGACTATTGGGGACCTGTGGTTTCTCTCTTTAACAACTCAAAGAATTGAGTAGCATCTGAAATAAAACCCCTCCCATTCCCATCTACTTATTTATGTGAGAAAGCCTTCCCAGAACTTACATCTACATAAATGGAAAATAGAAAAAGAACTGATGCTGCGTTCTTTCAATAATAAACACTCATGAGTATGAACTAATGGAGGGAGAAACTCTATGCATCTCTATTCATGGAGATACAGTTCCAATAACATTTTACATTTTGTTTAATAATTAATGTAATTTGCAAAAATGTTCTGTTGTTGAGTCAGTTGTGAACTGCTGATAATCATAATGATAACTCAATTCTGAAGTCCTTTTTAATACTTAGAGCCCATGTGTTATGCTGTGCTGTGCCTGGCTGCTTAGTCGTGTCCAACTCTTTGCGGCCCATGCCCCAGAGGGAATTATGGTTTTCTGTATTTCTATTTACATCTATATCTTCACGGCAGGCGAAGAATGTGTTTTTTATATTGAGACAAGATTGAGAGAGAGAAATGGAGTGGAAATATGAGTTCAAAGAAAAAAGGAACCATATCAAATGTGTAACTTTAAGAATCATTTATGTATTTATATAAATGTTTGATAATGGGTATTAAAAGAAACCAGAATATGTCACCCTAAATTATGCTTCTTTTACATAAGAAAAAGCTCTCTCTACTCTCCTCCCTCCTACTAAAGGCAAGGTGTAGATTTTCTTTTATTGGCGACCACTCTCTTATCAGCCCAGAGATGGCGCAAGAGGAATCAGCAAACAAACTTTAATTTCTCCCATATATTTATCTTCCCAGTCTGCTGCCCTTGGAACCTTAAAACCATTTCCCTTGTCCTGTTGTTTCTCTACTAATGTCTTGTTCTTTGTCGGAGATGCTAGATAAGCCTGTTTTGGTCGCTGCTTTGAGTTACTCATCCCTGAGCTTCTCCCATGCAACTATGAGATAAACGTGCTAATAAATTTCTGTTTTTCTTTCATTAATCTTTTTTTATAGCACCCCAGCAGAGAACCTAGAAGATGAAAGGGGAAAAAGATTTCTTCCCTCTTCTATATAGTATTAGGAGCTTCTTGGGTGGCACTAGTGGTAAAGTGTCTTGCCAGTGCAGGAGACATAAGAGACACAGGTTAGATCCCTGGGTCAGAAAGATCCCTCGGAGGAGTGCATGGCAACCCACTTCAGTATTCATGCCTGGAGAAGCCCCATGACAGAGAAGCCTGGTGGGCTACAGTTCACAGGGTCTTAAAGTCAGACACAACTGAAGCAACTTAGCACGCACACACAAGACATAATTATTTCAGACATCCAACAATAATATTTTAGAGAAATAAACTATTGGACAATCATTCAATGAAATACTCTGGGCAACCACTAAAAATGATAGTGGAGGAAATTAGTTAATGATATGAGAAAATGCTCATAATATATTGAAGTTCTAGGAGAATGCTACAAAATAGCACATAAATTGCAAGCAATTTTACTTTTTAAAAAATACAAAATATATTCCATAGCTTAACAAGGCATCAACCAACTCTTGCATCCAAATCATTTTGGGGAAACTAATGCTTCATGAATCTGCTGGGGTTTCTACTGAAGACTCATCCTCCAAGGGAAGAATTTGTTTAGTTCATGGCTATTTTTAGAGCCATGGTGCAAGTGGAAAGGAGGTGTGTTTGCCAACAAACGTCCGTCTAGTCAAACCTATCAATATCAATAACATCAGCAATAACCTCAGATATGCAGATGACACCACCCTTATGGCAGAAAGTGAAGAAGAACTAAAGAGCCTCTTGATGAAAGTGAAAGAGGAGAGTGAAAAAGTTGGCTTAAAACTTGACATTCAGAAAACTAAGATCATGGCATCTGGTCCCATCACTTCATGGCAAATAGGGGAAACAGTGGAAACAGTGACACACTTTATTTTTTCGAGCTCCAAAATCACTGCAGATGTTGACTGCAGCCATGAAATTAAAAGATGTTTACTGCTTGGAAGAAAAGCTATGACCAACCTAGACAGCATATTAAAAAGCAGAGACATTACTTTGCCAACAAAGGTCCCTAGTCAAAGCTATGGTTTTTCCAGTAGTTATGTATAGATGTGGGAGTTGAACCATAAAGAAAGTTGAGTGCCAAAGGATTGATGCTTTTGAACTGTTGTGTCGGAGAAGACTCTTGAGTCCCTTGGACTGCAAGAAGATCCAATCAGTCCATCCTAAAGGAAATCAGTCATGAATGTTCTTTGGAAGCACTGATGCTGAAGCTAAAACTCCAATACTTTGGCCACCTGATGTGAAGAACTGACTCATTGGAAAAGATCCGGATGCTGGGAAAGATTGAAGGCAGGAGGAGAAGGGGACAACAGAGGATGAGATGGTTGGATGGCATCATCGACTCGATGGACATGAGTTTGAGCACGTTCTGGGAGTTGGTGATGGACAAGGAAGCCTGACATGCTGCAGACCATGGGGTCACAGAGTCAGACATGACTGAGCGACTAAACTGAACTGAACTGAAGTACATTTAGGTAGGACATCTTGCCAATTTATACATGTAGACATGACATCCACACAGTGGGTCAGAACACAGAGAACTATGATTCTAATACAGAATGGATAAGGATTGTGATTAATCTTTGAACATTTTGATCTATGGAACTTTTTAATTTAATTTTTTAAATGTTCGTAACACTGATCACCCTTGGCTAGAAGGTTGAGAGACACAGTAATCATTTTCCGAATGTCAGGAAGATTGAAAGGAGAGAGAAAACACCTTGAAAAACTCATGGAAACTAAGTGAAATTCCCCCTAGATAAATGTGGAAACCACTGGTTGGGTTTGAAAAGTGAGGACAGCTACTTAATATGCTTAGCAACGCTTTGGAACTCGAATACACTTTACCAAATAAATCATTCACCATTGTTTGAGGCCTGCAGCTCCCCTGGACATGGCAGAACAAACACTTCTGTGTGCCAAGAATGGGAAAGTCCAGGCCAGCCAGTTCCCTCTGGACTAGCACGTTAGCGGGTGGTGTGCGAGACTGGCCTTGGACCATCCCTTGTTCCCTCCCCGACACTATCACTCAGTGTGCAGGGGAGGGACGTGTTTAATAAGTGGGGCAGAGCCAGTCTCCAAAGCAGGGTTAACAACTCCCACAGGAACTCAACAAGGGCGGCACACCAACAAGACCTCCAAGATGCAAGTCAGGAGTAGGTCTGACTTCACATTTCCCCTGGCATGCCCCGCAGCTCAAGCAAACACATTTGATAAACCTGCAAAAATGTTTCTCTGATAGAACACGTACCCTTCTGGATGACTCCAGAAACCATGGGTCCTTTACAATATCAAGATGTTTGTGTGTGTCCAGTTGCTCAGTCATGTCCTACTCTTTGTGGCCCTGTGGATGGACTGTAGCCTGACAGGCTCCTCTGTTTATGGGGTTTTCCTGGCAAGAATACTGGAGTGGGTTGCCATTTTCTCCTCCAAGGGATCTTCCCAACTCAGGGAGCGAACCCAGCCTTTGATTTTCAGGTTTAGAGTCTGCTTCATCTCATTTTTCATTTTAAACGACATTTACTGAGTGCTTACTAGGGTCTATATATACAATAGATGTTTGAGATACAAAAAACAAGACAGGTTTCTCCTAGGAGGTTACAGTTCAGAAGAGGAGATACTGAAAAGAACCACGGTAATTCAAGACAGAATCAACCAAGTAATCAAGATCATCGTTACTTCATCATCAAAATACTTTGTGTCACTGAGTGCCTGTTACATGCTAGAGTGGTGGTACTTTACAGGTATCACCTCATTTAATACCAGAACGACTTATGAGAATTTCCAATTATTCATTTTACAGATTAGAAAACAGAGGCTTAGAAAGTTTGGGTAACTGGTTCAGCATCTTAATGTGAACATGTGGCAGTCCCAGGACACAAACCTGAGTCTGTCTCCAGAGCCTCCATTTATTTCCATTCCTTTACACCAACATAGGATATGAAGAAACTCTTATGGGGCCGGGAAGCAACTCTGAGAAGAAAATCAAGGAAGGCTTTATGGAGGAGGTGGCATTGAAGCAGGACTTTGATGAGCTCAGTTCCAAAAAGTGAGGAAGAAGGGACATGACATCTTCCACTGAAGGAGCTGCTAGGGTGAGTGTGTGAGGGCTGGAGTCTAGAGGTCCTACAGGAGATACCCCAAAGTTTGGCAGTGCCAGGATAAATCAGCTCTACTGAACTGTCGATGGCCACTTTACTGGTCTTCAAAGAGGCCTCTCTCTATCCTTCCTGTTCCATAACCTGTATCACTTATCTAAAAGCGATCTCAAATTCCTCTTCAGAAACTGGAGAACAGCCCATGTTCTTTGTGATATCACGGTGTCACATTGCTTCCTTCTCACTGCCTGTTTCAGTTTGACAAATAACCAGAAAACAAAGGTTGACACACTGGGAGCATGTTTATTGCCTGCTGAAACTGCCGGTTGCTAAGTGACGCTCTCAAGCTGCTGTTCCATAGGGGTGCTTTCAAAAGGCCAACACAATGGAAGTCCTGGATAGCTGGGGTGTGGCTTGTCACGCTCCAGGGAGGCCTGAGAAAATAAGTTCTGCTCTCTGACACTTCCCATGCTCCTCCACGTGCTCACTGGTGCCATGAGACCCATCTTCGACACCCTGGTGGCACCGTGAGCTGAAAGGTGAGGCTGGAGAAGCTGGTGGGGCTAGAGCCTGGAGTACCTGGAAAGCCATGCTAGGTATGGGGTTTGGCCCAGCACTGCACACTTTGTGCACCCTTTGCCCGTTTTTGAACAGAAGGGTATCATGATTTAAAGGGAACTCTGGCTATAATCTAAAAAAGGCTAAAAAATCTGTTACCAAACTTAGGTCTGGCTGCTCGCCTTTCCGAAATCAATAATTGAAAGGCAGGTGTTGGCAGAAAGGAAAGCACTGTTTTTAATCAGAAAGCGGGCAAACTGGGGAGAAGGTGGACTTACTGTCTCTGAAAAGACAGAGATGTGAGATTCTGCTCAGCCACGAAGTTTTAAAGGGAAAGGGGGACGAGATGCCACTGAGACGGCATGAGACGTGCAGCCGCCCCTGCTCTGGGTGCAGAAATCCTTGAATCCTATGGTCTTTCTGGAGATGCTTTTTAAAAAATTCTTATTTGTTTTTGGCTGCACTGAGTCTCTGTTGCTGCACACAGGCTTTCGCTGGTTGTGGTGAGCTGGGGGCTACTCTTCATTGTGGTGAGTGGCCTTCTCATTGCAGTGGCTTCTCTTATTGCAGAGGATAGGCTCTAGAGTCTGTTCAATAAAAACTGGACAGAAGTTGAAGAGGCATTTCACAAAAGAAGATGTACAAGTGGCCAATAAGCACATGGCAAGTCTTCAGTGTCATTAGTGACTAGGGAAATGCAAACTAAAGCAGTGAGATACCACTTCATACTCCGTGAGGAGCAAAAGTTTAAAAATCAAGTAACGTAAAGTGTTGGTGAACATGTGGGGCACCTGGCACTATCGTCTTCTTATAGTTTACGCTTACACTTTACACACTCGGACGGTATAAACTATCACTGTACTCAGTCATACAGTTTCTTATGAAATTCAATGTCTCCTTACCATAGAACCTAGAATTCTGCTTCTAGATATTTGCCCAAGGAAAAGAATGAAAGTATATATTAATATATGCTCGCACACTCTGTAAAATCAGAGAAGTGGGAAAAGGTGGGAGATGGGAGGGAGGTTTAAGAGAGAGGGGACACATGTCCATCTATAATTAATGCATGTTGCTGTATGGCAGAAATCAAGCCAGTATTGTAAAGCAATCATCCTTCAATGAAAAATAAATTAAAAGCAAAACAAACAGATACAAAATACACCCACAAAAACTCAAGTACAAGAATATTTACAGTAGGTATATTTAAAATACCCCACACTAGAAACAACTCAAATGTCTTTCAACAGAAGAGTGGATAAATCGATTGCCACATATTCTTACAAAAGAATACAGCTCAGCAATAGAAAATGCCACCAGTAGAGACAACAATGTGCATGATTCTAATTGATATTATACTGAATAAAGGAAGCCACACTCAAAAGACCACATGGGATTCTTTTTATATGAAGTCTGAGAACAGGTCAAACCATTGTGTTCAATGGTGATATAAATCCAAACAGTGGTTGCCTTGGTGAAGTGGAGGTTGACTAGTGGGTCAAAGTATTGGAGTTTCAGCTTTAGCATCAGTCCTTCCAATGAACACCCAGGATTGATCTCCTTTAGAATGGACTGGTTGGATCTCCTTGCAGTCCAAGGGACTCTCAGGAGTCTTCTCCAGCACCACAGTTCAAAAGCATCGATTCTTCAGATGATCAGCTTTCTTCACAGTCCAACTCTCACATCCATACATGACCACTGGAAAAACCATAGCCTTGACTAGACGGACCTTTGTTGGCAAAGTAATGTCTCTGCTTTTTAATATGCTATCTAGGTTGGTCATAACTTTCCTTCCAAGGAGTAAGCGTCTTTTAATTTCATAGCTGCAATCAGCACCCTGCAGTGATTTTGGAGCCCCCAAAAATAAAGTCTGACACTGTTTCCACTGTTTCCCCATCTATTTCCCATGAAGTGATGGGACCAGATGCCATGATGTTTGTCTTCTGAATGTTGAGCTTCAAGCCAACCTTTTCACTCTCCTCTTTCACTTTCATCAAGGGGCCCTTTTGAGTTCTTCTTCACTTTCTGCCATAAGGGTGGTGTCATCTGCATATCTGAGGCTATTGATATTTCTCCCAGAAATCTTGATGCCAGCTTGTGCTTCTTCCAGCCTAGTGTTCCTCATGATGTACTCTGCATTTAAGTTAAATAAGAAAGGGTGACAATATACAGCCTTGACGTACTTCTTTTCCTATTTGGAACCAGTCTGTTGTTCCATATCCAGTTCTAACTGTTTCTTCCTGACCTGCATAAAAGGTTTCTCAAGAGGCAGGTCAGGTGGTCTGGTATTCCCATCTCTTTCAGAATTTTCCACAGTTTATTGTGATCCACACAGTCAAAGGCTTTGGAAAAAAAAAAATGATATAAATGAACTTATTTACAAAAAAAGAAACAAACTCACAGACATAGAAAACTTAACACCAGAGGTAAATAGGGGAAAGAGGAGGGATAAATTAGAGGTTTGGGATTAAAAGATACATACTACCATATATAATGTAGATAAACAGCAAGGACCTACTGTATAACACAAGGAACTATATATAGTATCTTATAATAACCTACAATAGAAAAGGATCTGAAAAAGAATAAAATGGGATATAGAAACAGAATCACTTCCTGTACACCTGACTCTGACACAACATTAAAAAAAAATAATAAAGAAGTTTCTTCCAGGATTGGGCCCATGGCAGAGGGCATGGCTCAAGGAACAGAAAGAGAGGTCAACTAATCCCCTTGACTAGACCCCCTTGGGCAGGACACCATCCGTAGGAATCTACCAAGCAGCCATGCTCTGTTATGTGGAAGAACAGGGATGCAAAATTAGCATATTAAGCGCCCAGCTCCCAAGCTGGAGCAGTCATGTGAATGTGGAGACTGGATTCTTTTATGACTGCGCCATAAATTCCAGTTGTGACCCTACTGTTTCTAAATAAAAGCCCTTGCTGGTGTGAGAAATGTCAACACACTCCAATATTCTTGCGTGGAAAATCCCATGGACAGGGGAGCCTGGTGGGCTATGGTCCATGGGGTCGCAAAGAGTCAGGGCACGACTGAGGGACTGAGCACACACGCAGGCAAGAGCCCCTGTGAGTGGCGGAGTGTGTGACTGGGGAAGACTGGGCGGGGGGATTCTGGGTCACCAGCTCTTAAGTTTTGGGGGGAATATGGCATTCAGTTCAGTCCAGTTCAGCTATTCAGTCGTGTCGGACTCTTTGTGACCCCGTGGACTGCAGTACGCCAGGCCTCCCTGTCCATCACCAACTCCTGGGGCTTGCTCAGACTCATGTCCATTGAGTTGGTGATGCCAGCCAACCATCTCATCCTCTGTCATTGACGCCCAAGAATTGGCCCTTTCGACCAGCACGCCGGGTGACCCTAATGCAGCTTCTCCAAAGATACAGCTTGCTGATTCCCCAGTTACAAACCCCAGTCCCTTCCCGTATTCTGAGACTAAACCCTCTGCTAAGCGTAAACGAGCGTTTTTGAAAGCGGACCACAGGCAGCTGAAAGAGCAGCCTTGGCTGTGGGCCCAGTGTGCATTTAGAGAGACCACCCCACCCCACCCCCACACACACACCCGGAGAATAATCTCCCAGCCGGGGTAATGGTACCAGAGGCATAATTACATTAGCATCAGGAACACAGCTGCAGAACCGAATCATTTTAGGGACCTGGACTTCCCGGATGGTGGCTGGCCCTGGGCCATGATGCCGGGGTCAGCTTAGCTGAGAGCTCTGTGACAGATTCGTTGGCTGGAAAACCTTCCCAACCCCCAAAATCAATGGCATGAGGCTCGGAACCTGGAAATGAGGGAAGCCACGCCCCCCGCAATACAGCGCAACTGGTCACGGAGGAGCGCCCCGCTGCTGATTGTGGCTTATATCAGCATGTAGAGCAGCCACAGGGAGGAAATCAGGAGTCTGACTGAGAAAAAACCGTGATCACTGAAATATTTCTGTTCCACAAACTCCTGAGGTGCCGTCCTAACTATCCAGTCCCCTGGAGTCATAGGGAGGCTAGGAAAAAATAGTTAGACCTCGAAATGTGGAGTTGTGAAATCGCTGAAGTCCCAATCCGAAGAGTGAATTGAAAGGTGAGGTTGAGAACTGAGCAGTCCCTCTGCTCTGCAGCAGGAGAGATGCAGGTGGGCACGCTGAGTGCCTGGCTTGGGGGCACAACTGGCTTATGCTGGGGTTTGATACTGGCTGTGACTCAAGAAGGGCTGAATTTGAATCCCTGCAAATACAAAGCATGGCCAAGAATGACAGTGAGCTGAGTCGGGAGGGCTCAAGGAGGAGTGTGTCCTGGGCGTGAGGTTGCCTCCCTAAATCCATCCACCCATCTCCCCACATTGGCTCAAAGCACTCCCCTGGAGACTCTTATCTGTCCAGGGGTGGACATGTGTCCCAAGTTGGCCTGATCAGACTGAAGGGAAAGATTCAGACATTTGGTTAAAAGGTTTCCCTGTCTTCTCCCGGTGGGTGTGAGTAAGGAAGCACATTGCCCCACTCGTCACTGGCCACCTTCTGGAAATCAGGCGCTGGACCAGCTTCAGGATGACCGAGTAGAGAGACTGGGGAGAATCTGGGTCCCTGATGAAAGCATCAAACACTGATTGAACTGGCCTGAAGCCTGCCCTGTCTGGAGTGCCAGTTGTGTGAGAAATACATTTCCTCATCATTTAAGCTTTTTGGCATCAGATGTCTTTATTTGCTGTCTAAGCCTCCTGACTGGTACGGCCCCCCATAGAAGGGGTTGGCCACAGAAGCTAACCAGGAGGCTAGGAAGAATTGTAATGAATGAAGCCAGGCATCAGAACCTATCAGTCTAGACTCAGTCTTCCAGGACATGGCTTGTTTCGTGGCACTTTTTTCTACAAAGATATATTTGATTTGCATACCAAGTGTTAGGAATAGCCTTTCATTCCTTCAGGAAAAAGATTACTCCTGTGTTTTATGAAACCCAAGGCCCTCTCAGTCTGCCCTTTATTTCCCACTTAAGAGGTTTTTTTATTGAAACATAGTTGACTTCAATACTCTGGCCATCTGATGCAAAGAACCGAGTCATTGGAAAAGACCCTGATACTGGAAAAGATTAAAGGCAGGAGGAGGAGGGGACAGCAGAGGATAAGATAGTTGGATGGCATCACCGATTCTATGGACATGAGTTTGATCAAGCTCCAGGAGATGGTGAAGGACAGGGAAGCCCGGTGTGCTGCAGTCCTTGGATTTGCAAAGAGTCAGACAAGACTGAATGACTGAAAAACAATACTATGTGTATATATATATACACACACAAAATAGATAACCAACAAGCACGTACTGTATAGCATAGGAAACTATACTCAATATTTCCCACTTTTGAAAGAATTACATATTGAGTTGAGAAATAGCTCACTCTCCTTTTTTGGGTAAATGTATTTATTTGGCTGCCCCAGGTCTTAGTTGCGGCACCCAGGATCTTCAATCTTCCTTGCGGCATCTTTGGTTGCAGCATGTGGGACATAGTTCCCTGACCAGGGAATCAAACTCGGGCCGCCTGGATTTTGAACTCAGAGTCTTAGCCACCGGACCAGCATGGAAGTCCCTCTCTTCTTGTTAAAAAAAAAAAAAATCAGCCTCAGTGCAGTGGAAAGTGGCTACTATCACACGGCCCCTCAGTGTGAAGGCGATGATAGAGAGTAGTTAAGTCTGGGCTTAAAGAGAGCATCTCACCCCACCTCAAGGGCTTTAGCACATGGTGACCGGCAGGAATGTGGCTCCAGGGCCAGCCACCCACCTTCTGACCCTTCAAAAGATGGATGGACTTGGAGGGCATTATGCTAAGTGAAGTAAGTCAGACAATGATAAATATCGTCTGATACTGCTCATATGTGGAATCTAAAAATACACAACAAACTAGTGGCTATAACACAAAAGAAGCAGACTCACAGATACAGAGAACAAACGAGTGGTCATCGGTGGGAGGGAGGAGGAGGGAGGGAAGGCCACTATAGGGTCAGGCGAATGGGACGTACAAACAACTGGGTGTAAGACAGGCTTGAGGATGTATTGTATAACATGGGGAATAGAGGGCCCAATATTTTGTAATAACTGTAAAAGGAAACTAACCTTTAATATTATATACAAATTTTAAAAAATTTTTTAAATCCTGTAGAATAGAATTTGTATGTGAAGTCTTCATTTAAAAAAAAAAAAATCAGATCAACACTGTATGGGCCAAACAGAATATATCTGCGGCTGTTTATGCCTAACCAAGTCTCAGCCTGGCATATCCCAGGCTGTGTCGAGGGGGCCCCGCATCTCCAAGTAAACCACCTGCTATGTATGACATTGTGTCATCACAGTGTTATTTATGACACTGAAAATGTGGAAACAACCTCGTTTCTAATAACAGGGATCAACTAAATAAACTATGACAAATCTCCTTGGTGGAAGATTATGCAACTGTTTAGAAAACACACTGATAAGTAGTGACTTTGGAGAAACACTTATGATATAATGTTAAGTGGGGAAAAACAGAGTCCACACACTTGTATATATAACATGATTAAAATTTTGGCAAAGAATCCAGAACAGAGCAATGATTCAGAAATTAACTCTAAAAGCAAACGAGCCCAATAGTGTCAGGAATTGCTTCTGAGTGGAGAGTGAACTACCCATCCCTCTCCTTAGACCTGGCCTGCACTTCTCTCTGCCTGCTGGAATCCTCTGCTCTCTCTTCCGGAGGCATCTCCCGCTGGACCCCGACCACCCTTGGGCCCCTCAACCTCCCTCCCACAGACTTGCCCACTTTTCTCTGGTTCCCCTTTTTCCGGCATAAACCACGTTGAGTCCATCAACAAACTCCACTGCACTTTCTCTGTGAAGTACCTTGAATCCACCAGTTTGCTCACCTCCCTGGCACTCACCCCGGGCTATGTCATCACGCCTGAAGAAATACCTTCCTTCTTTGTCTCTCAGATTCCATTTGTGTCCCCTAAAATCCATCCTCCACACAGCAACCACACCGATCCCTTTGTGCATGCTAAATCGCTTCAGTCGTGTCCAACTCTTTGCAACCCTGTGGACTGTAGCCCACCAGGCTCCTCTGACCTTGAGATTCTCCAGGCAAGAATACTCGAGTGGCGTGTTGATGTTTGACAGAAAACAACAAAATTCTGTAAAGCAAGTATCCTTCAATTAATAAATAAATAAATTTTAAATAAAAATAATACTGGAATGGGTTGCCATGTCCTACTCCACGGGATCTTCCCGACTCAGGGATCAAACCCAGGTCTCTGATGTCTCCTGCCTTGGCAGGTGGATTAGAGATTCTATTGATTCTAGATAGGGTCATCCCTGCTTAAATCCCACTCCCCTGCCCCGCTGGTGATTCTCAGTGGCGGTGGTACAGGATCAGTGGCTGGGTAATGTCAGGGCCTTCGTTTCTGTGATGATCTTGGTCTTTCCCACATGGCCACAAAAAGTCCACCTCATCCAGGCAGGGAGTGCTTGGGATCTGAGCTTTATACTTACCAGTATTCTCAGTGAGGCATGCCCCAGGGGCACCTCTGTGATTTATGTGAGCCCAGTGGGTGACAGGGCCACCCTCACTGGGCCATCCAGCTCCCTGGTAAGGTTCAGCTCTTACCAGTTGCCAACTACTCTGCCAAGCACTTGACATCAGCAGGATTCCAGAGTCAGCCCCAGATTCCCATTCCTTGGTTATTCGATCAACACTAACTAGGTACTTCTGTGAAGAAACTCGGCAGGGGCCTGGCCCAATCAGATGAGTCTTTAAAAGCAGAAAGCTTTCTCAAGGTGGAGGCAAAAGAAGAAGTCAGAGATGCTAGAAACCCAGCAGGATTCTATGCACCTTCATTCTTTGGAGATGAAGGCGGTACTGAGGACTGTGGTGGCCTCTAGGAAGTGAGAATGGCCCCAGCTCACAGCCAGCAAGGAAATGAGGACCTTGATTCTACAGCTGCAAGGAATTTGGTTCAGCCAACAACAAGAAGTATTCTTGCTAGAAGAATATTCTTTCCGGGGCCTCCCGGTAAGAACTCAGCCTGGCCGACACCTTGATTCTGGCCTTAAGAGAAGGAAAGCAGAGAGCCTGGTGGGTCTGCCTGGACTTCTGACTTTGGAACTCTGAGATAATAAATGGGTTTTAAGTTGCTAAATCTGGGGTGATAGCTTATGCGACAAAAGAAAACTGATGCCCTTGTTTAATCCGTAGTCCTTAAGCCACCAGTTCTGCTTGGTGGATGCCCTCGTATCCTTTTTAAGGTGAGGCTCTGAGAGATTCATAACATGCCAGGGTTACCTAGAGGCCCCAGGACTGCAGGCTGATGCTGTAAATCCAGACTCACCAGCTGCATCTTTGAAGCATTCATCATGGGCTGGCTGGCCCTGGGCTGGAGGCTTGGGGACCCATCAAAGCCTTTGGCCCCAAGGAGCCCATGGGTTTGTGGAAAAGAATTCCTAGTGATGTGGGAATTAGGAAGGAAGGAATTAGCTGAACTCGGTCACAGCCCTCACTGTACAGTGTGAGTTGCAACACCCTCAGTTTCAGAGCTAAAAGGGGAGTTAGCAGCAAAGTCAGGTTTCTGCCCACCTCTCCTGACCCCTGGAGTCCCCTTCTTCCATCCAGAGGGCAACGGTGGGCCCTTTAGTCCCCTGGAAGCTCAGAAGAAATGAGGACCACTTGCCACGTTGCTGATTCCAGCTCTTCTAATCCCCACCTGGTGCATGCTTAGTTGCTTCAGTTGTCTCCAACTCTTTACGACCCCAGGGACTATAGACCACCAGGCTCCTCTGTCCATGGGATTCTCCAGGAAAGAATACTGGAGTGTATTGCCATGCCCTCTTCCAGGGGATCTTCCTGACCCAGAGATCGAACCAGCTTCTCCTGCATCTCTTGCCTTGCAGGCAGATTCTTTACCGCTGAGCCACCAGGGAAACCCAATCCCGCCCCATCCTTGGGGAAAAGCAGAAGGAACAGTGCATCCTCAAGGCTGGAGGGACAGCAGGAGGAGAAGAGGGCTATGCCAGCCAACCATCTGCTTCCCTCTCTCCTCTAGGAGCCCCTCTTCTCTGCCCCCAGCCCCATGTCAGAGGCCAGGACCACTGAGGGACGGGCAGGGGTGCATGCCATAAGTGAGGCATGCAAGCCTCACGAGGGCTGAGGACAGATTGCTTCATTTCTACGCCCCGTGAGGACCTCTGGGAAGACTCCCAAGGTGACAGGAGACTTGAGAGTTTCCAGGCTCCTTTCCTGCCCTGGTTGTGAGCAACTGCTGGTCCTAAGGAAGCCAGAAGGAGATGAAAGCCCAAACCATAGGCTTCTCAAGAAATGACTTCTGACTCCACCTCTTGCCACAATAGAATTGCTTAAAACCCCTGACTACAAGGGCAGCAGAGATAAGTCTTTGTGCTGGATTGCCTGCTGGGGGACACGGCAGGGATATTCAGAAGCAGGAACTTGGAACAAGTGACCTTGTGGTCCATGGTGGAAAGAGGAAAGCTGGTCATCACTTCCCTTCGAGGTCAGCACAGACTGAGAACAGGATGCTGGTACAACCCTCTGCCCAGGAAAGGAGGGGACACACCTGAAGGACAGAACAAAGACCGAGGGGAGACTTGTTGGAGCTTGCCAGGAACCCAGGAATCCCCAGTGCCAGGTCTATTTGTAAATGTCTTGCTACTAAAGGGGAAGAGCCCTGCTCTGGGAGAGGTGCTTTTGTCCTGCTGAGGATGGGTGGGTTCGGACAGGTAAATGTAGGCTGTTGAGAGCTGGGTTGCTATGAGGACTGTGCGAACACGGGATTTGGGGATCAGCGGGAAGGTGGGTGAGGAGGTGCAATGGAAGGGCAGAGCCCTGGGTAGGCTGGGGATGAGGGCGAGGCCACAGGGAGGGCGCCCAGATGGGCTGTCCCCGGTGCACGCCCCGCCCCTTCTCCCAGACCTTACGGGCTTCTTCTGCACATACGTCCCCGTGCACACTTCATGTTAGCTCTGTCTCATTTGTTTCACTTGCAGAAACAAAGAGGCAGGGTCCCTGTTGGGATGTGAAGCAGGTAGATGAGCCATGAGCTGAATTCCATGGAATCAGAGGCTTGGGGCCAGAGGTGTCCATGGGAACTTAAATCCCCAACAAATATTGGGAAAAGTTTTGGGTTTCTCCAGGGTGAGAAGTCGGGAGTCTCCAGTGGATCTGATGTAGATGGTGTGAGTCAGAGAAAACACTGACTTGGGTCTTACAACCATTCATTCCCACATGTCTGTCCCCCACCCCATACCACACACACACAGACACACACACACACACACACAGACACACAGACACACACAGACACACACACACACACATAGACACACACACACACACAGACACACACAGACACACACACAGACACACACAGACACACAGACACACACACACACACAGACACACACACACACACACAGACACACACAGACACACAGACACCACACACAGACACACACACACAGACACACACACAGACACAGACACACACACACAGACACACACACACAGACACACACACAGACACACACACACACACAGACACACACACAGACACACACACACACATACACACACACACAGACACACACACAGACACACACACACACAGACACACACACAGACACACACACACACACAGACACACACACACACGCACATACCAGTGCCTGATGAGGGTCCCCTCCGTGTGCCCACTCAACGGTTACAGCTACAAACCCCTCTGTGGTGCCCATAGCACTGTATTGTCATCACCTATTTGCTTCCTTCCTCCCCCGCTGGACACGAATCCTCAGGTCAGAGACTGACTTTACTTGGATCCTCCAGAATTTAGCTCAAAGCTCAGTAAAGTGCTGGGTGGAGGGAATGGGATGGACATTTCTGGAATCTGACCCTGGGCCGGGCTCTGCCGGTGCAAGTCAGGTAAAACTTGCAGCCCCTGGGGTCCTCACAGTCTTAATGAATCAGTCATCCCGGGGGCAGTGAGGTCCGCATCTCTGCAGGCACAGGGACATGCCTGAATACCAACTGTGCCGAGAACTCGGTGGGCACTGGAGCTCTGATGGGCAGTGACCTCGATGCTTCCAGAGACCCTGCTGGCCCTTGGATCCCTGACTCCCTGGGATCAGGGTCCAGCGAGATATTGGCTCCCAGATGTTTGCTGCCAGTTTCCAACAAGCCATCCGTGTGTGGAAGGAGAGCTGAGTCACCGTTTGGAATGCCTGAATCAAAGTCACCTCCCTTCTTAATAACCATTATAAACACATTGCCGGTCAGCCCTATTTGTTTGCTTCTTGGAGTTTATGTGGCTGCACGAAATGTAGTATCAAAGACGAACACGAAGACCTCAAACCACCCGTATTTAGTCTTCTCTGGGTCTGGTCTGTGTGTCACCCACACTCAACGCACTTGTGCTGGATGAGAAGGGGTGTGGGGGCAATAGCTCCCCTGCACCTGACTGGCTAACCCTCCCAGGGCCCTTACTAGCCCCATCACTGGCTCAGGAGCAACCTCATCCCTGGTGGAGCTAAGGGGCCTTTGGGCTGGGACACCTGGGCCCCAGTTCTCAGTGCCCTTCTTGTACCAGCTTCTCCAATCTCTACTTTAAATCCCCTGCAAGCCTGGCCTCCTCCTTCCTGACACTCCAGAAACAAGTTCATACAAGTTATTGGGAACACAAAGCAGGTATCAGATGATTTACATCATGGATCTGCTGTCTCTGGTCTTCTTGATAAATTAGGCTTTAAAGTCCCATTTCACAGATCGGGAACCCAAGGCTGAGATGGATGAAGGATTTCTCCTTTGGCCTCAGACCAGTCTGGTTCCAGAACTTTTTTTTCTGCCATGCTAATCCTTCTAAATCTATTTTCAATCTCAGCTAATGGCATCAAGTGCCACCTGTCCTGCAAATTTCCAAAGTCATTTCTAACATTGTCACCATGCCCACTCTATCTCCTAAGATTGGCTTGAACTGTATGTGTCATAATTCAAACAACAGTGACTTAACCAAAAAGGTTAAGTGGTTTGTATATTGTAATGTGACATCTGGAGCCAGGCAGTCTGGGTTGGTGCACCTGCTTGAGAAAGTCATCAAGAACCCAGATTCTTTGTAGCCTTCTGCTCCTCCATCCTTACCTCGGAACTCTCATCCTTGTGTTCACAAAAAGGCTGCTGTATCTCCAAGCATTGCAGCTACCTTCCAAGCAGGGTATTCCAAAGGGAAGATGATGCAGGGCAAATGCTCACTTCACCTGAGTTCGTTCCTTTTTTGTGAGAAGCAATATCTTTGCCTTGCCTTGTACCTTCCACTGTCAGATGCCTGGGAAGGCAAAAGGTCATGAGGTACGTTGCTGCCCTGAGCAAAACTGGCTTTCTATTGGCAAGAAAGAAGGAGAATGGATATTGGATAAGCAATCAGTTGCTTGCCTCAAAGCTCCCACATTTAACCAGCTCCTGCATCACATATAGTCTAATTTCTCTTCCCTCTAACCCGTCTCTCTTCCCCTTGCCAAGATTTCTACCTAGTTCCGGCCCACAGATACCTCCTCTAACTGTATTCTCTGCCAGACTCACCTTGCTGCACATTGCTACCCAGCAATCAGGATACATGCCCCCCTGCCCTCCGACCTCTAATCCCTCTCCATTGCTTATAAAAGGATGGCCAGATTTCTCAAGCTGAAACTAAGGACACTTTACAATCCAGCTCATCCCTCTTCTTCCCTCATCTTCTAAACTGATGGTCCAGCCACTCTCTCCCACTCCCACACTGAAGATCCACTTGCCATGCCCCCATCTAAGATGACTTCCTTCCTGCATGTTCTACCTCTTGGAAATGCTCCTTTATTTTAAAATTTATTTTATTGAAGTCTATTTGATTGACAATGTTCTGCTAGTTTCTGCTGTATAGCAAACTGATTCAGTTATCCAGATACATACGTTATTTTTCATACCCTTTTTCATATGATTTATCATAGGATATTGAAAATAGTTCCCTGGACTATACAGTAGGACCTTGCTGTTTATCCGTTCTATACATGACACTCTGCATCTGCTATTTCCAAACTCCCACTCCATCTTTCACCCACCCTGCTCCACCATGGCAACCATGATTCTGTTCTCTGTGAGTCTGTTTCTGTTTCGTAGGTGAGTTCGTTTGTGTCATATGTTAGAATCCACATGCAAGTGATGGCATTTGTCTTTGACTTACTTCACTTGGTATGACCATCTCTGGGTCCATCCATGCAGCTGCAAATGGCATTATGGAAATGCTCCCTTAAGTCTCAGCTCAAATGCCATCTTCCCTGGGACCACTTGCTGATCACCCCAGTTGGAATCACCCTCTTCCTCCTCAGTGTTCCTTTTGGATAGCATTCCATAGTTTGGCTTGGCCTCCAGCTGGCCGTTGCAGAGTCTCTTGGATGGCTTGTGGCTGCCCAGCTCCCATCTCTCTACTTCCAGTAATATCCTCTTGGGAAATCCATCCTGATGGGGAACTGGGGTTCTGGCAATATCCTATGAGCCTTGATTAACCTTCTCCTGAAGCTAGACTTAGCCCTGGACTCCAGCTATGTTAGACTCTGAAATTCCTTCTCGTGAATCTGTTTTTCTTGAATATTCTATTACCTATGTTTAAAAGAGTCTTCTTCTTACTGACTAGGGTTCTTGGCCTCCTTAATGAATAGAAATTGACTAGAGGCCAGACAAGGAATTCAGGCAAGGCTTTCCTGGGGCCCCTGCTGCAGCACGGGGAAGCGAAAACATACAGGTTCCCTTGTTCACTCCCTGTGGTCGGGTAGGTGAGTTGGTTCCTTACAGGGGGTGAGGGTAGGGGTGTGTCCAGGGGTCTGGCCAGACAGGTGGCTTAGGTGGTCTGCCCACCTCTTTGGTGGTGGGATGTGCAGGGGGCATGGGCAGTACCCTGCTTTTGCTCCCAACACCCTGCTGTTGCTTCCAGCTCTTCAGAAGTGGCAGCTGGGGTTCTTTTGGTCTTTTTGTATCTTGTCTATGCTGCTGCTGCTAAGTCACTTCAGTCGTGTCCGACTCTGTGTGACCCCATAGACAGAAGCCCACCAGGCTCCCCCATCCCTGGGATTCTCCAGGCAAGAACACTGGAGTGGGTTGCCATTTCCTTCTCCAATGTGTGAAAGTGAAAAGTGAAAGCGAAGTCGCTCAGTTGTGTCTGACCCTTAGCGACCCCACGGACTGCAGCCTACCAGGCTTCTCCATCCATGGGATTTTCCGGGCAAGAGTACTAGAGTGACTTGCCATTGCCTTCTCCAATCTTGTCTATAATTTGCCCCAAATGCGCACATGTACGCAATTATCTTCAGTTCCCAGTGGTTTCTTTGTCTTTTGTTGCTTGAGGAGACATCTGTCCAGGTGCAAGCACTGCAGCAGAGGGCCCCAGGCCCCAGGTTCTAGCCTGTCTCACCCCCAGAAAGCGCCGTGCATCTCTCCTTAGCTGAGCTGAAACCCTTTGACAGGCAAGGTCTATTTAAGTTTCACTTTGTTCCCCTGGCCTGGCACAGAGCTCCATCCCCACAGGGAGGGGAAGGGAAGAAACCAAGATGCTAGGGACACAAGGGAGGTCCCCCCTACTTTATCTGGGAGCCTCAGGTCACCACCTGCTTCCTGACACCTCCACTCTGCTGAACTGCATTAGCCACACGTGTCCTTAGCTTATTCCTGAAACTTGGCATCTGCTTAGTAAATGACACTCAATAATAGGTGTGAAATGAAGTCTCCTGCCAGCATCTCTGGTTCTGACACTTGTTCCCCTCAGGCTGGCAGTGCCTGGCAGGCACATCATAGACATTTCGTAAGTGTTATTCCTTTTATTGGGTGAACTAGAATGGAAAGCACCCACCCCACATCAGCGCCGGAAGATATCTGCCATCTTAGTTCCACGACAGTGTCCGCAGGGAACATGCGCTGACCTTGCTTTTCATTATGAGGGCAATCCATGTACATCCGGCAAGCCTCCCCCTCAAGCCACCACCATCTCTGCCCTGAATTGTGGGAAAAAACGTTCATAACTGTTCTCGGCTATTCACTGTTGCCTCCTCATCTATTTTTTAAAATTTTTCATTTTGTTTCTTTCTTTATTCCTGGCTGACCGTGCGTTTGTTGCTGCGCACAGGTTTTCTCTAGTTGCAGCAAGCCGAGTCCACTCTCTAGCTGTGGGGCCCAGGCTTCTCGTCGTGGTGGCTTCTCTCGTCGCAGAGCACGGGGTCCAGGGTGCCTGGGTTTGGTAGCGGCAGCTCTCAGGCTGAGTTGCCCTGCAGCATGTGCAGTCTTCCCGGACCAGGGATCGAACCGGCATCCCCTGCATTGGCAGGTTAATTCTTAACCACTGGAAGTTCCTCATCTATTCACACAGCAGCAGGAGTCATCTGTTAAGGGGTTAAGTTAGATCTGTCTCTCCTGGGCTCAGAACCCTCCAGGGGCCTCCTCCCATCCCACCTAGAATAAAAGACAAAGTGAGTCACTTCTCCGGCTCCACGGCCCACCATGGTCCTCCCTGTCCTTAAGCCCCTGCTCTCCCGGCTCGCTCTGTTCCGCTCCATGCCTCCCCCGCCCCGCTCCATGCCTCCCCCGCCCCATGTGCTTTGGGCATTTCAGGCCCCATACATGCTAAGGCCTCGCACTTGCCCTTCCTTCTGCAAAGCTTTGCCCCCAGGGACCTGGATAGCTCATTCCCTCCCCTCCTTTGGGCCGCTCCTCACATGTCACCTCATCACTTGTGCCACCCTGGATGCCAACACCTGGCAGGGTGCACAGCCATCTCCTCATTGACTCAGTTCACAAGGCGGCCCCACCCCAGGGCAAGCATTCTTTTGGGAGCTGGAACTCCACACTCGCAACCATGCACGGGGCTTCCAGGGATGCAGGACACACGGGATGTGGCTTTCAGCGAAGAGTCCTCCAGGAAAGTGTCAGCAGGCCCCTGGCCATGGAGCCAGCAAGGTGAGACCTTTCTGTGGCCTCTTTCCACTTCACCTCTGAGAAGACAAGACGGAAGGAAGCAACATCTACTGGGTACCTATTATGTGTTACCTGAAGTGCTATGATTTAACTGGAAGGTTAACTTTTCTTTTATAATCAATATCAGGGAATGCCAAAAGTCCCACCTGCCTGAGCTGACCACTGTGCACCAATATTTGAAATATCAAACCACCTGACCATTTTGACTAGATGCCCCAGCTGTGTCCCTTAAGTCCAGATCTTTATCTGCTCTTTGTCTGATTCTAGAGTAAAGGAGCCCACCCTACAGATGACAAAACTGAGGCTCAGAAAAGTTCAAAATCTTGTTCAGTGATTCAGCTAAGGTCCACTGACCCTGGACTCCTTCCAGTCTCCATCCAACCTCAGATGGAGTGTCCAGCCCCATCTGACTCCTGCCCCTGCCCTTCAGAGAGCGCTGTACAGGGCAGAGGGTTTGGCCCAGGGAGCCTGAGACACAGCCCCAGGTAGAGTTGGCCTTGACTTTGACGTGGGTCTGCTGGGTTCCTGCCCAGTTCTTCAAGCAACCAGCCCCATTTTGCTCCCGACTGAGCTGAAGATAAGGCATAGGCACTGATGAATTTGAACTGATGGGTATAATTCGTTGAACCCAGTGACGACCTCTGATGGAGAGCCGCAGACTAGCTGGATGGTGCTTGTCAGTTGCAAAAGTCCCTCTTCCGAACTGTTGTCAGGTGGAACCCTGAGTGTGAAGGTGAGGGTGCTTTTACCTGCCTTCAGCTGCTGGAGACTGAGTTTACCAGATGCATCTCTCCCTGCTCCAAGTGACCGCCTTTTCATCCCTGGCCCTGAAGGAAGTCATCCTGGCAGAACTTAGAGACCCTGGCAGCTCCTGGTGTTTAGCCAACCTCTGTGTCCCCATCCTCTGGTGTCCTGAGCCAGCCCCACCACAGGCAAGGGGCTTCCTGCCACCAACCCTTGAATGTTTGCTTATTCTTCTCATCTTGAGGGGCTGGCTGTCACCTCTGGGCACCTGCAGGTCTGAATCTGCCAGGTGAGTAACACTTCCTGAACAGCTAGGATGAGCAACATCTTTCTAAACACGGAGCCACAGGTCACGGAGGCTTCAAGTGGAACCTGGCCCTCAAGGAGCACACGTTCTCATGGGGCCACATGGCAACGTGTAAGCAGACGTGTAAGCGAGATGATGTCAGGGACTGAGGAAGCCTGTGGAGGAGACGAGATGGAGGTGGGTGGAGAGGATGCCCGGGCAACCTGGGTGGTCAGGGGAGCCCCCCGAGGCTCTGAGTGATAAGAGGGTAGCACCACGACCTCAGGCAGAATATAGAAGCAACCTAAGTGTCCATCAGCGGGGGAGTGGATAAAGGGGATGAAAAATGAAAAATGAAATGTTAGTCGCTCAGTCGTGTCCAACTCTGCAACCCCATGGGCTGTAGCTTGCCAGGCTCCTCTGTCCATGGATTTCTCCAGGCAAGAATAATGGAATGGGTGGCTATTCCCTTCTCCAGGGGATCTTCCTAAGCCAGGGATCGAACCCAGGTGTCCCGCATTGCAGGTGGACTCTTTACCATCTGGGTCACCAGGGAAGTAAAGAGGGTGTGGTACACAGATATAATGGAATCCTGTGTGCCGGCGTGCTCAGTTCTGTCTGACTTTGCAATCCCATAGACTGTAGCCTGCCAGGTTTCCTTATCCATGGAATTTCTCAGTCAAGACTACTGGAGTGGGGTGCCATCTCCTACTCCAGGGGGTCTTTCTGACCCAGGGATTGAGTCTCCTGCGTTTCAGGTGGCTTCTTTACCACTGTGCCACCTGGGAAGCCCCACAATAGAATATTACTCAACCATGAAAAAGAGAAAAATAATGCCATTTGCAGCTATGTTGATTCATGGGGTCGCAGAGAGTCAGACACGACTGAGCGACTGAACTGAACTGAACTGAACTGATGGATGCAACTAGAGGTGATCATCAGTTCAGTTCAGTCATTTAGTCATGTCCGACTCTTTGCAACCCCATGAATTGCAGCACACCAGGCTTCCCTGTCTATCACCAACTCCCAGAGCTTGCTCAAACTCATGTCCATCAAGTTGGTGATGCCATCCAACCAGCTCATCCTCTGTCATCCCCTTCTCCTCCTGCCTCCAACCTTTCCCGGCATCAGGGTCATTTCCAATGAGTCAGTTCTTCGCATCTACAAGATGGCCAAATATTGGAGCTTGAGCTTGAGCTTCAGTTCTTCCACTGAATATTCAGGACTGATTTCCTTTAGGATGGACTGGTTTGATCTCCTTGAAGAGATGATCATACTAAGTGAAATAAGTCATACAGAGAAAGATTAATATTTTATGATGTCACTTGTATGTGGAATCTAAAAAATACAACAAACTAGTGCATAAAACAGAAAAGAAGCATGCTCACAGATACAGAGAACAAACTAGCTGTGACTAGTGTGTGACCCCTCCCTAGCTGTGAAAGCGGGGAGGGGGCTTGGGGGAGGGGGGAGGCGCACTATAGGAGTTGGGGAGGGGCACTTAGGAGTGGGGGAGCAGGAGCTACAAACTGTTGGGTGTAAGATAGGCTGAAAGATGTATTATACAATATGGGAAACAGTCAATATTTTGTAACAGCTGTAAATGGAAAGTAACAAAAAATTGTATACTTTTTTTTTAATTAATAAAAAAAGGATCTCAAGCAAAACAATCCGAACTGAAGGATGAAGGATGAAGGACGATCAAGGCCCTGAGAGACCAGGAAAGCATGGCAGGAGGGGCAGAGAGCAGGCCTGTGTGGCTGTAGCTTAGAGGGATGGCGTGCAGCAGGGGAGGGCGTGAGGCCAGCAGGGCCAGGAGGTGCCATCAAGATCTGGCTCCCATCTGAAGTGTGATGGGTGGCCACTGCGGGGCGTTAGGCCCGGCACAGTGTGGTCTGACATCAGCAGGCCTCCATGTCAGCTTCTGGCCTCCACGAGGTCACTCAGCTCCAAGGGGAGGGTGAAGTGGGAAGCCCGTCAGGAGCCCCGTGGGGAGCAGGTGAGAGCTGACGGTGACCTGGGCTCAGCTGGAGCGATGCGGGGCTAGGGTGAGGATGGGGCTCCCAGGAATAACTCCCTGGCGGCTTGGAATCAGGATCTGAGAGGGGGAAAGTAGAATCAAGGGCAACCCCTGGGTTTCTGACAGAGCCAGAAAGCCGCCAGGGATGCAGTTTCCGGTCTTGAGGAAGATTCAAGAAGAGGCAGACTGAGAAGTGGGGGTGAGGCTCAGCAGTTCAGCCTTGTCCCGTTAGGTTTGAGGGGTCTGTTGTTCACGTGGGTGGAGGGGCGAGGTTGGCACGGAGAGGGGAAGAGACCGGAGACATGTGGGATGGAGACGGGGACTTCGGAGTCAGCACATGACGGCCTTTGAAGCCATGGGCTGTACGCCCTCTGCCGCAGAGTGTGGGCAGGAGAGGGGGAGGCTGAGGGCTGGGCCTGAGCACACCGGCCTTGAGGGGGCTGGTGAAAAGGAGCATGCAGCGTGCAATCTGGGAAGCCTGTCGGTGGGAAGTTTAGGGAGGGGAGAGTTCCAGAAGGACCATGTGGCTAGTCACACCAAATGACAGCAAGAGGTCGAGGAAGAGGAGACAGAGAACTGAGCTTTGGCTGGATGGAAGGCACTGGCTACCTCCGGCCATCTCGCGGGGATTCGTGAGGACAAGAGCCTGCTTAGGAAGGCGGGAGCAGGAGGTGAGAAAGTGGAGAAAACTAGTCAGGGTAGCTTTGTGGAAGAAACCTAAGTGTCCACAGACAGCAATGTGGTGCACACACACAACGGGGAGAGTGAAGCGGGAAGTGGGAATTCCACGTGTATGATGGAATATTATTCAGCCATTAAAAAGAATGAAATAATGCCATTCCCAGCAACATGGACGGACCTAGAGATGATCCTACCAAGTGAGGTATATCAAACAAAGAAAGCCCAGTATCATATGATATCACTAATAAATGGAATCTTAAAAAAATGATACAAATGAACTTATTTCCAACATAGAAACAAACACTTAGATGTAGAAAACAAACTTATGGTTACCATAGCGGGAAGGATAAATTAGGAGTTTGGGATTAACATATACACACTACTACATAAGATACGGAGAAGGCAATGGCAACCCACTCCAGTGCTCTTGCCTGGAAAATCCCGTGGACGGAGGAGCCTGGTGGGCTGCAGTCCATGGGGTCACTGAGAGTCAGACATGACTGAGTGACTTCACTTTCACTTTTCACCTTCATGAATTGGAGAAGGAAATGGCAACCCACTCCAGTGTTCTTGACTGGAGAATCCCTGGGATGGGGGAGCCTGGTAGGAGGCCGTCTATGGGGTCGCACAGAGTCGGACACGACTGAAGCAACTTAGCAGCAGCAGCATACATAAGATAGGTAATCAACAAGGACCTGCTGTTTGGCACAGGGAGCTCTGTTCCATATTCTGCAATAACTTACATGGGAAAAGAATCTGAGAAAGCATCAGTTCAGTTCAGTTCAGTTCAGTCGCTCAGTCGTGTCTGACTCTTTGCGACCCCATGAATCACAGCACACCAGGCCTCCCTGTCCATCACCAACTCCCGGAGTTCGCTCAAACTCATGTCCATTGAGTCGGTGATGCCATCCAGCCATCTCATTCTCTGCCGTCCCCTTCTCCTCCCGCCCCCAATCCCTCCCAGCATCAGAGTCTTTTCCAGTGAGTCAACTCGTCGCATGAGGTGGCCAAAGTATTGGAGTTTCAGCTTTAGCATCAGTCCTTGATATATGTAAATCAACTATGATATATGTAAATCAACTCTACTCCAACATAAAGTAAAAGTTGATTAAAAAAACATGATCCAAATGCACTTATCTACAAAACAGAAACAAACTCACAGATACGAAGAGCAGACTTGTGGTTGCCAAGGGGGAGAGGAGTAGGGAAGGGGTGAAGTGGGACTTTGGGATTAGCAGATGCTGACTATTAAGTAAAGTAAAGAAATGATAGAGGTCAAAAACACCATACAAACTATTATGCAGAGATGGATAAACAACTAAGTCCTATTGTATAGCACAGAGAATTATAGTCAATAGACTGTGATAAACTGTAATGGAGAAGAATATGAAAAGAAGGTATAGATGTCTATAACTGGCTTCCCAGGTAGCTTAGCTGGTAAAGAATCCACCTGCAATGCAAGAGACCCTGGTTCGATTCCTGGGTCGGAAAGCTCCCCTGGAGAAGGGATAGGTTACCCACTCCAGTATTCTTGGGCTTCACTGGTGGCTCAGATGGTTAAAAACCTGCCTGCAATGCAGGAGACCTGGGTTTGACCCCTGGGTTGGGAAGATCCCCTGAAGATGGGCATGGCAACTTGTATTGCCTGTATTCTTGCCTGGAGAATCTCCAAGACAGAGGACTCTGGCTGGCTACAGTCCATGGTGTCGCAAAGAGTGGAACACGACTGAGTGGCTAAGCACATACATATAATGGAAAGGCTTTCGTGTACAGCAAAATTAACACATATTTTAAATCAACTATATTTCAAATATAAATTCAAATAAATTTTTAATAATAGACATCTCTTTGTGGTGCTGGGAAGGAAGTGGGTGGTGGGCAGAGTAAGAAGTACAGTCAGCCGGCCCTTCGGGAATCTTTGAGCAGTCCTGCAGAAAGAATCATTGGTGATGGGAAAAAGAGGGGATAATTATAGAAGCAAAGACCTTGAGAGAGTGAGGGGGAAGGAAATTCCGAGCCAAGTGATGCAGAGAAACATGTCTTCTATTGTGGAGCACGTGGAGAACAATCCTGGGAAACTAGGACTTGGTGATGGGATATCTCCATCTAAATACAGTGACTGTCGCTATAAAATATGGAGACAGGTCATCAGCCAAGAGGAAGGGAAGAAAGCAATGTCGAAGATGTCTCGAGAGAAGGAAGAAGCCGTAAACCAGGAGAACGGAGGTGAAATTTCTAGGAAAGTGGAGATGGATTTACTGAACATGTTCATTACTTCTAGAGATCTGTGCTTCAAAATTTGAAATGAAAGAGCAGCTCCATTGCATCATTTTCTCCAGCTATAATCTGCTTGGGGTCTTCTGCAGTTCCTTATGAGGATTCCCAGATGGTGCAGTGGTTAACAATCTGCCTGCCAATGGAAGAGACACAGATTTGATACCTGGATTGGGAGGATTCCCTGGAGGAGGAACTGGCAAACTACTCCAGCATTCTTGCTTGGAAAATCCCATGGACAGGGGAGTCTGGCAGGCTATGGTCCCATGGGACTGCAAAGAGTCGAACATAGCTGAGCGCACAGTGGTGGTGATGATAATCGTACAGGTGCAGGCAGAGGATTGAGAAGATGGTTAGAAAAGAAAAGATTGGAGAGGAAATGAGTTGGAAGAATAAGAGAGAGTAGTTGAAAAGTAGGAGGTTTCAAATCGAGATTCCAGTGGGTGGCTGAAATGGGTGGCAGAAGAGGTGGTTGGCTGTCCTTTGAGATCAGGCAATCAGAGGTTGTTGGGGGTTGGATGGTGGCATGACGGCCATTCAGATTCCAGGCAGCCATGCTCCCTGCACTCTGCAGACCTCAGTCAATGGCAGGTTGGCAGTGGGTACAGACATGGCTCCCTGGAGATGCAATGAGCTCTGTGGTACAATGAATGCCCCAGAACTCCCCATGAGATCAGGCAAAAGCAGGTCTCCAGCAGAGAGTACTTTATTGCTTAGCTTTTCCACCTGCTCTATTCTCACTCCTCTTTTCTAGGGTCGACTCTTTAAAAAAATCATTTGAACAAGAATCCATCTTCTAGGAAAGACAGATGTGCATAGCCCAAGAACGGTGAAGGGCAAGATGATGGAGAAAGAGTTAGTAAATCAGTACTAACATTACTGAAGACTAAGGGGGGTTATGGGGAAGCCAGGAAATTGACACCCACGAGAAGGGGCAAGGGTCATGAACATGGACAATGCACTTCAAAGGAGCTGGAGGCCTTGAAGAGGGAGGAGGCAGCTTGACAGTGGAATGAAGAGCAGCAGCACTGACAGCTATTCCCAGATCCTGAGACTGTGGCGTGTGACAGAGAAGTATCAGTCTCTGGAAAGGATTGCAAGGGAAGCAGTGTTCCAGGTAGCCTGGGTTTGAATTAGTACAAAGTGAAATTAGCAGAACTCTGGATTGCCTCTGAGTTCCGGAGGGCTCAGCAGAAGGGGGGTGGGGGTGGGAGAGGAGCATGGATGATGGGGTCAGATGAGAAATGTTTAGAGCGTCTGTAGGAAGTGAGAGAGAAGGAGATGGCAACCCACTCCAGTGTTCTTGCCTGGAGAATCCCAGGGATGGGGGAGCCTGGTGGGCTTCCGTCTATGGGATCACACAGAGTTGGACACGACTGAAGTGACTTAGCAGCAGCAGCAGGAAGTGGGGGGTTCTGGGTAACCCAGGAGGCTCTGATTTTGCCAGAGGCCAAGAGAATGGGGTGTTTAAAGCTTGGCAGAGTTGGTCCTGGAGCTCACACCTCAAACCAGTAGAACCTCAGGATGTCAGATGCAGCCAAGGGAGCTGCACTCACCTGGATAGAAAGAGCAAAAGTCTCGGGCTTCCCCGGTTTCATGGAAAACTAACTCAACTGACTTACTCACACTGAACCTAAGGGTCATCTGGGCCTCCCTGCTTTGCGACCCCATGGACTGTCGCCTACCAGGCTCCTCCGTCCATGGGATTTTCCCAGCAAGAGTACTGGAGTGGGGTGCCATTTCCTTCTCCAAGGGATCTTCCCGACCCAGGGATCGAACCCGGGTCTCCCGCATTACAGGCTGACGCTTTACCGTCTGAGCCACCAAGGAAGCCACCTCAGAGATTTAGAGACCTTTCATCTAAACTCCTAGCTGATGACTTCTGAATCTTCAGAGGGTCCTTGCCCTCTGCCTCCCAACCCACCACCCCCAAAGTGATTTCCGTGACTTCTCCAAGACCTGCTTCCTCGAGCTCTTCTCTCCAGCTCTGCGCTTCTGTATTCTGGATGCTGGCTTGATACAAGCTCGGGGTTCTGCTCGCAAAGCCCAAGGATGCCTCCGGAGCCACATTTTGTGAGTTTAACAATTGAAGGCGTGTGTGGCCAAGGGCTTCATCTCCCTCTGCCCAGGTTTGAGCTCTGCCCCTCCATGCTCCATTTCACCTGCCTCTTCTCCAAAAACTCATCAGACTCACCAGCATCTTCCTCTGTCCTCAGGCAGGTCCCTGGATGCTCAGCTTGTGTCCTGCATGGGCTTAGCTCTGGAGTTTCTTTTCAAGACATAATATGCTCTTGTTGAAAGGAATTTGAGATGCAGAGTTTATCTTCCTCTGCACAAACCACATGGTGTGATGGTTAGAGACACAGGCCCTGGATTCACACGCTGCAAAGGCTGGACCTTTCCGAGCCTCGGTTTGCCTCTCCAGACGATAGGGCAGTCATAGTGGCGCAATGTATTTCCGGGGCTTCCCAGGTGGTGCTAGTGGGAAAGAACCTACATGCTATTGCAGGAGACGTAAGAGACACAGGTTCTATCCCTGGGTTGGGAAGATTTCCCCGGAGGAGGGCATGGCAACCCACTCCAGTATCCTTTCCTGGAGAATCCCACGGATAGAGGAGGAGCCTGGTGGGCCCCAGTCCATAGGGTCGCAAAGAGTCACACAAGACTGAAGAGATTTAGCATGCAAGCCATGTATTTCCAGCACTTTTCTTGTACTTAGCACTAAGCGAAGCACTTGATTACCATCTGATTTAACCCCAGCATTATTCCGGTGAACCAGAAACTACCCCATTTTTTCAAAGGAGAAAATTAAAGTTCAGTAGTAACTCACCCACCATTGTAACACTTTTAGTTGAGCTGGGATTCCATGGAAGGTGTTTCTAACTCGGAAGACCTTCCTCTTAAGTTACCTGCAGTGATACAAAGTTAGAAAAACTGCTCCCCCCCCCGGCTTGTCGTCTAACCTGATCCTATTACCTTTGGAGCCTCAGTTTTCCCATCTATAAAATGGAAGATTCCTTTTTGTCTGTATTGCCACCAAATCCTTGAAAATGGCAGCCATGGACTTGAAAGAGTTAACATGATTGCCTACAAATTCAAAATTCCTTTTTTACCACTATCTGTCCCGTTTCCAAAACAGCTTTGAAGATAAAAAGTACATAATGGTTTAAATTTGATTGGAAGGAAGGGAGTAAGAGTAAGAGCAGCCACAACACTTCTTCTGGGAGGTCCCTCAACTTTCCCAAATATGGTTTAATTTTTTCAGGTTCTGTATTATATCCATAATGGCCTTCCCCTGTGAAATCATGGTGTTTGAAATCAACTCAGAGACCAAGTGACCTTCACAATGAGGGAGGCAGAGAGTAGGAATCCTTCAGTCCCAGGCATCTTTACATACCCGAGCATCCTGTCTTTACAGATGGGAAACTGAGTCCCTGCCAAGGCAAGTGCCAGGGCCTGAGTGTCCCTCCTGCGGTCTCCCCAAGAGGTGCAGGCGCAGCCGTGGGGGTCACGGAAGCCTGGCGCTCCTGACCTTGGTAACCACTTGGCCATCCTCGCCTATTTTTCCAGGATTTCTCAGACAACACTAGGCGCTGAGGAGGCTGCTGTTCCCCTTGGCCAGGACCTGGGCCGCCCACCTGGCTTTAAACTGAGCAACTTTATCCATGTAAAATTCAGTTTGAAACCATTCTCCATTCCTTACCACTCCCCCCAAAAAAAGTTTGGAAATGCAGCCATTTTTTTCCCTTGCGTGGTTTCAGCAAAAATGTTAAAAGTCTCTCTGACGTCAAGAATGCAGAGAAGAGGGTAATAAAGGCAGCTCTGCCTTTGGGGCAGGGATCTGATTAGACAGAGAAGAAGTGAGTAAGTAAGCGTGTATGTGTATGCATGTGTTCAGGGTGTGTGTGTGTGTACCACACTCCCTCACAGAAAGCCTGGGTGGACAGGTCTGGTACAGGACATCCTGATGACTTCTAGGAGTGGGTGGCAGACATGGCCTTGTTTATTCTTCCTGGATTCTGAGTTACACAAACAATAAATCCAACAACATGTTTGCGGGCAGTTTCTGGCTAGCTTCAAAGTCGCATATAAGGACCCAATAGGGCTCCAGGCCCAGCTGTGTGGGCAGAGTCCTTCTGTTTGGAGACAGCACTGCAGAACATTCAGCCACCAAACCATCTGATGACTAAGAAATGAGGTTCTAGAAAGAGCCCTGGCGTGGGCATGGGTCTGGTCTCAGATCTGACCTTTGTCCCCAGACTTTTGAGATGCCTTGGGCTTCAACTCTGGGTTTACCCAGCTCCAGCCAGCATTCACAGCCCTGAGTTATGAATCTAGGTTGATGACCTAAGAATTCTCCTTCGTGGCCCACCAGGCCAACAGGAAACTGACCAAATCCCACGGCACAGCATCCAAGCCTCCCACATGGCAGGCATTCACTAAATCCATTCCTGACTTTATTCCTGAGTTTATCAATTTCATGGATGTCAAGTCAACCAATGACTCTCGGGTCTACGTTCCCTCATCCAGACCCTCACCAGGACCTGATGGAGAGTTGGGATCTTACTCAGCAAATACATAAAACAACAATATGCAAGAGTACTTTGAAGTTTATAAAGAGCTGGAATCGCGCATGTAAGAAATTACAACTAGTAGTAAGAATGCTCTTTTTATGTGCTCCATAGGGCAACTTTTTGTTCTTGTGATATGCTTTCATGGAAATAGGTCATTTAAGAAAAATTATTAACTTTAAAAACTAGTGACAATTATTTTCTTATTGTGCAAAATATGAAGACAGGTTTAAACTTCCATAGTCCAAGCAACTAGATAAAATCGAGATAGAACCCAATGGCACTTTCTTGTACTTCTTTCAGTCTGCCTTCTACATGTGCACTTTGTGTGTGTGTGTGTGTGTGTGTAAGTAACATGATTCACTTATCTGTCAGATCAAGTCTGCTCTTAATGTCCTACCCTTTTCAGTTCACGTGCTGCTGTGAACACTTTGCTGTCCTTGGACATCCGAGCTAAGGTTCCCCCACCCTACTTCCTAGCCTAGTGATCGTGGGTGATTCATGGTCAGGGTTCACTCACTTGAACCCCTGTTTCCTCGTGTCTAAAATAATCTTACTGGGACCATACTGCTAAGTGTTCACCAATATCAGTTTTCACCTCTTCGCAGACTGTTGTTAAACTCTGTTTCCCAGGCTCCTTTGCAGTTGAATGAGACCACGTGACCATATTCCAGCCAATGGGAAGTGGGAGGAAACGATGTTTGCTGCTTGCATTTCTGTCTCATAGAGTCTCCTACAAATGAGCGTTGATTTTTCTCTCTCTTCTTATCCTCCAGGTCTCAGGCCCCCAAACTGATTAGATGAACCAAAGCAATCACGAAACAACTAGATGGCAGAGCCCGAAGACAAAACAGGCTTGGGTCCCCAGATCAGACCTTGGAGAAGGACCCAATTGTCTTATGATGTGAATAAAAATAAACCTTCATGCTTAAGCCACGGAGGCATCAGGATTTATTTGTTTCTGCAGCCTAGCCTAATCCGACAGCTGCCTACCTCATAAGGCAGGCTGTGCCTTTAAAGAAAATATCGAAATCAACTGCTCTTAAAAAGCACTCCACAGACATGAGCCATGAAAAAATTAAACAAATTAAATAAATGAGCAAGCCAATTAGTACACTGGATAAGGTACACCTTAAGATTTGTTGGATTTCAGAGCAGTGGGACATCACAGTGGACGGAAGGAAGCAGTAGAAGGAGGTACTGTGTGGAATCTGGTAGGAGGTGTGTGAGTGGGGTCCAGGAGAGGAATTGGAACACAAGTCATTTGACTTGTGTTTGTCAGTAACCCAGGAGGTAGGAAGCACAGTGAGGGCCATTCTGTATAATTACTTGGAAGGTGAGAAGGACCAGGGATTGGGCCATGCTCAGCTACCAGGGCCAGCCACCAGGAGGCTGGAAAGGCTTTCTGTGGCCTTTCCATCCTCTTCACTTTCTGCTTTGGACCACAGCACTGTCCTGGAAGGAGTTCCACCCCTTAATTTAATCCCCCAAAAGCCATAGAGTAGGTACAGATGTGGAGAAGCATATTGAAAATAACCTGAATTCTAGCTGATGAGAAGTTGCTGTGTGTCACGGGGAGACCAGTCTGGTACTCTGTAATGACCTGGAGGAGTGGGATGGGGAGGGGAGGGAGGGAGGGCATGTCTGTATAATTATGGTTGATTTGTGTTGTTGTATGGCAGAAACCCACACAGTATTGTGAAAATTTAAATATGTATATTTAAATCTAAAAAATAGAAAAAAAAATTAAAAATTAATTATAATCTGAATTCCTATTCCTCCATGTTATAGACAATCAAACTGGAGGCCCAGAAGTTTCCATGGCTCATGTTTGCACACATGGCACAATAGTTTAGAGTCAGAGGCCAAGCACAGACACAAATGATGTACTTTCCTTCATAAACCTTCACCAGTCTCCCAGCCCACCTGGAATAAAACCAACTCCTCACTGTGATCTATAAGGCCCTATAAGGTCTGGTCCCTCTCACCACCCATTCTGGTACCAAGGAAGAACCTGGCTGGTTTTCACTGATACCTCTAGTGGATGACTGGATATCTCCCAGCCCCACTTCCTTGCATCTTGGAGAGATCAGCTATCTGAGTTCTTACCAATGAAATGTGAGCAGGAGTCAATCCTGTTCCTAAAAACGACTGCACAATTCCCCACCATCTCTCTTCCCTTGGGTACCAGTTAGGTGTAAGCATTCCACGGAGGGTTCCCAGGCACTAGGCACTGTGGGTAGACAGAGTTACAGAGCATCAGGAGCCTGGATTCCTCAAAGACTGAGGGTTAGAGACTGCTTTACTTCCACATAGAGCCAGGAAGTGAGCCAGAAACAGCCCTTTATTGCATCCTCAAGCCTCCGAGCTCTGGGAGTTCTCTGTTCTTGCAGCTAGTGTTAACTTCCCCTGGCTAACACAAGCCTCCTCTTTTTGCACATTCTGTTGGCTATGCATCACCTCCTTTGGCTCCCACCCTCATATGCTGTACCCTCACTGTGCTGACCTTCTGTATGGCTCTCATTATAATCCAGGCCCCAAGGGGGCCTGTTCACTTGCTCCTCCCCTTGCCTGCAAAGCCCCCCTCCCTGACTTTGTGGCTACTTCCTTCTCAGCTTCGGTGTCATCTTCTTGGAGAGACTTCTCCTGATCAAAAGTAGTTCGTGTAGTCACACCTTATTTCTCTTTCCTTAGGCTCAGCTGGTAAAGAATCCACCTGTAATGTGAGAGACCTGGGTTCAATCCCTGGGTTGGGAAGATCCCCTGGAGAAGGGAAAGGCTACCCACTCCAGCATTCTGGCCTGGAGAACTCCGTGAACTGTATAGTCCATGGGGTCACAAAGAGTCAGACACAACTAGCAACTTTGGCTTTCACTTTTCACTATATTCCTATTAACTAGAATTATCTTTTCTCTCTGTTTGCTTATTTCATTTTAATCTCCTCCCTCTAGACTGTAAACTTCCTGAGGTCAGAAACTTGGCCTGCTATATCCCCAGCACTTAGAATATACTAAGTGTTTAAAAAATATTTGTAAATGAATGAGTAGTGAATGATCTAATGTACAAACATTAGTCCCATGAGCTCCAGGATAAACCTATTGGGTCATACCCCATGATTTGCTCACTTGCCAAACTTTTCAGAGCAGAGGGGTTTTCCCATCAATTGAAAAAGGTGGGGCTGGTCTAAGGTTCAAGGTCGGCTGGTCTATTTAGCCAGTTAGAGAAGGGCCCAGATATCTCAGGAGCCTCCCCAGAGCAGAGAGGTTTATAGCCCTTGGCTATGGCCCATGACTGCTGGTGGCTGCTGGGTTTGGCACGAGAGTCTGTAATAAGTCGGAAGTATTTTTCCATCTTGATGGAAAGAGCCAGTAATTTGCCCTTCGGTGATTTGTGGGAGGTTGGGGAGCACGAGAGAAAAGTCCAGAACGGCATCTTGAGATAGCTGCTGTTGTTGTTCATTTGCTAAGTCACATCTAACTTTTTCCAGTTATTTACAGCCAAATCTTGCTCAACCCTACCAGAAGCAGGGAGAGCGTCTTCCATCATTTTCTCCAGGAACAGCCACTTAGCTCTGCCTTCACTTGGGGAGACAAACAGCTCAGGGTGAGCCTCCTGGCAAGCTGGCCTGGTCCTACCCACCTGGCAGATGAGCAAGCCAAGGACCTGAGGGGTTAGGGAGACCAGAGCAGCTCTGCCTCTACCGTGCAGAGAAAACAGAATCCTCACTCGTCTGGTTCCCTGATTTCCACCAGGAAAATAGAGATCAGGGGCGTTTCATCCTTCACCCTGTCCATGAGATAGATATCGCACCGAGAGAATCAGCCCTTCCCTACAGATGGGGAAACTGAGGCGCCGGCAGTTTAGCAAGATGCCCACATGAGGCCCAGAACTCGGACTCAGACCCGGCACAGTTTGATTCTGGTTTCCCTGGAGCCTGCCTCCCAGGGCCTTGGGGGTGAAATGGGGTGAGGGCTGCAGTGGGGGGCTGGGAGCTACAGGTCTCCATGCCAACATGAGTTCCCTTAGAAGAGAAGGGGGAGTTCCCAAGGGAAGGAGGAGAAGTCTGGATTAGTCAGGGTTCTCCAGAGAAGCAGGACCAATAGAATATACAGAGAAAGGTCTGTCTTAAGGAATTGGCTTGCTGCTGCTAATTCACTTCAGTCGTGTCCGACTCTGTGTGACCCCACAGACGGCAGCCCACCAGGCTCCACCGTCCCTGGGATTCCCTAGGCAAGAACACTGGAGTGGGTTGCCATTTCCTTCTCCAATGTGTGAAAGTGAAAAGTGAAAGTGAAAAGTGAAAGTGAAGTCGCTCAGTCGTGTCCGACTCTTATCGACCCCACGGACTGTAGCCCACCAGGCTCCTCTGTCCATGGGATTTTCTAGGCAAGAGTACTGGAGTGGCATTGGCTTACACAGTTACAAAGGCTAGCGATCCAAAACCTGAAGCTCTATACTGGTTCCAAGCTGCCGGCCTACCCTGACCTTGCCTACCCTACCCTGACCTTGCCCACCCTTCCAGCTAAACCCTCCTTCTTCCAGCAGGAGCTTAAGCATTGCTTCCACGGGAGCAGTTCCCAAGCACATAGCACTGAAGTGGCTAATCCATCATTTGTGAAATTTCATGTTTGATATCTAGATCCCCAAAGTCTAGGTCCCTCAGCAAAAGAGTGTCAGAGCCTGCTTTGTCCTCATAGGATCCCCAAGGCCAGTGACCGCTCACGTTGGAGGTCAGCACACAATTTAAAAGGCTGAATATGTGAAAGTCTATGGTGGTTCAAACTGTATTTCCAATTGTCTACAACAGTAATCAGGCTTCCCTGGTGGCTCAGTGGTAAAGAATATGCCTGCCAATGCAAGGGATGTGGGTTAAATCCCTGGGTCAGGAAGATCCCCTGGAGAAGGAAATGGCAACCCACTCTAGTATTCTTGCCTGGGAAATCACACAGACAGAGAAACGTGGTGGGCTACAGCCCATGGGGTCACAAAGAGTTGGACATGACTTAATGACAAAAAACAACAACAATAATCTTGCTTTCTCATCCCTGGTCACATATTGTTTGCCTGGGTGACAAAGGCACGCTCAAAAGTTTCTCCATTATTGCCCCATCCAGCATTATACACTGATTAATGAAAGTATGAGGCAACCCCACCGGATACCTCTCACCCACACAGCTGACTCTCTGCCCCAGCCGCTCCCTGCTTTTCCCGTCCCACCCCTGTCATCCAGCTAAGCATTCCTTTCTCAGGTCCCATCCCAGCTTCCATCTTTCCTTTCCAGCAGGAGAGCCTAGTGGAAAATTCAGATTCAAGATCCTCTTTGTAAGCTGGGGCAAGTTACTGAAGCTCTCCGGCCAGATCCCTCCTCTGCAAAAGGAGAAGCTGAATCAGAGGACCTGGAGCCCCTCAGCTCTCACTCTGTGCCACCCGGTCATCAGTTTTCTTCTGCACCTTGGCCCGATTGCCCCCTTCCCATTGCCAAGCGTTCCTGTGCCTAGGAGCAAAATCTGCCCCTCACCTTCCACCCCAATAACCCTTAAGCCACAGATTGCACCACACCAGCCCTGCCAGCAGGAGGTACAATCGGAACCAAAGAGAAACAAGGATTGTCCTTCTGTCCAATACCTGTCATCGTAGAAGCCGAGTCAGCCCTTTGCAGTGGGTCTTACACACTCAGCCCCACAACCCTCACACGTGCACCCTTCCTCTCACACGTGAATACTCACACAACCTGCACGTTCATACCATGGTTCCTTCGTTACTAGCAACAGAAACCAATTCTGGTACATGTAGCGGGGGGACAGGGAGGATGAGGATGAGAAGGAGGCAGAGAACTTGGAAAAATCTCCCAGAATCACAGAAGCTGGACAGCCACGTCTTGGAAAGGACAAGAAGCAGCCAGGTCAGATGGACAGAAGCAGGAACTAGCAAGGGGTCTCTTCCGAGTTCTCCAAGCAGGACAGATCAGCCCACCACCACTTCCTTATTTTTATTATTGAATTATAGCCTATATAAAACAGATTGCATTCATTCAAAATACATGTAAATCAAGCCATCGTGCTGTATGCCTTAAACTTTACAGTGATGCATGACAATTATTTCTTAATAAGACTGGAGAGAAAATTATGTTCATAATGTATCAGTTTGGTGTCAAGAATATAGTAAAGGGAAGAGGGATAAATTAGGAGTTTGGGATTAACAGAGACACACTTCTATGCATAAAATAGATAATCAACAAGGACCTACTATATAGCTCAGGGAACTATAATACATTCAGTCTTATAATAGCCTATAATGGCAAAGAATCTAAACAATAATATGTATATATGTTCCTCATATGAATCACTTTGCTTTATACCTGAAACTAACACAGCATTATAAATCAACTGTAGCACAATAAAAATATTTTTAAAAGAAGGATGGGCTTTGGTGATGCTGCAAGGGACACCAGAGGGTAACTTCTAAGAAGTGTGAGGGGGGAAAGGAGAAGCAGAAGAAAAGGACATGGAAGGAGACAGTGAGAAGCTCAGACAGAAAACAAGCGTGAAATCAACTTGAAAGGGACATCTCAGATTCAAAGACATAAAGAGAGCGAACCCAAGAGGATAAGCGAGGAGAGGCTGGCGGGAGGGAGCACGTTCGCCACATCAGAGCCCCTGGTGTCTGTCTGCACCCTGGGCCCAAGTTTTATCATCACTCAGATGAAAACCATCTGGTCATCTGCACTCCACCCTCCAACTTGGTGTTTTTCCATCTGTCCTGCCACGTGGGGGGTTTCATGCGTGAGTCAGAGGCGATGTCAGTGGCGCCTCAATCGTCTCTCTGGCTGGCCTCTTCAAGGCTGGGCTCTGAGACTGTGGTCCAGCAGGGCCTCTTTCCAGTGGGGAGTCCTTGCCACCTGCGGGGCATTCAGTCTCGACTAAATGCTTCCACAGCACAGAGTGTTCAATCTTAACAGCTCGGTGGTATGGCCTGGGGAGAAGGGGGATGGCTCAGAGCAGGGATGGGACGTGCCTAAGCTCCCTAACTCCAGGGCCTGGCCACCACGAGAGAGCACCCCCTACCCTCTGCCATCGCTCCCACCCAGCTGTGAAGATGGTGGTGGGCATCAGACCTCATCACTGACAGCCAGCCCCACTTCCTGCTGCCAGCCTGCGGGCATAGAGGTCTGTGTTTGGCCAGCTTCATGGGCAGGGTAGGAGGGGCCAGGTGGGCAGGCTGCTCTGGTGGCTTCAACACCTGACCGACTGGGACTAGCCATTAGACAGCCTTGGCAAGCCAGGGGGAGAAGCTTGGCTCGCCTCAGTCTTGTAAAAGAAGACAGAAGGGTGCCCCATTACTCTTCAGCTCCCTGGATCACCATGTTAATTCCCTTGAATTTTCCAGCTTCTAGAGACTGCCTGCATTCCTTGACTTGTGGCCCCTTCCATCCTCAAAGCCAGCGGTGGCAGTAGAGTCCTTCTTACTTTGCATACCTCCAACACTGGCTCTTCTAATTCCTTCTTTCACGTCTAAGGGCCCGCAGGGTTACACTGGGGCCAGGTAATCCAGGACAATCTCTTTATTTTAAGGTCAACTGACTGGCAACCTTGATTCCATCTACAAGTTAGTTCTCTCCTTGCCATATGAGGTAACACGGGCCGTGTGCATCTCTGAGGAGCCATTTTTCTCTCTACCACATCGCCCTTTGGGGATGATGGACCCAGTCACGGGTGCGCCCCTAAGGTCGGGCACACCTCAAGCTCCACAACAAACAACAAGCAAAGGCCTTCCGCAGATGACTTCCTAACATCAGATTCTTTGGGAGGTAAAATAGGTTCCATGATCCTGAAGAGGGCATCTGACCCAGAGGTTCATGGACAGATTGGCCTCAGGCCTGTAGGGTACCTGGGAGGAGGTGGGGCCCGCTTGTACTCATTGGATACAGACTCAGGTTTGGACTTGAGTTTCAGAAAAACCAACTATTGACTGTTGGCAAGAGCAGAGGCCGAAAGACTTACAGAGAGAGGGGACGCAGACATCATGAGGCACCAAGAGCCTTGAGGCAGAGGTGCCGGGAGCAGGCGGCTCTGGTCCCCTCGGGAAGAGAGTGGCTGAGCCACGGTGATGGCACGGTGACAGGAAGGGCATGCTCCTGATGTCCCACAGCCCCGGCCCTGCTCCAGCCTCGGCTCCCCTGACCGGTCCTTCCAGCCCAACCATCTTCAGCCTCCAGCGACACTCTCACCCCCTCCTCCTGACCTGGGGCTTTTCGGATGTATAGCATGTGCTGCCTGGGAGACCCTGCTCCACGTTCCCTGGAAGCATCCTGGAGGGTGGTTGGACTGAAGCTTCATGGGGAACCCTCCCCAAGTGGCCTCTCTATTGTCCTGGGGCAGAGATTTCTGAGAAACCATCCTACTCACCTCAGAAGGTCTTCGAGGTGACAGGGGCCCAGCACGCACAGCAGTGGCCAGTTCAGGAAAGCATCTTGTGTCACCTCCCTTCCTTAGAAGCACCTTTCCCGCTAGCATCTCCTTCTGGCCCATGTGGTCACTGCCCAGACAGCGCCCTGCCCAGAAGCCTGCATCTCAGCCTCTACTCAGCAGGAACGGAACCCAGGTTACGGCCATCTGTGGTGTTGGTTGCCCAGGCGGTGTCCCCTCTGGCCAAGGCCCTTCTAGTCATGGGTCCTGGGGCTGTGGGTGGCCATGTCTCAGTTGCATGGTGTCGGCATTTCACAGCAGGAGCCTGAAGCCTGAGGGCACTAACTGTTGGTCAGGGCCACAGCCACTGCCCAGAGGAAGGAGGAGGTGAACAGTACCTGGTGGCATCCAATCCCACGTCTGGGCAGCTGAGAGGTTCAGGACCATCTGCTCTTCCACTCCCAGGAGCATCCCCCTCCCCATCTTTCTAGTCTAACCTAGTCCATGGTTTCTGTCTCTCAAAGCCAAGAGCCTGAGACCATCTGGAGGATGTGATGGGCTCCTGCACGTGGACTCTGCATGTCCTCCTGGTTCCCAGGCACCAAGCCCCTCTCTCGTTCCTGCCGCTCAGCTCCTATCTCCCTTCCCTCCACGAGGACGCCAGCAATCTCCCAGTGCTTGGGGTGACCAGACAGTGCCTCTGACTCCCAGCCTCTACAAGCCCCCACCCGCTCTCGATAGCATCCCAGCGTCCTGTGGCCCCTGTGCTCATGCACTGAGCCCTTGGAGCCCATCACTCAGCTGGTTCCTCCCAGCACCTTCTGCCTGGAGCTGCAGACAGAGACCAGGGGACCCTTCTGGGCTAATAGGAGAGCAGGGGCATCCAGAGCTAGTGAGGGTGCCGAGATCTCGGGCCTGGTTTCAAGTGCTGACACTTCCATCTCTTAGTTGTGTGACCTGAAGCAACTCACTACCTCTCTCTGAGCCTTAGTTTCCCTGTGTATAAAATGGGACTAACCATATCTACTACACAAATGTGCCTTAAGTATTAAATAAAGTAACAATTATAGAAAGCTTAGTTCTGTTGAATAGGAGACGCTGAATAATAGTTTATAATCACTTATTAGTATTGGTGGTGGGTGAGAAGATAAAAACTTCCAGGCTGGCTGGTTGGTTTTCACAGGGTGCATCCTTGGCATCTTCAGGGGGTCTTGGTTTGGGTAGAAGCCCCCACAGCAGATGACCAAAGTCCCAGCGCTGTGCCTGCACTCCCATGACCTTGAGCTGCAGAGGATGAAAGGCCTTGAGCTGCCCTGACATTGCCCTGCGAGTAAATGAGAATGTCATTAACTAAGTACAGTGAATAGTGAAAGTCGTGTCCGACTCTTTGCAACCCCATGGACTATAGTCCACCAGGCTCCTCTGTCCATGGAATTCTCCAGAATACTGGAGTGGATAGCCGTTCCCTTCTCCAGGGGATCTTCCCAACCCAGGGATCGAACCCAGGTCTCCCTCATTGCAGGCAGATTCTTTACCAGCTGAGCCACCAGGGAAGCCCAAATGAGCCCAAATAGTACTGAGGAAATATGCTGGGGCCAGAGTGACTGTGGAGGGTGGGGAGGTGGGAAAGGGAGCTCACATCCCCACAGTGGCTGGACCTGACCTCTGCATGGGGCACGTAGCTGCCCCCACTCACACTCAGCAAGTGTGATGCGTTCTCATCCATGATGGACAAAGGAAGGCAGTTCTGGAAGCTTCCTGCTGCCCACCGTCCTGGAGCATCTGACCCTGGATTGAGGATAATTATGAGGAACATGCCAGGCGCCATGTAAGTATGGCCCACTAAGTCCTTACACAAGCCCATCAGCTAAGTGCCGCTTCCGTCTACATTTGATCAATGAGGAAACTCGGCCAGGGCAAGATAAGGGCCTCGCTTGAGAGTCACAGCAGAGGTGGAGTGTGGAGCAGGCAGCCCACCTCCCAGACTGCATGCCCACCACTCAGGGTCCATGACCAGTCCTCGCACTGTGGCAGGGGACTGGATGCCAGCACTCTGAGTTCAGAGGGTTTTGCTGAGACAGACTCAAGGCAGAGAGCCAGGGGCCAGGCGGGCCACAGCCTGGGTTCACAGCCTCTGGGCTGGATGGGATGAGTGCCCACAGCCTCTGAGGCTCCAAACCACAGGCACAATCAATCTCAGCACCTCTGTGGCTGAGGGTGGAGTCGAGAAATCCATGCCTACCTGAGGGTCTATTGCTTCACCTTATGGAGCCTCCATCTGCAATTTCAGATTTTAATTTCTGAGCTGAGAATGGACCATCTTGTCTGTTTGTGTGTGTGTGTCTGTGTGTGTGATGGGATGTTTGTGTGTTGGTGGGATGCTTGTGTGATGTGTACTGGGATGTGTGTGGTTTGGGTGTGCATACACACATGTGAATTGGAGGCTACTTTCTTGAAGCATAGTTGATTTGCAGTATTGTGTAAGTTTGAGGTCTACAACATAGTGATTCACAGTTTTTAAAGGTTATACTCCATTTGTTGCTGTCATTGAGTCACTCAGTTTTGTCTGACTCTTTTGAGACCCCATGAACTGTAGCCTGCCAGACTCCTCTGTCCATGAAGTTGTCCAGGCAAGAGTACTGGAGTGGGTTGCCATTTCCTCTTCCAGGGGATCTTCCTGACCCAGGGATTGAACCCATGTCTTCTGCATTGTCAGGCAGATTCTTTACCGCTGTGCCACCTGGGAAGTTATGCTCCACTTAGAGTTATTATGACATGTTGGCTGTGCTCCCTGTGCTGTACAATACATCCTTCCCACTTATCTGTGTTATACACAGTGGTTTGTACCTTTTAATCCCCTCCACCATCTTGCCCCTCTCCCTGGAGGCTGCTTCAGATTGAGAGGTCAGGCCAGCCTCTTGGAGAGGTGACGTTTGAGCCTAAATGACCAGAAAAGCTGGCCATGGTGGGGGAGGGGCAATCTGAGCAGACCTTCCCCAGGGCACAGCTCAGGCATGTGGTGCCCCATCAACCCCACCTGTTACTTGGGGTCACCCCTGGTGAAAGGACATGAGGACTACAGACAGAGCGAAGCAGAGGGCCAACACAGCAATGAGCCACCAAGTCCTCTAAGCCGCATGGAACAAAAATTCCTGGCCAAGCTTCCATAGGAGCCCGAGGAGCCCTGTGCTCCTGATGGAGCCTTTCTTCCAAGCATGACATCCTTTCTGATGACCTCACACAAAGACACGCCCAATGCGTCATGACCCCCAGGCTTCCTCTCTTTTCCTTCTTCGTTTCTTTTTTTGTTTTAATTGTGTCCCTGGACATATTTGAATTCCTACTCTCAACAAACACTGTTAAGTTTTTTGCTAGTTCCCCAACCAGTTATCTGGGTGTCTCGGTGGCTCAGATGGTAAAGAATCTGCCTGCAGTGCAGGAGACCTGGGTTCGATCCCTGGGTTGTGAAGAACCCCTGGAGAAGGGAATGGCTATCCACTCCAGTATTCTGGCCTGGAAAATTCCGTGGACTGTATAGTCCATGGGATCACAAAGAGTCAGACACGACTGAGTGACTTTCACTGAAACAACCAGTTACCTACCAAGGAGCTACTACAGAGAAAAGTGACTTATTTATAGTAGAAGATCTGTGTTCTGAGAACCCTCTATCACCAGGAAGAGAAGATTAGTGAGTCCTAGAATTGCCTTTCTCAAATAATAGTTATTCCGACGTGACTTTTCTAAACAGATGAGATCTATACACACAAAATAGAATGCTTGGTGGTTCAAGGTTGGTGCAGATATCAAGAACATGACTGATCCTATAATCAGACATTAAAATACAGAATAGAGCTTCCCTGGTGGCTCATTGATAAAGAACCCACCTGTCAGTGCAGGAGACATAGGTTGGATCCCTGATCCGGGAGGATCCCACATGCCACAGAGCAGTTACGCTCGTGTGCCACAACTATTGAGCCTGTGTTCTAGAGCCTGGGAACTGCAACTCCTGAGTGCTTGCATCACAGCTATCAAAGCCCGTGTGCCCTAGAATTGATGCTCAGCAATAAGGGAGGCCCCCGCAATGAGAAGCCGGCGTACTACAACTAGAGAGTAGCCCCCACTCACTGCAGCTAGAGAAAAGCCTGCACAGCAATGAAGAACCAGCACAGCCTACTACTATAGTAAATAAATAAATTTTTAAAAAATTATTTTAAAAAACATACAGTATAAACAGGAGTCAGGTGATACACGATCAAACTATTGATTCTTTCCTCCAGTGGTTGTTCTTAGACTCACTGCGAGGTCAGGCATCTTCTCCCTGGGGGTGTACCTAAGGTAGCCTGCGTTAGAGGTTATATTGACTTAGGAGGTGACAGCTTGGTTTTATGTCCAACTTGGTCATTAGCCAACTTTGCTGGACATGACACGTTTCTGGGACTTCAGCATTACCATTTTTACCTTGAAGTTGTTGACTCTATCGGTGATTCTCAAGTTGAAGCCAAGCAGCATCAGTACCACCTGGGCATTTGTTACAAGAGCTGCTTCCCTGGCCCCAGCTTGTACTTACTGAATTAGAAATTCTGGGGCTGGGCTTCAGCTGTATGTGGTTTTTCTTCCAGTTTTTATTGAGATATAAGTGGAAAATTGCACTGTGTAAGTTTAGTGGGTTGCCATTCCCTTCTCCAGGGTATCTTCCCAACCCAGGGATCTAACCGGAGCCTCCTGCATTGCAGTCAGATTCTTTACTATCTGATCCACCAGGGAAGCCCAATCAACACTTCCAGTTTTATTGAGATGTAAGTAGCATATTGGCTTCCCTGGTGGCTCAGAGGTTAAAGCTTCTGCCTCCAATGCAGGAGGCCCAGGTTCGATCCCTGGGTTGGGAAGATCCCTGGAGAAGGAAATGGCAACCTACTCCAGTGTTCTTGCCTGGAGAATCCCATGGACGGAGGAGCCTGGTAGGCTACAGTCCACGGGGTTGCAAAGAGTCGGACACGACTGAGCGACTTCACTTCACTTCAAGTAGCATATTAAAAAGCAGAGACATTACTTTGCCAACAAAGGTCTGTCTAGTCAAGGCTATGGTTTTTCCAGTGGTCATGTATGGATGTGAGAGTTGGACTGTGAAGAAAGCTGATTGCCAAAGAATTGATGCTTTTGAAGTGTGGTGTTGGAAAAGACTCTTGAGAGTCCCTTGGACTGCAAGGAGATCCAACCAGTCCATCCTAAAGGAGATCAGTCCTGGGTGTTCATTGGAAGGACTGATGCTAAAGCTGAAACTTCAATACTTTGGCCACCTCATGCAAAGAGTTGGCTCACTGGAAAAGACTCTGATGCTGGGAGGGATTGGGGGCGGGAGGAGAAGGGGACGACAGAGGATGAGATGGCTGGATGGCATCACCGACTCTGTGGACATGAGTTTGGGTGAACTCCAGGAGTTGGTGATGGACAGGGAGGCCTGGTGTGCTGTGATTCATGGGGTCGCGGAGAGTTGGATACGACTGAGCAACTGAACTAAACTGAAGTGGCAAATCATACTACATAAGTACAGCACAGTGACTTTTTTGAATCCTTTTTTTGTACTTAATTTTATATTTTTTGTACTTTTTTATGTTTTTCTGTACTTACTTTTCTATTGGAGTGCAGCCGATTAACAATGCTGTGATAGTCTCAGGTGAGCAGCAGAGCAGCTCGGCTGTACGCACATATGTGTCCATTCTCCCCAAGCTCCCCTCCCATCCAGGCTGCTGCATAACATTGAGCAGGGGTCCATGTGCCATACAGTAGGTCCTTTGGTTATCCATTTTCAGTAGAGCAGTGTGTGCATGTCCATCCCAAACTCCCTAACTATTCCTTCTCTACATCCTTTGGCAACCATGAGTTCATTCTCTAAGTCTGTGAGTCTGTTTCTGTTTTGTAAATAAGCTCATTTTTTTGTAGAATTTTTTCTGAATTCTGCAAAGAAGATTCTTCATGTTAGTGATATCTTACAGTATTTCTCTTTCTCTGGCTAACTTACTTACCTCACTCTACCCTCTCATGTGGCTTACCTACCTCATGAAATGATGACCCCTAGATTTAACATTCCTCTTCTTTCTCAGAGAGCCCTGATGTATGTTCTCAGAGGGGCCCTTGGGCTACTGGGTGGAGCCTGGGTGGAGGAGGGCAGATGGGGCCCTGGAGACGGTACCTAGGCTGGAGAGGAAGGTGGCAAGTCTGGGGTGATGAGAATGAGCAGACCCCTCATCCAGCAACTGTGGTTTTCCCTGTAAAGTAGCGAGAGGGTTGATTACTTGGAGGAAGAGGAAGGTGTAGAATTTGAGGGAAAAGAGAAGGACCAGAAGTTGAGAAACCACGGGCAGCTCTGGGGGGTGTTCAAGGCCCTGCTGGTTGGCAATTCTGAGTCGTCAGTGGCTTCAGGGCTGTATTGACCTTGGTACAGGAGGCAGGGGAGAGAGAGCAGAGAGGGACGGGGGTTCAGGGAGGGCAGTGGGCAATGTCCTGATGAAGGCAAACTCATCTATGTCCTATGGGAAGAAGGGAGGTCATGGTCAGAAAGTAAAATGCTGATCTGGGGTGAAAGGGGCAGATTCAGTATCCATGGGTCCTTCCTCTCCCCAAAACCCTTTCAAAGATTAATACAGGTATTGCTAAAAAAAAAAAAAAAAAGTAATGCTCTATAAGAACATGAACACAGGTGAACTGCCCTAGCAACTGAGAGAGTCCAGACATGGTTGGTTGACTAAAAGCAGAAGAGGGATCGGGCAGAAATAGTGGTGGTTTCCACTTAAGGGCATGAAAAGGGTTGTGTTCAGTCACTCATTTGTGTTCGACTCTTTGTGACCGTATGGACTGCAGCACGCCAGGCTCTGCCCATGGGATTCTCCAGGCAAAAATACTGGGTTGCCATTGCCTCCTTCAGGGGATCTTCTGGGAACAAACCTGCATCTCTGTGTCTCCCGCATTACTGGTTCTTTACTGCCGAGCCATAGGCAAAGCCCATAAGGGAGATTCCATAAAGACAGGTCGCTCGACCACAGGCCCCATGGGGGCTCCACATCTGAGGCATCAGGTACCATGAAAGGATTCAGGAATAAACCCTTTAGGACTAAAACAGGGGGAGAGTGGATGAAGGTTTCTCTGCAAAATGGCTAGCATCCTCATCCCCTGCCTGACACCAGCATCAGACTCTTCCGTCCCATGCCACCTCCAGTCCCAGCACAAGAGCTTATCCTCTGCAAAAATCAAATTAAAAATGGTAAAGGTGAGGCATGAAGCAGAACAGCATAGGATGCTGTGACCATCAGCGCATGGAGCTCTGGCACCCCCAGAGCTGCCCCCGTCCTGTCCCCAGAAAACCAGGGGATCTGAAGGTTCTTCTCTGGGAGATGGAGTGGCTCCAGGGGAAGCCCTGCAGCACCGACACCTTAGCTTCCTGCTCCGTTGTTCCTCCACGAGGCACACTTGTCACCAAGGCCAGCCCCGGTATGCAGAACTTTGGCCAGCTCACTCTTCACCGTAAACTGACAGCTAAGGGAACTGGCCCTTTAAGGAAACCCCACTAACCTAAAAACAAAGAAGAAAAGAGGTCAAGGTTAAACAGTGCAGAAAATAGAAGAAAAAAATTTTAAGGATAATTTATATAGCTTCACAAGGATGAAACAGTACATCCATTAAAAAAGAACAAGATGTTATAAAAGCAACGAGAATAAGCAGAGATCTTATATGCTAAAAATGTCATAACAGACTGGAAGAAAAGTCCTTGCCAAGTATGTATCTATCTGATAAAGGACTTGAATCCAGAATATACAAAGAGCCCTGTAAACTCAACAATAGGGAAACAACACAATTAAAAAGTGAACAAAAGATGCAAACAGACACTTCACCAAAAAATATATATATATAAGATGGCAAATAAGGAAATGGAAAGATGGTCAACATCATTTGCTACCAGTGAAATGCAAATTAAAACCACAGTGAGATTCACTACCTATTAGAGAATGGCTAGAGCTAAAAAGATTGACCTAAGCGCTGGTAAACCCAGAACCACCCTATGTTGCTGGAGGGAATGAAAAGTGATACAGGCAGTTTGGAAAACAGCTTGGCAGTTTCTCAAAAGGTTAAGCATACACTTACCATGTGATCCAGCCATTCTGCTCACAGGTATTTACCCAAGCAAAAAGGAAATATGTGTCCATACAAAGATTTTGTACATGAATGTTCATAGCAGCTTATTTGTGCTCAGTCACTCAGTCGTGTCTGATTCTTTTTTTGTAATAGCCCCGAACTAGAAACAAACACCATTGTCCATCAGCAGATGAGTGGATAAGCAGATTGTGGTCTATCCAGTTACACAACAATGAGAAGTAGTGAGCATCTGACATACACAGCAGCGTGGGTGGATTTTGAAACACAAGCAGACTGAGATACTGGGACTCAATTCTAGATCACAGCAGGAAATCAAAGAGTGCACGAAAGCAAGTCACATGACATTGTTTGGCTTCCTAGCAAGTGTAGAAGCTATGCTTAATAAAGAAGATGTGGTGTGTATATATATATATATATAATTTACAATGGAATATTTCTTGGCCATACAAAAGAATGAAATCATGCCATTTGCAGTGACATGAAAGGACTTAGAGGTTGTCATACTGAGTGAAGTGAGTCAGACAGAGAAAGATAAACATCACACAATATCAGTTTTATGCAGAATCTTAAGAATGGTACAGATGAGCTTGTGCACAGAGCAGAAATAGACCCACAGACATATAAAACAAACTTATGGTTTCCAAGGGGGAAACGGGAGGGGGAGGACAAACTGGGAGATTGGGATTGATATGTACACACTACTATACATAAAATAGATAATCAACAAGGACCTACTGCCTAGCACACAGAGCTCTACTCAATGCTCTGTAGTGACCTATATGGGAAAAGAATCTAAAAAGACTGGATATGTGTGTATGTATAACTGATTCACTTTGCTGTATACCCAAAACTAATACAACATTGTAAATCAACTTAACTCCAAAAAATTAATTTTAAAAGAAGTTATGCTTGCACTTTTCATGCTGTTCATGGGGTTCTCAAGGCAAGAATACTGAAGTGGTTTGCATTCCCTTCTCCGGTGGACCATGTTTTGTCAGCCTGCTTATTTAACTTATATGCAAAGTACGTGATGCGAAATGCTGGGCTGGATGAAGCACAAGCTAGAATCAAGATTTCTGGGAGAAATATCAATAACCTCAGATACGCAAATGACACCACCCTTATGGCAGAAAGTGATGAAAAAAAGGCCTCTTGATGAAAATGAAAGAAGAGAGTGAAAAAGTTGGCTTAAAACTTAAAACATTCAGAAAGCCAAGATCATGGCATCTGGTCCCATCACTTCATGGCAAATAGATGGAGAAACAATGGAAACAGTGAGAGACTTTGTTTTCTTGGGCTCCAAAATCACTGAAATTAAAAGACTTCTGGTAAGAAAAGCTATGACCAACCTAAACAGCATATTAAAAAGCAAAGACATTACTTTGCCAACAAAGGTCTGTCTAGTGAAAGCTATGGTTTTCCCAGTAGTCATATATGGACATGAGAGTTGGACTATAAAGAAAGTTGAGCACCGAAAAAATTGATGCTTTTGAACTGTGGTGCTGGAAAAGACTCTTGAGAGTCCCTTGCACTGCAAGGAGATCAAACCAGTCAATCTTAAAGGAAATCAGTCCTGAATATTCATTGGAAGGACTGAAGCTGAAACTCCAATACTTTGGCCCCCTGATGTGAAGAACTGACTCGTTGGAAAAGACCCTGATTCTGGGAAAGATTGAAGAAGGGGGGATGACAGAGGGTGAGATGGTTGGATGGCATCACCGGCTCAACGCACGTGAGTTTGAACAAGCTCCAGGAGATGGTGAAGGACAGAGAAGCCTGGTGTGCTGCAGTTCATGGGGTCGCAAAGAGTCGGACACGACTGAGTGACTGATCTGGACTGAACTGAACTGAGGCTCCTCTGTCCATGGGCTTTGCCAGGCGAGATTACTGGAGTGAGTTGCCGTTTCCTTCTCCAGGGGATCTTCCCATCCCAGGGATCAAACCCACATCTCCTTCATTGGCAGGCAGATTCTTTACTACTGCACCACCTGGGAAGGTTGCCACAGGTCTTCAATTTACAAAAAAGTGCAATAAAAGGAGGTACGCCTGGAACCCAGAAGGTATGCCTATAAAAGGAACCAGAACAAACAAGAGGACATTTTGACTCTATTTTTAAAAACCTCTAAATAATATAAGCAGAGTGAAGAGAGTGGAGATGGGGAGGAAGGTGTTTCTAAGGGGCTGTGGGGTGATGTGTGCACTTGTAATTTTGGTTGTGGTGATGGTTTTGAAAGTGTATATGTACGGGAAAAACTTATCAAATGGTATGCTTTAATTATGTGCAGCTCACTTGTATGTCGATTACACCTCAATAAAGCTGTTTAAAAACATGATAAATGACATTGAAATGTTTGAAAGAAGGGTTGGAAGATAACATCATGGGAAGTTCCCTAAAGAAGAACAGCAATAATAAGAATTAAGAAATTCTAAGAGTCAATTCTGATGGTTCAAGATCTGAGAAATAGAAGCTCCAGAAAAAGAAAACAGAAGTAAACCAAAGGGGAAAACTTGTCAAAGAAATGATAAGTGTGACCATATTTGGAAAAGGGGTCTGTGCAATTGCAATGACAAAATTATTCTGCCTAAGTGGACCCTAAAGACCATCACAGTGTCCTTATAAGAGGGAGGTAGAGGGAGAGTAGACGCAGAGAAGGCCCTGGGGGTTGGGTGGGGGGTCAGTGGTGGTGACAGGAGGGATGTGGCCAGAAGCCAAGGAAACCAAGGGATGCAGACAGCCACGGGGAGCTGGGGAGGGAGCAGGGCCTGACTGACGGATGCCTTGATTTCAGACTTCTTGCTTCTAGAACTGAGAAAGAATATATTTCCACTGTATTAAGCCACCAAAAAAGACTCTTGAGAGTCCCTTGGACAGCAAGGAGATTAAACCAGTCAATCCTAAAGGAAATCAACCCTGAATATTCACTGGAAGGACTGATGCTGAAGCTGAAGCTCCAAAACTTTGGCCACCTGATGCAAAGAACTGACTCATTGGAAAAGACCCTGATGCTGGGAAAGACTGAAGGCAGGAGGAGAAGGGGATGACAGAGGACAAGATGATTGGATAGCATCACTGTTTCAGTGGATATGAAATTGAGCAAACTCCAGGAGACAGTGAAGGACAGGGATGCCTGACATGCTGTGGGCCATGGAGTCACAAAGAATTGGACATGACTTGGCAGCTGAACAACAGCAAATCCCCGTGGTTGGGGTAATTTGTTAGAGCACCTGCAGGGTGATAAATCTAATGAAATCTAATCAAGGTGCCACCGTTGTCTACCAGGAACAAATTCCACATCAGAGGCAGAGGAACATGGAAACTGAGGGTCAATGGAACCGCCTTTTTTATATCTTCAAATTGGAAGGAATGGGGGAGACAGAGCAAGAGAAATTATATAGTGGAGCACAAAGATGGGGGATGTGCAGTGGATGTCAGGCTGAATGCAGACAGCAGCACAGGCAAAGGCCCTGGGGTATAACACATGGCAAGGATTGGCCTAAGCATGACATGTCTACGGGAGGCGGTAGGGTCACGAGCATGTTTATTCTTGCTGGTCTCCCCCAATCTCGGAACACCCTTGCTGAATTTAGGGGATTCCCCACCCAGTGAGTTTTGGAGATGACAAATGCTTTCACAACCTCTCCTGCAACAGGGAGCAGGTGGGCACTGGGCCGTGAGTCCCAAATGGGCCTTTGAATCAGAAGCTGGTGAGGATCTGGGAACCCCTCCCAGGACGAGCCCACAGCTACACCAGCTCCTGGAGGTCCTAGGGTCCAGCGCCAGGCCTGGGGCATCAGCAGTGTGGTCTGTGCTCATGGGGGGCAGGAGGGCAGCAACGTGGTCTGGGCCCATGAAGGTGGGACGAAGGGGTATCCACACAGGCGCAATTCCAAGGGGACTTTGTAGAACCGTCCCTGGCTGGACCTCTAAGCCCACCCCCGACCCCCTCTCTAGACTTAGCCACCTACTCACAGCCTTGGGTGCACAGACTTGCACCAATGTCAGTCTTCTGTGGCTGGTCTCCCAGGCTCTGTGTACACAGGGATGGGGAGAGAAGGCGTCTGCTTATTCAACCAGCAACTGTCTGTCACCCTTTTCCCTTGAGCCAGGCACTGTGTCAGTCTCAATAATTTGACATGATTCACTTTGGCTTCCGTTAGGTTGCCAAAATAAGAAAACCACCCTCAAATAAACTGTGGAGTTAAAAATGTGACCCTCAGGAAAGGAAAAGGTCACCTGCTCACTTTCTGAATCACTCAGGTCTGGGAAGAGAACACGGTTCGTTTCCCGGAAGGGTGGCCGGTCACTGCCCCCACCGTGTCTGCTGTGTGGGGGGCCCTGGCCTATTTCTGGCATCAGGGAACCCTGACCCTGCTCCTCCTTCACACCCTTGAGGTTTCATGGCAGGGAACGTTTGGGAAGACGGTGCCTATTCATGAAGCCACAACAACAGGGAGAACTCGGTCATGTCACCCTGATGTTGGGGGTGGTGGGGGGTTCCCTCTCCAGGGGCCCAGAGCACCCTCCCCCATATCTCCAGAAGTCTGCTTTCCTGACCCACCAAGAAACACGGGACCCTCAAGGATGGGCCGGATGACTAAAGCATCCCCTCTGGACCTGTTTCTCCACTGGACCCTCAAGGATGGGCCAGATGACTAAAGCATACTGTCTGGACCTGTTTTTCCACTGGGCGCTGAAGGGGGTCCCCAGCTCCCACGTTCTCTCATGGACCCTCCAGCATCCAGACGCTCACACTGCCCACCTGAGGACATATCCTCTGCCCACCTTCTGCCTTTCTCAGAGGGCGCTGTGTGGCCCCGGGGTGCTGGGATGTCCTGAGATGCCTTCAGGTCCTGCTTTCCTTGGACAGGTCCCATCCCTTTCTGTTGATAATTCTAGTGTCACCCGCCCCCAGGGGGCTGTGAGGAGGAGGCCACAGGAGGAAGCGGGTGGGGGAGACCTCTGAAGGGCAGGGCAGGGATTCAGTTCAGTCACTCAGTCGTGTCCGACTCTTTGCGACCCCATGAATCACAGCACGCCAGGGCTCCTTGTCCATCACCAACTCCTAGAGTTCACTCAAATTCACCTCCATCGAGTCAGTGATGCCATCCAGCCATCTCATTCTCTGTCGTCCCCTTCTCCTCCTGTTAATCTTGACCACAGGAAAGCAGAGACCAGCCTCACCAGCTCTGGGAGCCCTGGGCTGGCACAAGGGACAGAGCTGGACTCAGGGAGGGTTTGGGGGACAGACAGATGGATGGACAGATGGATGGATAAGCAAGAATTCTGGGGAGACCCCAAGGCACAGTGGAAAAGATCCAGATTGAGAGTCAGATAGAAACTGGCTTCTCTGCCATCAGCAGCCCTCCTTCATCTGTTCAAGTGTTTTCTGAGCACCTAGGACCTGCCTGCCAGCAGACTGGCGAGCAGTGTAGACACAGCCCTCCTTCATCTGTTCAAGTGTTTTCTGAGCACCTAGGACCTGCCTGCCAGCAGACTGGCGAGCAGTGTAGACTCACAACCACACACACACACACACACACACACACCTTTGCACCTTGTGGGTGTCCCACAGAAGAGCCCTGAGGCTTCAGACAGGAAGGAGGGCAGAGAGAACCCCCTGAGGAGGAGCCACTAAGGCTGTGACTTGGGGAAGAGAGCAATTGACCCTGAGAGAAGAGGGAAGAACATTCCCAGGGGAGGAGCAGGCCATGCCAGTGTCCTGTGGCCGGGAAGCGCTGGTGAACGAGACATCTGGAGCTGTGTTTTTTGCTCGATGCAATGGAAGTGGCCATCAGAGAGAGATTTCACCTGCTTTAAAATCCCTCTGCAAATGTAGAGAAGAGGTACATGGACATGGGGCCGGGGAAGGTAGGGGGAGGGTGAGATGAATTGAGAGTGACGTTGACATCTGTAACTACCCTGTGTAACATAGATAGCTGGTGGGAAACTGCAGTATAGCGCAGGGAGCTCAGCTTGGGGTTCTGTGATGACCTAGAGCGGTGAGATGGGGTGGGAGTGTGGGAGGGAGCCTGAAGGCGGGGGGACGTGTATACAGTTATGATGGATTCGTGCTGTTGTGCGGCAGAAACCAGCAAGACACTGTAAAGCAATCAGACTCCAATAAAACCAGTTCAGTTCAGTCGCTTAGTCGTGTCCGACTCTTTGCAACCCCTTTGCAACCCCATAGACTGCAGCATGCCAGGCCTCCCGGTCCATCACAAACTCCTGGAATTGACTCAGACTCATGTGCATTGAGTCAGTGATGCCATGCAACCATCTCATCTTCTGTCTTCCCCTTCTTCTCCCACCTTCAATCTTTCCCAACATCAGGGTCTTTCCAAGTGAGTCAACTCTTTGCATCAGATGGCCAAAGTATTAGAGTTTCAGTTTCAGCATCAGTCCTTCCAATAAAATAAATAAATACAATCAGCAGTTGCCAGAGAGCAGAGGAGGGGAGGGCTGATGGCAAAGGAGCCCACAGGTGAGTTGCAGTGTGACTGGATCATTCCGTGGGGCACGAGAGTGGTGGATGCAAGAATCTGACTTTGTCAAAACTCACAGAACCGGACGCCGCAGAGAGGAAACTTCACTGCATGCAATTTTTTTTAATGTTTTCTGTTAAAAAAATAAAAGATCCCTTTGGCAACTGTGAAGGGAAAGGGTGGGAGGGGAAGTGGGAAATAGGCCGGGCCAGCAGCAGTGGTCTGGGTGAGGGTGGATGGGTCTGGGCTGGTGGTGGCTCAGGGCCTTGACCTCTGGGACCCTGCTTCCTCACTGGGCACAGGGGGCAATGGTTCCCCCCTCGGAGCTGACCACATGGGTTGGAGACATCTCCTGTCACCTGCCAGGAGGGGCCTGGCAAGAGCAAGGTGCTGGGTATTTGGGAGCCTGGCTGACCGCCCTTTACCTGGGGACGGCTGGGGCTCTCCGGCCAGGGCGGGGGTGGGGGCTGGGAGCTGCCAGGGGCTGCCTTAGGAAAACAGATCTGAAGGTGAACCAAGCAGGAATTACTCAACAGTGAAGGGCAGCAGGCTGGAGTCCCCCGGGCAGAGGAATGTGGACCAGAATGTTCTGTATTCAGTTTCTGTCTCCCAGGGAGGCCGGAGCATTTGAGTTGGGGTGCATTCAGGATCTGAAGGCCTGAGCAGAGAGGGGTGGGGAACAGAAAGCCTGGCTCGCGGGGGCTGTCCACTGGGAGATGGAGGCTCCCATCTGCAGACCACAGTGCAGTGGAGCCTGGATTCTGCTCTAACTCAGCCCCCCTCTCGCTGGGGGACCTTGGGCAGGTCACTCAACCTCTCTGCTTGGTTATAAGCCTCCAGGAAGTAGCACACGGGAAGACACCTCGCTGAACTGAAAATACTCGAACCAAATGGATGAAGTGAAACAGAGGCCGATGCTGATGGTGATCAAGGGTCAGCCCGTGGGTCGGGAGAAACTTGAATTGTTACTGAATGCAAGTTCACGTGCCCGTCACACAGGGAGGCCAGACAAAGCAAACTGTCAGAAGCTGGAGTGGAGAAAGGTTTATCGCAGGGCTGAGTCAAGAGAACAAGTGATTCCTGCCCCCCCAAACCCCAGGCACTCTGACGAGTTTCAGCAAAGAATCTGTTTCTCTGAGAGCAGCAATCTACAGCTTTTTTTGCCTACTTAAAAAAAAAATTATTTTATGTTGGAGTATAGTTGATGTTGGATTCTCTGTGGCTCAGCTGGTAAAGAATCTGCCTGCAATGCGGGAGACCTGGGTTTGACCCCTGGGTTGGGAAGATCCCCTGGAGAAGGGAAAGGCTACCCACTCCAGTATTCTGGCCTGGAGAATTCCATGGACTGTGTAGTCCATGGGGTCGCAAAGAGTCGGACACAACTGAGCACGACTTTCACTTTCATAGTTGATTAACAATGTTGTGTTAGTTTCGTGTATACAGTAAAGTGATTCAGTTATACGTAAGTGCAGCTATTCTTTTTCAAGTTATTTTCCCTGTTAGGTTATTACAGAATACTGAGCAAAGTTCCCTGTGCTATCCAGGGCAAAGCATCTTTAAAGGCCAGGTGAGGGATGGGTGTCCCAGAGTCTGTGATCACACACTGTTCTCTGATTGGTTGATGGTGAGGTGACAGGGCAGCATCACAGGGTTAACCTGATCCGTCCTTAGGTACCAGTAGATCTGGGGGGCTTTGAGCTTGGGGTCATCCTGTCGTTAAATTTCTTCCATTTGGTGGTGGTTTTAGCATCTGGAAAACTCGGGAAATGTGCATCAGGTACTGGTATCCAGGTACTCCAAAGAGGAGTTACAGCAGAGGACACGGGTAACTGCCCAGGAAGCCCCTGTAGGGTCCTGCTTGGTTCTAGAATGTCTCCTGGGGCATGGTCCTTCCCCACCCCAGCAGCACCAGTGCGCTAAGTGTAGGAACCTGAAGTGAGGACCAGCAAGACGCAACTACCGCGCAAACTGTCTGGTTCTTCCTCCAAAAGCCAAATGCAGAAGCACCACGTTGCCTGGCACCTCCTCTTCTGAGTACACATCCTAAAGATTGAACATAGGAACCCAAATGAATCCTCCTATGTGAATGCTCCTGGCAGCCTTATTCACAACAGACGAAAGGAAGAAACAGCCCCCAAAGTCCACCCAGGGAAGAAGGGACAGATGGATGTGGTCCAGACGCGATGAAACATTGTTGAGCCACAAACAAGAATGAAAGATTGACACGTGCTGCCAGGTGACTGAGTCTCCAAAACATGACACAGAGTGTAAGAAAGCATGTGAAAGTGTTAGTCGCTCAGTCGTGTCCGGCTCTTTGCGACCCCATGGACTGTAGCCCAACCCCATGGCCTGTAGCCCGCCAGGCTCCTCTGTCCCTGGAATTCTTCAGGCAAGAATACTAGAGTGGGTTGCCATTCCCTTCTCCAGGGGATCTTCCTGACCCTGGACTCAAACCCAGGTCTCCCGCATTGTAGGTGGATTCTTTAACATCTCAGCCACCAGGGAAGCCTGGAGTGTAACAAGTCAGGCCCAAAAGACCACAAGTCATAGGATTCCATTTCTATTAAATATCCATAATAGGTAAATTCAAGGACACTGCTCCCAGAATAAATCTTCTCTCTGAGCTTCAGTCTCTTGATCAGGGGTGCGGGGTGGGAAGGGGAAAGGAGAAGTCTCAGCACACTGCCAGCCTGGTGGTCACAGTGCCAGCCTGGTGGGCACCAGGCCAGTTAATCAGACAGCCTGCTGCCAAGCCTGGGGTGGAACCCACCCCCAGGTTCTCTGGGAGGCACGAGGACCCTGCAGGCAGAGCCAGCTGCCTGGGGACAATGGCTCAGCGGTTAGTCCCAGGAGAGGAGGGGCCGGGGATGCTAGGAACCAGCCTGGGCTCCTCACCCTGAGGCTTTCCCAAACTCAGTGCCCCGATGACAGGAAGTGAGTAACTGCCTCTAGACCTAAGAGCGGCGTCAGTCCCGGGGCCAAGGACAGAGTTAGGAGGCAGCGCTGCCACGCCGAATAGCAACCAAGACCCCTCCCCAAACCCAATCTGGGGGCTAACAGCCTGCTGGCCCAGCAGGACTGCCCTGCTCCGCTCCCAGGACGGCAGGGAGGCAGACGGACAGAAACACTGGTTTCCCTCCTTCCCCACGTTCCTCTACACTCTCAGCTATGAAGGTCTTTGCACCAGAAATAGCAAGGATTTCACTCACTCCCTAAATCTGGGGAAGGGATGTGGGAAAATCCAGTAGGACAAAAGTTGTGGGGAAAACTCCCACATCAGAAAGTTAAATAAAAACAGACAAGTTTGTTTTCTGCTGTGTTTCCACTGTTCTGGAAAGAAAATAAATACATATGTGCATATAAACTATAAAATATAAATGGCATCCTTTTGGTGATTTCACATATGAGCTAAAAGGACAGATATTTGCGCTTCAAGCTGAGCAGTATAAAGGTGAATGGTAAAATGCATGCTAATAAACTAAATTTTTAGTTTTCTTTTACCCAGGAGGACAATAAACAGCCAGTAACTCATCACTGGGTGGTGGGCAGTTCAGAGCTGGAAAGTGACCACTGGCTGTACCTCTGCTTCCTGCAGCATTGTACGGGCCCCTGGATATCAGGGGACAGAGGCAGAATGTGGGGTTGAGGGGTGGCTACACACTGCCTGGACACATTCTGCAGGGTCCATTGGGCAAAGGCATCAGTGCCAACCAGTCCACGTTACAGGCTTTGTGCGTGTTTTGCTTTAAAGTAGAATGTGTGCTCACCCAGTTTTTCAGGACTGGTCTGCCTGGGGTGTGGGGCTTCCTCGGTGACTCAGTGGTAGAGAATACACCTACCAATGCAGGAGTTGCAAGAGACGTGGGTTCAATACTTGGGTCGGGAAGACCTGGAGGAGGGCATGGCAACCCACTCCAGTATTTTTGCCTGAAAATTCCTGTGGACAGAGGAACCTGGCAGGCTTCAGTCCATGGGGTCGCAAAGAGTCAGACATGACTGAAGCGACTTACACACAAGCAGTCACTGCTGGGGATGTGCCAAGCGGCTGCTGAGAACAGAGATTGCTTCTGGTCAAGACTGCAGAGTTCTAGGCAAAAGCACAGCCCACACCCGAAGGCAGATGGAAAAGGGCCTTACTGGGGACAGGACTGAGGACCTCAGCCTCAGACATAGGCCTTTATAGAGACTGTTCCGCAACACTGGGTTAGAGGGAGAGACACATATAAACAAACGTATGCATACATGTCATAGCCTGCTTTGTGCTGCTCTGTTCTATGGGGTCTTTTCTCCAGCCCATAGAAAAGGTTAGATTTGGGGGCTTTTGCCCAAAAACTGAGCTGTGTGTTCCTTCCATCAGCAGGAGCTCACAGTGGGCCTGTTATGCTCTAGATAACAAACAGTGATAAATAAGACAGAAGCCCCTGCCTTGTGGGTTTCATATCCGGAGACCACGGACAAAAACCCCAGAGCTGTGAAGGAAGACAGCCAGGCTGCTGAGGGCAGGCAGGGTGCTGTCCCCACCAGGCACATCAGGGAAAGGCCCCATAAGCAGCCCCTAAGAGAAGAGTGGACGTTTCCCAAGGAAGGGCGCTCCAGGCAGAGAGTACTGCAGGTATGTTTCAGCTGCTATCTGCTGCATCCGGGAGCCTTAGGTGACTCCATGATGCTGAAGCTTAGGGTTGGACATGAGCTGGAGAGGCCTGGGGTGGGTTCTTACCAAGCCAGGTCAGACTGTCCAGGTCACGCAGGGGGAACTTGGTCCCTGCTCTGTTCGCCCTGAAAACAGTCACTGGCTGGAGCCAGAGTCCAGGTAGGGCTGAGCCCCACTGTGACCTGAGCCAAGCAGATGAGTGCACAGGGGTATAAGAAGTCAGGGGTGCCAGATTTCACAGGAAGGGTTTCATTAAGCTCTCTCAAAGCAAAAATGAAGTGCTGATTCAGATATAAATGAGTGCGGGTTCTGACTGAGTCCGTGAGAAGTTCATTTTCAAATGGTTCCTCACCAGAGCTCTGCCCCTAGGCAGTGGACTGGCTTCAGTGATAGGCTTGGAGCCACTTTTCACCTCTGTACCCCAGTACTGAATTAATTCTCAGAGATAGAATTTTGAGTGAATTAAAAAAAAAAAAAAGCTTTGTTGTTTTTCCAGGCCATGAGGGCCACAGCAGGCTAATACCCTCAAAACTAAGTGTCCCCAACCCCCGGGGGCTTGTGAGGAGTTTTATAGTCAAGGGGCTGGGCTGCTGACAAGGATGAGGGTGCGTGCAGGGCCCGCATTTCTTCAGTCCGGAGATCATCTGGTAATGAAGGATGAGCTGTGACCATCTCTGGAACAAAGAGGGCTTCATCAGGTGGTTCACATCTTCCATTGGGTGGGGATCGTTGTTCTGCTGAAAAGGCTCAAAGATATATTATGTGTGTTCCTTGAGGGGGAACCAGGACCCTGCCCCAAGGTTGCACTGTTGTTTCTTGACTGCGCTTCCCTGGTCTTTTCATTCCCTGATTAGCATGCTAGAACCTACAATTTGGGACTCAGGGAAGGGGACACAGAAAGTCTTTTGTGCCCAACAACCCCACAGGGTCCTGCTCGGTTTCAGGCTCCTCCCAGGCATTCACTTCTGCCTATGGGATGCCTGACAAATGAGTGGATGGATGGGAGGACGGGTGAATGGGTAGATACGAGTGTGGATGAATGGAAGAGTGGGTGATTATTTTACAAGATTTAAGGATTCTTTTGCTCGGGGAGAGACCATACAATGGCACTCAGATAGATGAAAATCAGCATCTTGTGTTACTTACAGCTCCAAAGGAGAGAAGGCTTCCAGGCAGGGCCGCAGAGGGGTTGTACCAGGGACACGGAAACAGCAAGCTGGTGCTGTAAGAGAGCTTATGCACAGCAAGCAGGATGGGTTAGGCAGCTTTCTCAGGATCCCTGTGGATTGGCTAATCTGAACAGTTTTGCAAGTTCTGGGGTATGGGGTTGTCCATAGGTTTTGGGCACCTGGCCCCAGTGTGATTAGGGCAGGCATAGAGTGGCCTGAAGTGTGACAGCCCGAGAAAACAAGCAATGGGAATGTGATCTTAGCTGTTTAAGAAGAATTGCCCAGCTGTCAGCCAGGACTTCAAAACCGAGTCAAGATAGCATCCCCTTTCCCCTACCAACAAACTACGTTACAGTGGTGGATGGAGATTTCTACAGATGGATGGATGCCTATTGGAGCTCTCTCAGTCAACAGTATTTGCAGAAGCTTTGGCACTGGATTCAGGTCTTTGAGGATTTTTCATCCCGTAGATGTAGAACATCTCTCTTACATTTTTCACCCTAGAATATGTGAGCTGGAAGGAACTTTGCCAGGTCTCTGTCTGACATCCAGGGGTCTGAAGATGCTTTGGATCATTGAAGATCATGTCAATGATTTGATGAAAACTATAGATCCTCTCTCCCAGAAAAAGCACATAGTACTGTTCTGTATACCATGTCAGAGGGCGGGTAGACCCTGGCACCTCTGCCCACAGAGCCCTGCCCTCACATGGAAGTTTAGAAGCCTCAGATTAAGGAGACCCAGCAAGGTAGAACTAGTCTCTGCGCAGAGGAGTCACTGAGACTCCAGGTTGGGGAAGGGACCACAATCAAGTTTATGTGGCCAGTTTACAGCCAAGCTAAGTCTAAATCCCAGATCTCCCCATAAACCTTTCCAGAACTTCGTTTCCCCATCTCTCTGATGATGTTGTTCAGTCGCTCAGTCGTGTCCGACTCTCTGCGACCCCATGGACTGCAGCACGCCAGGCTCCCCGGTCCTTCACCAACTCCTGGAGTTTGCTCAACCTCATGTCCCTTGAGTCGATAATGCCATCCAACCATCTCGTCCTCTGTCGGTCCCTTCTCCTGCCTTCAATCTTTCCCAGCATCAGGGTCTTTTCCAATGGGTCGCTCTTCACATTAGGTGGCTAATCTGATGATCAATCAGACTCCACTGCTGGTTTGAAGAGTTGGTAGAGAAAAGTTACAAGCGGAGGGGAGACAGAAAACGGGATTTTGACCCTCCGTCTATCCCGCAGCCCCACCAGGCCCATGTTATCTTCTCTGTTTTAAAAAAAAAAGGCTTTAAGACTTTTTTTCAAAAACATCTGAAGGCCTGTGCACTTTCCAGCTTCTAAGCTTTGGGAGCGTTAAGTGCTGTGGATTGTCAGTAAGTCTCCAGGGTGAAGCCAAGAAAGTCAATCAGTGTTAAAGTAAGAGGACACCATAGCCAGACAGCCCCCCCAAAATGGCTGAGTCTCAGGAGCACAAAACCCTTCAGTGTCACCGGGAAATAGGACCAGGAAAGGTGTTCCGTCTCTGAAGATGTTTCTGAGTTTCTACTGCTGTCATTCCTTTGGAAGCATGTGGTGTGTGTGTGTGTGTGTGTTAGCTGCTCAGTCGTATCTGACTGTTTGTGACCCCATGGACTGTAGCCACCACTCTCCTCTGTCCACAGGATTCTCCAGGCAAGAGTACTAAGATGGGTAGCCATTCCCTTCTCTAGGGGATCCTCCTGACTCAGGGATTGAACCCACGTCTCCTGAATTCCATGCTGCCGCTGCTGAGTCACTTCAGTCGTGTCCGACTCTGTGCGACGCCATAGACAGCAGCCCACCAGGCTCCCCCGTCCCTGGGATTCTCCAGGCAAGAACACTGGAGCGGGCTGCCATTGGCTTCTCCACCTGCATCCCATACATGGCATTAAAAAAAAAAAAATCAGAACTCCCTTGCCTCCCTGGTCAAACTCTGCTACCTTCCGTGTAAATGCCCACTGTTTATACCCAAACTCAGACACAAAACAACCTCCTAGGGAAAACAAATCATGATTTACTGCTATAAGCATGCTATTTAGAAAAATGCGTTCGCTTGTGGACTGTGTCAGCTACCCCAACACCAGAAAGCTAGTATTTTAGGGGTCACCTGCTAGGTATCCAATTTTCACATCCATAGTTTCATTTAATTGAGAAAAGGAATGGGAAAGTGGTTAAGAAAAGACTTTGGAACCACACCGCCTGGGTTCCAGGGAGGATTAGCTGAGTGAATGCACTTATGTTTTTTCGAAGCGCCTGCCACAGTAAAAGTCATATACGTGTCAGGACTGTTCCTAATCCTCACCACACCCCCTCTGAGTGTTGTCAACATCAGCTGCATTTCAGAGTTCAGAGAGGTTAAGTCACTTGCCCAGGGCTTTTCGCTCAGGAAGCGAGGCTGAAAACCCCGGGCTGACTCGGAGCCCAGAACATGTTTGCCAACCGGAGCCTCTCAAGGGCAGCCTGTCTACACAATAGAACACTCCGCGGACTAACTTGGAGGTCTTCCACGCGGCTCGCCCTGCTCCCCCGGCTCAGAAGCCAGGAGGAGTCCTGGGCAGCTGCAGCCACCCTGCCTGGCCTCTGCAGGTCTGGGTTCTAGAAACTGTAGCCAGCCTGGCTAGGAGGGCGCTGGGCAGAAGCTGGAGTGCTGGGCTAGGCTGGAGGTGGAGGGAGGAACTGCCTAGGAGGGCGATGACATCACGACCCAGCCCTTGAAAGATGAGCTGTTCCCGCTGCCACTCCAGCTCTGCTCCGAAGGCTCCTCAGAGGACTGGGGACCTGGGGCAGCCTCGCTGGACGGGGGAGCCACGGAGGTGCCCTCGATTATGCTCCGGACAAGGTGGGTGCTGGGTGAGGGCTGGGCGGGCAGGCCCAGCACAGAAGGAGGGTGGGCAGATGGGTGGCATACCCGGGGGGCTGATCCCCAGGCTGGGAGAGAAGTTTTGTTCAGCTCCTGGGGAGCTTGGGGAAAGTTCCCTTCCTTTCCTACAAGTAACAAGACGGGTTCCCAGCAAGAGAAATTTTCTTGTTTTGTTCTAAGTGCGTCTTCTTTCTGAACTGACGAGACAGGCAGGCAGGCATGTGTTTGTGTGAGCAATTTGGCGATCTGATTTTATAGGCTCTGGGTGGATTCCTTCACTAAAGCAGGGAGAAGCGAGTGAGGTGCAGTGGGAAAGGTACGGCGTTTAGACTCCAGAATCTGGCTTTGCACTCACAGCCCTGCCTCTCGTTGGCCCTGTGTGACCCTGGACAAGTTACTTCACCTCTCTGAGCCTCAGTTGCTCATCTACTTCCTGGGGTGGCTGGAGTTACTCAGAGCACAGACGGAAGGTGCTGTAATTTCAGCCGATTCGCATTTGAGGTGGCTGTGATGATCATTCAGATAAGCTTCTCACCCTTCCTGTCGGGTCCTGGGTGGCTAGGACGGAGGGCTAAAACAGCGCCTTGGTTCAAAGCATCACTCTGCATCCAGACCTAGTTGGCACCAAGTTCTGCTCTCATGCCCTGGGCAACATGTTTGCGTCCATTTCTTTCTAGTTTCCTGAGCCAGAAAGCTGACCTGGCAGGGTGGTGGCAGAGAGAGAAATAGGTTGATGAAGTGAAGTGTCACATATGCAGTAGGCACTCAATAAATCATAGCTGTTATCAGAGCTGCCGAGGGCAGGTAGTTTTACCAGCCTGGGTCAGGGTGGGAGGTGGGCATTGCTCTCCCCGGGGCAGGTTAGAATGTGCCTCCCTGAGTCAGGCTCCCTGCATCTCCTGCCAACCTCAGGAAGTGGCAGCTCCAGCCCATGGCCCAGGTATGAGCTGTTGGGGGCGTGGGGGGCAGGGCCAACCCCGCCCCATATTCCTCCTCTCAGCAAGAGAAGGGCTTGGCTGGCTGGGGCTAGAGGGAGCGACCCCACAGGTCACTGGAGTCCTCCTGTGTTCTGTGTCCTTCTGGGCCCTGGCAGTAGTGGGAGTGGTGGGGATATTCCACAACAGCAGACCCAAAAGCTTGAAGGGCGCATTTATTGTTTTTCTCCTGCTCAGAACAGGAGCCGAACAAGGGTTGGAGCCAGAAGAAGGGGTTTTGAAAACACTGCAAATGCAGGCTCCGTGCTGGCCCCACAGCCAGGACCACAGGGTCTCATCCCTGCTCTGCCCTGAACTCAAAAAACCGCTGCAGTCATGGGCTCTGGGATCTTCACGGAACAGATGAGGAAACCGAGCCTCCGAGTCAGGATGTAACTTACCAGCAAAGCCCTTTGCTTAGGGTCTGGGAAGTCCTCAGGGTGACTTGGTGATTCAAGTCCATCAGTGATAAGAAGGAGGAGGTTCCGATGATTGACTGGTGATAAGATGTAAGGACTTGGGATCCGGCAGAACTGGGGAGATACTGTCCCATGGCATCAAGCAGGGGAAACAGCTGTGCCACGTGGTCTCTGCTAACACAGTGATTCTGTCTGGATAAAAAGTTCAGAGCGGGGCCGAGGGTAAGACTAAGGGCTGTCCTTCTGACCTGTGCCAGCTCAGGGTCTGAGAGGGTACACCTGGGGCACGGGAGAGGGGCCTGCAGACCCAGCAGGGGATTCTGGTTTTCAAAATAAAAGCAGGGATCGTGTCTGTCCTATTCACAGCCACCTTGCCTGCTCTTAAACCGTGCCTAGTATAAAGCGGGCGCCAGTCAGTATTTGCTGAATGACTAAGTAGTGCATGCATGGATGAACGGATGGATGGATAAATGAATAAGTGAATACTGACCACCTGGCAAGCACTACTAGTATACAGCATGCTACTAAGTTAAAGAAGCCAATCTGAAAAAGCTCCTATTACGTAACCTTCTGGAAAAGGCAAAACTATGAAGACAGTGAGAAGATGAGTGTTTGCCAGAGCTGGGGGCGGGAGGGGTGAACACAGAGAGCACAGAGGGTTTTTACAGCAGTGAAACTACTCTGCGTGAAATTACGGTGGTTTGGGTCTTCCCTGGGTAAAACTCCACGCCTCCATTGCGGGGTGCATGGGTTCAGTACCTGGCTGAGACATTAATGCCCCGTACGCCGCACAGCACACAGCGCGCTATGATGGTGGATCCATGTCATGATACATTTGTCCAACTCCACGGAATGTTCAACACCAACAGAGAACGCTGCTGTCAACCACAGCCTGGGCGACACCGTGTGTCAGGGTGGGCTCCCGATTGTGGGGACACAGCACTCCGGGTGCAGGGTGCTAATCTGTGCACGTGTGGAGCGGGAGGTACAAAATTTGGAAACTCTGGACTTTCTGCTCCATTTGTCTGTGTACTTAAAACTGCTCTAAAAATGAAGTGTATTTAAAATTTTTTAAACACACAGAGCAAGACTGCATTTTGAAGATTCAGAAGGCACTTAGGGTATCCCAGGGCCATGAGTTTAATGAGCGGAACTTCCTAAGACTTGATACTAAGACTCAGGATATCACCTCTGATGCCCACCCAGCCCAGGAGTCCCCTGAACTCTGAGTAACTGTCTTATTGCACATGCTTGCAGGAGCAGGAAGCTCACTACTTTTTGTCTGCCTGCTTCACCTTGGGAGGATTATAGTGTTAAAAATCCTTCCTTACTTAGACTGAAGCTAAATCCCTCTTCCACTGACCACTGGCCCACTTTCTATCTCTTGGAGTTGGACTGTATAATTCTCATCCTATGGGTCCTCCCTGAGCAAAACACCTACAGCTCCTAATCAAAACACACTTTTCAGAACAAACCCAAGGAGTAAGGTGTTCCTTTGACTCTGGGATCTCTAGGGTTCTAGAGGCTAGCAAAAAAATGTGAATTTCCTCTAGAAAAAAAAAAAATCATCACTGCACAAAGCAGAGTGGAACAAGCGTGGGCTCTGGGTTCAAATTCTGACTATTTCCTGCTGGAGAAGTTCTCTGAGCCTCAGTTTTCTCATCTGTACAATGGGGATAGTCACTCTTACTTCTGAGGATCAAGGGGTTTTAGCTCAGAGGGTGGTGATGCAGTGCAAGTAGGGTTGGGGGACAGGCTCACTGCAGGTGCCCACCTAGCAGAGGGACCGCCTTTAGGACCACCAGGGTGTTGTCTGCCCTGCAGTGGAGTCATTGCTTGAGGGGTCCCAGGGAACAGGCACCCCGCAATGCACACCCAAACTCCATATTCCTAGGCAGTGTATCTGTGGGCAGCAACAGCTGGATCCCTGTTAGTCTTCCCTTGAGGGCTTAAAATTCGGGTTTCTACTCCACACACCCCAGCACCACTGGGCCCCTTGATCTCTCTGGCCAGTGGAGCACCAGAGTGGGGGGTGGTTACAATGAATTGGCTTCCAGACCCCGATCCAAACTTGCTAGCTGGCTGAGTCACCCCAGTGAGGTCACTTTGCTTCTCTGAGCCTCAGGATAGCAGCAGCACCTGTGCTGGATACCCCATGGGGCGTTGTAAACGTAGATTGCCAGGCATCGGGCAGCCCTGGAGCTTTTGTGACTGTTGCTGTGATGATGTGTACCTGTGACATCGCGTCTCCTCTTCTCTCCTTCGGGTCCCCAGGCGACCACACTCCAGGGTGAGTGTGGCCTGACCGGGAAAGACCAGCTGTGGATCATGCTGCCCTAGCAAAGGGTTTTGTGGGGAAGCAAACTCAAGGGGAACTTGGGCCCTGTCCCTGCCCCAAGCCCCAAAGCCACCAACCCCAGACCCGTCCTCTTAATCCCCATGGCTGAGATTCAGGATCCCCAAACCCTCTAACTGGGGTTCCATCACTGTCCCTCCCATCTCATCTCAGGAACCTACAGACACACTGTCCCTGAGAACTCGGGGCCCCAGACAGCTCCCTGCCTAGCTCCCCTGCATTGGGATTTGGGGCTCAGGAAATACCATGTGGTGTCCTGCCTCCCCCACCCAACTGGAAGCCGCTCCTGGAAAAAGACTGACACAGCCCAGAGCACGGCACCCACTGGGAATACCTACACGGCAGGGGTGACACCCTGACTGCAGAGGGAGGCTTTCTGGGGTCTTTCCAGAGCCTCTGAGATCACACCTTCCAGCCAAATTTGATGAAATTAATCCCATCAAATAATTCAAGAAAAGGAAAGATGAGTTACAGGGGAAAAGTAGTTGATCGGTTAAACCAGTTCAGTTCTAGGGTATGGCTAACAGATTGGTGGTAATGTGATTGGGAAGCTTTGTAACTGTTTAGGCAGCTACATGCTTAAAATAGATATAAAAATCAGGGAATAATCTGGAAAAAAAGTTTCTTATGATTTCAGCTACATCTGAAAATGGGGGGAAAAAAAAGAAGGGAGAAGAAAAAGTGTGCTAAAGATTTTTTAAACTGAAGTATTGTTGGTTTTGGAGAAGGAAATGGAAACCCACTCCCACTTGCCTGGGAAATCCCGTGGACAGAGGAGCCTGGCGGGCTACAGTCTATGAGGCTGCAAAGAGTTGGACACGACTAAGTAACTAAACCACCACCACCACCATGGTTGATTTACACTAAAGATTTTGTCTTAGCTGGTAGAAGAGTTACTTTTCTACTATTAATGCTAACAGATGAATACAAGATGTAATATATTTGTTAAAGATAACCATTAGAAGAACTGGGGTATATATATATAATTATATATTATACTTTTAATATATTATTATAAATTATGATAAGTTAATGATAATTATGTTACTTGGTACTCAACAGAGTCAACGCATTCTAAGGAATAGTGATTGAAGTTGCCCATGCTCTAGGCCCTAAAGAAAAGTTTAATATAGCTCTCTTACAGGCTGCATTACTTGACAATACTGTGGAAATCAACGTCAAATATAGAAACTAAGCACAGCAAATCACTGTAAATTTTACAAAACACTCTTCCTCGAAACTCTTCTGTTGTAGAGCATCAAAAGTGAAGTTATAGATACTTCAGAAGTGACCAGTTATAAGAACATGGTTAATCAAATTTATGGGATGCAGCCAAAGCCATGCTCATAGGAAAATTCATGTTAAAATAATTATTATTATAAAGATTATCATATTATTTTTATCCATAAACAATAGAGATCAAAAGTCAGTGAATAATACGTTCAGTCCAAGAAGTTAGATAGACCCACAAAAAGTAGAAGAAAGAAAAAGAAGTAGGAGAAAAAATAACGGTGACAAGACAAGATGATTAATTAAAAAGGGAAGAAACATTAATATCAGTATCTCATCTAAGGGAAAACCAAAACCTGGCTCTTTGAAAATAGGGGAGGAGAAGAAACTATTAGGAAGCAATTTGTGCCTCCTGGAGAATTCAAAGTTGAGGGAGTGATGAGAGGTCACTTCATTGATGGTCAAGAGTGGCCTGCAGCAGAGCTGGGGCTCAGCATCCCAACCTTCTCAGGCCATGGGAAGGAGGTTCTGCTTGGTTGGAGGTTTCTGTCAGCCCCATGAAGATCTTCGTTCCACCCTGGCCTCCCGCTCCCTGGTGGGAGGGGAGGGGAGGGAGTGCTGGGTGGGAGGGTGGGTGTTCCATGTCCCTGAAGGCAGGAGAGCAGAGCTAAAGGCCTTGCCCGGTGCCATGGCCCAGGGCATGCTTCAACATTTTATATGTAAGTCTCATGAGATCCCATGGAGCAACAGCCTCACAGATGTGCTAAGTATTTAGCTACCTGTTCTTTTTAAAAGAGTCAGTATTTTAAAACTGGGATGTGTGAATGTGAAAGTCGCCCAGTCGTGTCCGACTCTTTGCGACCCCATGGACTCTACAGTCTGTGGAATTCTCCAGGCCAGAATATTGGAATGGGCAGCCTTTCCCTTCTCCAGGGGATCTTCAAAACCCAGGGATCAAACCCAGGTCTCCTGTATTGCAGGTAGATTCTTTACCAGTTGAGCCATGAGGGCAGTCCAAAACTGGGATATGTCACATAAAAAAACTTAGACTGCCAGCTTCTCTAGAAATGCAGATGTCTCTGGGCAAGGCTGAACTTGAATCCCCCACCTGGCCACACTCAGCTCTTTAGGTAAGACCTTGACCCTCCAGGTACCCGCTGCTCACCCAGCACGAGCATCTGCACTCAACTCCAGTACCCCTACCTTAACAGGCCCCTGTGGGCATTTGAATTCAAGACTCTGCTTTGCACCTTGGGAAGTACAGGCCTAGTGCAGGCCACCAGAGTAGAACTGAGCTATTTATAATGTGGTGACAGAACTCTCAGAGCAGATTTACGAGGGCCTGTGCTCCCCCCGCCACATCCATTCCCCACAGGCTCACTGAAAAGAAAACCCCATGTAAGGGAAAGCAAAGGCAGGCCTCTCCCCACGCCAGCCTCTGAGGGTTGAGCTATGAAACGGGCCTGTGATAAAGCTGCCGGGTGCCTTAGAGATGGGGCACTTCCCAGCCTTAAAGTAGGAACACCCAACTGTGGAGCTGAAACCGTATTGGAGGGCTTGACCCTTCCCGGTAGAGAGGGGACAAAGCTGGTGTGAAACCGAGGAAAATCTGAGCTACCCAGGATCCTATGCACATCACCTCTCCAGTCCTCTGAGCTTTCGTTCATGCTGTTCCAATGCCTACAATGCTTCTCCACACCTTCTTTGAGCTTCTTCATCTGCCTTATTCCTACTCAGCCTTTAGGATGAAGGAGTACTTCCTTCCAGGAAGTCTTCTACACCCTTCCCAGAGGGCTAGGTCTCTCCTCGGTGCCCCCACAAAGGCCTTTGGGCCCTTAATGACAGCACCAGTCATGCTGTGTTGCAGCCATCTGTGTATCTGTCTCTCCTGCAGTCCATGAGCCCCTCAAAGCCCCTCGCCTTAGCCATCTGTCTATCTCCAGCCCCCACTTCAGCGCCTAACAGAGCGTCAGGCTGCAAAGTGCAAGGGGGCCTGAAGCGCCCTCCTGGTTGTTGCAGGCTGTACTCTGTCACTGTGGGCAGAGATCAAGTTCTCCCAGGAGGCTCTTGACCTATAAAGTGAAGGGCACATCTAGATGGGGAAAGACAGGTGGTGGGTTAGACGAGGCTGGAGCCCAGATTGGGGGAGCACCCCCGACCCAGGCACCATGGCCGCCATACCCCTGACAAAGCTGCCCCTGTGAGGGAGTGGAGGAAACGTTCTCTGAGGGGACAGAGATGCTCAGGGGCTTGCTGGCCTGAGTACACCCGCCTTGTGTTCGGGGCCTGGTCTGGTTCCCCCTCAAGGACACCATGCTTCCCCAGGAGGGCCAAGATGTCAGGGCAGGCATCAGGAGGTGCATTCCAGCCAGCCGGTGAGGAGACCAGCCTTGCCACTGGTGGGGGGTGGGGGAATGGCAGGGAAAGAAGACAGGGAAAGAGGGGCAGGGGCTGGACACTCTGGGGGCAACCTGGGCCCAGGCCTGGGTGCTGAGTGCCCTAACTGGACCACCTTCCACATCCCTAGCAGTGGACATGTGTGTTTACCGCGAAAATAAATCGCAGACGTGGGGACTTTCCTTGCAAGTGGCCTGGGGAATTTCTTTTGAGAGTGTGTGGATTGTGGTGTCTTGGACTGAGAGGGTGGAGGTGGACCCCTAGGAGAGTCACCACACAAAACACTCCTGGATCTGGGGGCCTCGGGGGCAGTGGTTACTTCAAGGCGGGGAAGGGAGCCGAGCGTTAATGAGATCCAGGACTGATCCCCCTAGGTCCTCGCCACCACTTGCAGGCAGGAAATAATGACCCCAGTCGTACAAATGGGGGGACCCAGGCCCAGAGAGGGGGCCGCTGGCTCAGTCACACTTTTGGTAAATGTCAGAGCTGGGATCAGGGCACCCCCAGACTGATGCTACCTCCTAGCCTGCAGATGCTCTGAGGCGGGGCTGGGGGGTAGGTGGTGGATAGGATGGGTGACCAGATAACCCAGAGGTGGGGAGGCGGGGAAGTGGTGGGCAGCATGCAAAGGAAGGGTTTCCCACAGCGGCAAATACATCCAACCCAACAGAGGAGCACCTCCAGACTCAGGAGAGAAGTGGGCTGTGACAGTGAATGATCTTCCTCCAGGGAAGGCAGCAGAGAGCCACGCCGAATGAAAAAGAGCTCAGGGAACATGCCATCCTTGCCACCGTCGTGAAAAAGTCCCGCAAAGATGAAACCTGGGCGACAGAGCCATGGGTCAGAAGGAGGAACAGGGACTGGGAAGGGTGTTTTGGTTCCTTGGGACCCCAAATGCGAAGAATCAGGCTGAATCTTGTGACAATACGTGACTTTTGGTGGAGCAAGAAAGTCCCACCTCCCCAGAGTTTCCCTCAGTCGCTCCCCGTCCAGATGCTCTTTCCTGGGTTCCTAGAAGCCCATGATTCCACCTGCTTGATACCGACCAGGGTTCCTGGGGCCCCCAATCAATAGGAATTGACTAGAGGCCGGACAAGAAATTCAGGCGAGGCTTTATAGGGGTCCCTGAGGCACCAGGGGAGAGCTAAAACAGGTAAGTTTCCCTCGGTTGCTCCCCGAGGCGGGGCGAACTGGTTCCTTATACAGGATAAGGGTGGGAGTGCATCCAGGGATGGCTTAGGTGTTTTGCCCACTCCTTTGGTGGGGGGCATGCATAGTACCCTGCTTTTGCTCCTGACACCCTGTTTTTGTACTGGACTTTTCAGAACTGGCAGTTGGGTTTTGCTCTTTTTGTATCTTCTTATCTGAAATTTGTGCCAACTGCCCATGCACGCAGTTATTTTTAGTCCCTTTTACTTTCTTTGTATTTTGTAGCTAGGGGAGATGTAGCCTGTTCTGATGCAAGCATTGCAGGTGGTTGGGTAAGACGGGAAATCATTGAAGACACAGCTCATAAATACACGAACCATTTCATTCTAAATGAAAACCTGATTGCACATTGATTTACCAGTCTTCGTGTAAGCAGAGTCTTTTCTTTGAGCTTGAGCTGGCTGATTATCTCTTATACAAGCTAATCCATCATTCATTCGCTATTTTGAAGAAACAAATAGAAGGGAAAACTTGGCTTATTTAAATACTTTTCTTCCAAGAGTAATTAACGTTCTTCACAGGAAATGTGAAGGCTACTACAAAGAATGAAGAAAACACAAAGGAACCAGCATTCCATTGCTCAATTGCAATAATGACTAATTATTAGTAGGACATGTGTATAGTAATAATTAGGGATTCTGCCTTCCGGATTTTTTTCCTGCTGCGTTACTCATATGATTTAGTTCCCAGCTTTTCCCCACCTGACATTCTCTCCAAAGCGTTCACTCTCTTCTGCTGAACTCTTTGGAGCATCACTGTTCATGTGTCTAATCAGTCTCCTAGTCTGAAAAATTTTTGCTTATTTCTTGTTTCCCTAATCCAATGGTAGAAGGCTTTTCCTGTCCTTTTGATTGTTTTTGGAAATAACAAGCAAAAAGTAAAGGGTGTCTTCTTGATTTGCTTCACTGAATTATCCCCAAATCCAATTTTCTGGAGGCAGGTTTGAGAGCCTGTCAACCCTCTGTATCTAGAGAAGACACAGAAGCTCTCATCTGCCGGCCTCCCTCCTTCAGCGTGTGACTGGCCAGCTAAACACCTGCAAACCAGATTGCTTTATTGTTTGCTTAACTCCGAGGATTCCTGAGGAATCAGGGCCAGACAGCCGGGAGCTAGAGACGGTGAACAGCATGGTGTCTCACTCTTATAAGAGTAATCCCTGATTGAGTGCCGGCGTGGGTGCCAAGTCACTTCAGCTGTGTCCAGCTCTTTGCGACCCCATGACCTATAGCCTGCTAGGCTCCTCTCTCCATGAGATTCTCCAGGCAAGAATACTGGAGTGGGTTGCTATGCCCTCCTCCAGGGGCTCTTCCTGACCCTGGGATCGAACCTGGGGTTCCTGCATTGCAGGACCGCTGAGCCACCAGGGAAGCCCAATTGAGTGCCTGCGAATCATCAATCCCATATCAGTAATAAAGAAACCGAGGCTCCTAGAGGTCCAGGGACCGAGCAGAAAGAAGACGCACAGACCTGTGGTCCTGCGTCTCCCTCCTGGCCGGGCTTTGAGTGGAGTGTGCCAGAGGGTGAGCAGCTTGGGCATGGCCTCCCCCTGGCCCAGGCCCCCCATGGGTCAGGCGGGGCATCTCCCAGGCTCTTCCTTCTGCTTCCCGAACTGTGACATACGCGGGGACTAGGTGAGCTTGTGCATGTCAGAAATCCTCCTCCATCCCGATTCAAAGAGTTGGAAATCTCCAGCTGCTTTAGCACTAGGAATGATGAGCCCTGGTGGCCTGCACCCATAAGCAGTGTCTGTGGGAGTGTCGGGGCCCCAGACCAGGACACACAGCCCCCTAGTGCCAGCTGAGCTGCAAACTACAGTTCCTCTGCAGGGTTATAGGAGGGAGATACCAGTCCCCTCAGCTGCCCACTACTTCTCCCCCCACCCTCCACTAGAAGAAGGCCGCCTAGAGAGGGTAGAGTAAGTGCAGAGGATGGGTGGTCTGAGGCCAAACCTTGCTTCACAGCTGAGTGGGTTTTGGGGGATTAGTAACCTCTCTTCCCAGGTGGCTCAGCGGGAAAGAATCCACCTGCCAATGCAGGAAACGTGGGTTCGATTCCTGGGTTGGGAAGATCTCCTGGAGAAGGAAATGGCAACCCACTCCAGTATTCTTGCCTGGAAAACTCCATGAACAGAGGAGCCTGGCTGGCTACAGTTTATGGTGTCACAAAAGAGTCGGACACGACTTAGAGATTAAACAGCAACACCGACCTCTCTGAAGTTCATTTTCACCCCGAAGGTGGATGGTGTCACACCCAGAGTAACACTCCTATAGTGTTCTTGGAGAATTAAGGAAGATCAGGTCTGTGAATCTACTGACAGTGGGCAATCCCAGTACCTTCATATCATACAAATTTAAGATATGTGTCTCTGTACACACTGCTATATTTTAAATGGACACCCAGCAAAGATCTACTGTATAGCACATGGAATGCTACTCCATGTGTGGCAGCCTGGATGGGAGGGGGTTCAGGGGAGAACTGACACATGTATGTAGGACTGAGTTCCTTTCCTGAAACTATAACAGTGCTGTTAATCAGCTATACTCCAATACAAACTAAAAAGCTAAAAAATAATAATATATACATATCAAACTGGAACGGCTGAGGGGCAGGGAAGCCATGGGGTTAGGCGGGACAACCACATGTAGTCCCTAGGGCTAAATTCATAGAATTTGAGGAAGCTTGGTCCAAATACACCAAAACCACTGCCCAGACTTTACTTGAATTCTTCCAGTGACAGGAAGTTCACGACTGCTAATAGTATACAATTCAGCAAACATTCAAAAGCAGTTATGCTACTAGAACTTCAAATTCAGAGAAGCAAAGACTCTGTTCTGTGCTTGAGTGACTGACACTGTGGCAATCAAGACGTGTAAAGAGAAAGAAAAGTGCAGTGTGTGAGTGTGTGTGTGTGTGTGTGTGTGCACGCGCGCATAGTGAAGTGAAAGTCGCTCAGTCCTGTCTGACTCCTTGCGATCCCATGGACTACACAGTCTATGGAATTCTCCAGACCAGAATACTGGTGTGGGTTGCCATTTCCTTCTCCAGGAGATCTTCCCCACCCAGGGATCGAACCTGTGTCTCTTGTGTCTCCTGTATTGCAGGCAGATTCTTTACCACTGAGCCATCTGGGAAGCCTCTGTTAATGTAGAGTTGGACCAAAAAACCATCTCTAAATGGCAAGATTCTTCTAGCCTGAAAATTCCATGGTTCTAACACATCTGGAGTACTTGGAATTTTACAAAGTACTTTTGCATCTAAATCCCTGAGTTCAAATCCTACCCCAACCCTGTTCACTTACTAGAATGATAAACCTGGCCAAAGCCATTTACCTAAGCTTGCACAAGCCCCTCTCTGGAATCCGAGCCTGTTTCATTGTTTATTAAGTTGAGGACAAGGCCGTGAGCCCCACCCTCCTTACAGGACTAAGGGAGGTACTTCTGCACTGCGTCTCAGGCCAGGCTTTAAGGCTGAATTCTGCTGAGGCTCAGTTTAGCAATGTCTGTCTAGAGCTGTTGCAAGGACTGAGCCAGTTGCTATTTGTTAAGTGCTCAGAACAGAGCTGGCGTAGGGCAGATGGTCTGTGCATTACTGTCAACGTCATCGTCATCATCATTATTCATCGTTCTACAATACGTCCTGATCACCAGCCCTGGGCCCTACGTACGTGGGTTTCTCTGTAAGGGACTTGAAAATGTGGGCAAACAAAATTAAAGTTGTAAGCACTTTACACATTGTGGCCAGTCTTCACAAACCCTTTGCAGGGGAGGTTACACCTATTGGGGCTTCCCTTGTGACTCAGTGGTAGAGAATCCACCTGCCCATGAAACCCACTCCAGTATTCTTGCCTGGGAAATCCCATGGACAGAGGAGCCTGGTGGGGGTGGGCTACAGTCCATGGGGTTGCAAAAGAAGCAGACAAGACTGAGCATTGTTGTTTACGACGACAGGCCCATTTTACCAAGAGTCTACATCACCTGCCCCAGCCAGACAAAAACCAAGACACGTCCCAGGCTTGCCTGGCTCCTGTGTCCAGGCATGATGTGAGTACCTAAGCTAGGAACAGGGGGCTGACATTCCCCGTCCTCTCCGCTTCTCCATTCTTGGGGGATGCCAAGCCCATTCCTTTGCAGATCACCCTTTCATTCTTTTCTAAAGAAGGTATAACACGAACAGAACCTGGAGCTCTGGAATTCTGAAGGTTGACTCCCTGGATTCCAAGGGGATCAGCCTCCTGCTGTGGAATCAGGCAGAGGGTAGCAGTCACATGGCTGGGGAAGGCTTTTTTATTTGAAGCATAATTGATTTACAATATTGTGTTGCTTTCTGTTGTACAGCAAAGTGATTTAGTTATACATATATACACATTCTTTTTCACATTACTTTCCATTGTGTTTTTATCACAGGATTTTGAATATAGTTCCCCGTGCTACACAGTAGGACCTTGTTATTTATCCATCCTATCTGTAACAGTTTGCATCTGTTAATCCCAAAGCCTCACTCCACCCATTCCCCAGCTCCGTTCCCCCTTGGCAACCACAAGTCTATTCTATGACTGTGAGTCTGTTTCAAAGATAAGTTCATTTGTGTCATGTTTCAAGTTCTACATATAAGTGATACCATATGGTATTTGTATTTCTCTTTCTGACTTACTTCACTTAGTATGATAATCTCCAGGTCCATCCATGTTGCTGCAAATGGCATCATTTCATTCTTTGTATGACTGAGTAATATTCCATTGTATATATGTACCACATTTCTTTATCCATTCGTCTCTTGATGGACATTTAGGTTGCTTCCATGTCTTGGCTATTGTGAATAATGCTGCTTCATGAACATGGGGTGCATGAATGTTTTGAATTATAGTTTTTTCCAGATATATGTCCTGGATTGGGGTTGCTGGATCATATCATAATTCTATTTTTTAGTTTTCTGAGGAAACTCCATACCGTTCTTCATAGTGGCTGCACCAACTTAAATTTCCACTGACCGTGTAGGAGGGTTTGCTTTTCTCCACACCTTCCTCAGCATTTGTTACTGCAGATTCCTTAATGAATGACGGTCATTCTGATATACCTCTGTAGTTGACCTGACTGTGGCTTTGACTTGGGCAGGCCTAACGGGCTGGGGCAGGTACCCTGGACCTGGGAAGCTTGGAGGCTTCAGGGAGCCTGGCAGGAAGATACCTCTGCTTCACCACATCCAGCGAAGGGAAGCACTAAGACTGACTCATTCTGCCCATCTCTGTAAGAGTTTCTGGATGCCAGTGAGTGAGGGGATGAACCCTGAAAAAGCAGTACAGTGACCCTATTGCCTCTGCTTGCATGCTTCTCAGAACGGGGAGCTCACTGCTCCCCCACAGCAGCTCATTTCCCCTCTAGGGACATGATTCTACAGATGTCTCCAGAACCATGTAGTACAAGCTCTCATTCTCCCAATGAGGAAACGAATTCCCAGAGTGTAAGACATTTATCAAGGTCACCCTTGATACCCAGTGATGGAGGCACGACTAGAACCCAGGCTTGATGCCCAAAGCCCTGGACCCTTCTACCTCTTTGCTGTAGAGTCTCAGACAAGGGGGGATCCCTGCTGGCTGAGAGGTCAAGGAAGGCCTCTCAGAAGAGGTGGCACTTAAGATGGTCCTTGAAGGATGGCACTGGGATGTGGCTTGATGTCCACGTTCTTTCTGCTCTGCCCACCACACCTGTGCCTTTCCTGCTGCATCACACACTGAGCACGGCAAACCTGAGGAATAAAACGCTTGTTGAATGAATGAACAAACGGGCAGAAAGGCCACTCCTGGGAGGTAAATGCGTGTGGGTCCCTTCACAGCCAAAGGCATCTCGCGGAGACCCTGTGCAGGAAGAGATAAAACACCACCTGCCTCAAGTTTGGCCTTCACCACTCATTCCTGGGCAGGACCCAAACCTCTTCATGCCACGAAGTGTTGTTTTTTCTCTGTGGTTGGCTCAGAGTTTCCACAGTATTTTCCTCCCACGTGTTTTATAAACCGGGCTAGAAGGGAAGACTGGTCACGACACACAAACTTGCGTGTGGCTGAAGGCCCAGGCCAGCTGGCCCCTCCTCCTGCCCCAGCAAGGCCAGGGCCACCCCTGGGGCCACTAGGACCTTCAGGGAGCTGGGGCGTCTACTGGGAAATGAGGATCTTCAGGTCACTAAGTCTGAGCGGTTCCTGAACAAAGGCTTTTCTGGAAAACACACTCCCTCTGGACCTTACATAGTTTTGGCTTTAACTCTTTTGCAAAGATTTCTATTTCCTCCCTTTATAAATTATTTGCATGCTCATGATGAAAAACCCCAGAACATACAGGAAAGTGAAAAGTGGACATCTGTCTTTTAAAAAAAAAATTTTTTTTGTAGTATAGTTGATTTACAATATTGTGTTAGTTCCTGGTATATAGCAAAGTGATATATATGGTGTGTGTATGTGTGTGTGTGTGTATATATATTCATATGTGCTTGCTAAGTCACTTCAGTTGTGTCCAGCACTTTGCGATCCCATGAACTGCCACCCTCCAGGCTCCTCTGTCCATGAGATTCTCCAGGCAAGAACACTGGAATGGGTTGCCATGCCCTCCTCCAGGGAATCTTCCTGACCCAGGGATCAAACCCACATCTGTTTTATCTCCTGCACTGGCCGACGGGTTCCTTATCACTAGCACCACCTGGGAAGCCCTGGCAGGATCACATGGTAGCTCTATTCTTAGTGTTTTGAGGAACCTCCATACTGTCATCCATAGTGGCTGCACCAATTTACATTCCCACCAACAGTGGAGGAAGGTTCTCTTTCCTCCACACCCATGTTTTTATAATAGTCATTCCAACTGGTGTGAGGTGATACCTCAATGTAGCTTTGATTTATATTCCTCTAATGATTAGAGGAACTTCCAGATGTTTCAGCAGGTTTTAGAAAAGGCAGAGGCACCAGAGATCAAATTGCCAACATCTGCTGGATCATGGAGAAAACAAGAGAGTTCCAGAAAAACATCTATTTCTGCTTCATTGACTATGCCAAAGCCTTTGACTGTGTGGATCACAATAAACTGTGGAACATTCTGAAAGAGATGGGAATACCAGACCACCTGACCTGCCTCTTGAGAAACCTGTATGCAGGTCAGGAAGCAACAGTCAGAACTGTACATAGAACAACAGACTGGTTCCAAATAGGAAAAGGAGTACGTCAAGGCTGTATATTGTCACCTTGCTTATTTAACTTATATGCAGAGTACATCATGAGGAACACTGGGCTGGAAGAAGCACAAGCTGGAATCAAGATTGCCGGGAGAAATATCAATAACCTCAGATATGCAGATGATACCACCCTTATGGCAGAAAGTGAAGAGGAACTCAAAAGCCTCTAGATGAAAGTGAAAGAGGAGAGTGAAAAGGTTGGCTTGAAGCTCAACATTCAGAAAACGAAGATCATGGCATCTGGTCCCATCACTTCATGGGAAATAGATGGGGAAACAGTGGAAACAGTGTCAGACTTCATTTTTTTCGGCTCCAAAATCACTGCAGATGTTGATTGCAGCCATGAAATTAAAAGATGCTTACTCCTTGGAAGGAAAGTGATGACCAACCTAGATAACATATTAAAAAGCAGAGACATTACTTTGCCAACAAAGGTCCATCTAGTCAAGGCTATGGTTTTTCCAGTGGTCATGTATGGATGTGAGAGTTGGACTGTGAAGAAAGCTGATCACCGGAGAATTGATGCTTTTGAATTGTGGTGTTGGAGAAGACTCTTGAGAGTCCCTTGGACTGCAAGGAGATCCAACCAGTCCATTCTAGAGGAGATCAATCCTGGGTGTTCATTGGAAGGACTGATGCTAAAGCTGAAACTGCAATACTTTGGCCACCTCATGCGACGAGTTGACTCACTGGAAAAGACTCTGATGCTTGAAAGGATTGGGGGTGGGAGGAGAAGGGGACGACAGAGAATGAGATGGCTGGATGGCATCACCGACTCTGTGGACATGAGTGTGAGTGAACTCCGGGAGTTGGTGATGGACAGGGAGGCCTGGCGTGCTGTGACTCATGGGGTCGCGGAGAGTCGGACACGACTGAGCGTCTGAACTGAACTGAACTGAAGGATTAGAGACGGTGAGCATGTTTTCATGTGCTTGTCGGCCATATGTATGTCTCTTTGGAGAGATGTATATTTAAGGTCTTCTGTCCATGTTTTGACTGGGTTGTTGGGGTTTTTTGGTTGTTGAGTTGTGTGAGCTGTTTGTACATTTTGGAAATACAGCCCTTGTGGGTTGAATCGTTTTGCAAATATCTTCTTCCAGGAGAATATCTTTCTAATCACGCAAAGGCAGCTGCTCTTACAGTTTCATTGCGTGTCCCCAGCACACCTTTGCAGGGGCTGGGAGTATGGTTTGGGTTTGTGAACATGTTCACAATCAGGCCTTAGCACACAGCCCTGTCTTCTGCACAGGATGAGGGCAGTTGTGGGATGATTTAGAAAAAGCAAAACAAACAGGGGGCTTAGGTACTGTAATTCCAGGACCGGGGTTCAATGTTGAGCTCTGGTGCTAAGTGGGTGTGTGTCCTGGGAGAATGTCTGCTGTCTCTGGGCCTCTGTGTCCACTTCTGTAACATGAAGGGGTCTGATGAAAGAGTGTCCAGGAGCCCTTCCCACCCTAATATTCCAGAGTCCTGCCAGGCTAACCCGGGATTCTGGAATTATCCAGGAACAGAAGGAAGAATATGCCAGGTATAGGAATCCAGCTCTCCAGTAAGACGGCCCCTCGGGTTCTGTTCCACTGGCCCCAGACCTGTGAGCACGTCCCAATGCCTGGTCACCTCTGGCCTGGACAGACCCCCGACAGGTCACTCCAGTAGGAGACAGACCAGGCTGTGACTCTGCCTTCACACTGGCGAGGCATCCCTCACCTCTCTGAGCCTCAGTTTCCCCCTCTGTCATGAGGAGCTGGGAGGTAAGTTGAACATTTTCTTTTTAAGAAGAACTCCTTTCTCCAAAAAAATTGTTTGCAGAAACCTAACAGAGAGCAGAGGAAGGAAACCCTGACACATACAGCTCCTTTAAAGTGTGTCAAGCATTGTCCTAAGCACTTTACGTTCATGACCCTGTCTCTCCTGACAGCAGCCCTGCAGAGTGGGTGCTGTTAGCGCTCCATTCGACAGATGGAGACGCTGAGGCCCTGAGGGGGTTGGTTATCCACAGCTAGTAAGCGTTGGAGCTGGGATTCTGAAGTGGTTGGATCTCAGTAGTGAAAGTCCAGGTCCCCTGTCTTTCCAACCCGTTGGGGACATCCCCAGGCACCCAGCCCACGCTCTTCCACACACACTCACACACACACACACACACTGTGGTTTGCCCTCCGCAGCTCCTCTCAAGGTCTAAACCACAAGTGACTGATGAAATTGAGACACTGAGATTTCCTGCCCCCCCAAAAACCCACATCACTGATGCTGAGCGGAGCCTGGGAGGCCGACAGGGCCCTGCTTGGCATCATCAGCAAAAGGCCCCAAGGACCAAGGACCACGGGTACCAGTTTCCAGCCTGCGCTGATCTCCTAGCCATGCTCACGCAGCCAGCAGAGTCCTCGTTTGCACTGTCCACTGACAGCCACCTGCACAGACCTTCTTCCCTTGAAGAATGAAGTCACAGTGCCCCCTTCAGGCCAGGGGCAGCCAGGCCTGAAAGCCCACATGATCCCTCAACTATTCACAGTGGGTGCCTGCATCAGGAGCTTTAAGGAGGGGGATGAGGCCTTCTGAGGCAAGAAAAATGCCTTGGCATTTGGACTCAGGTAGACCTGGGCTTGAATCCTGGCTCTGCCTATGACTAGCCGTGTGATCCTGAACCATCTCAGGTTACTTAGCTAAGTCTTTGCCTTCCTGTCTGGTATATGGGAATAACAATAGACACAGTAAGTTCTTCCACTTCGCTTTGCCTCTACTCTGAAGATGTGCCTGCTGGGGAGGAAGAGAAAAGTAAGGATTGCCCTGCCCTCTATCGGTCAGTAAACAATCATTTATTGAGCCCCCAGTAGGAGTCAGGGAAAGAAAAACACAACACAAGCATCTCTGACAGACCTGCACTAAACAACGCGGCGGCGAAGGAGGAGGGAGAGAGGAGGGAAGAGAACTCCGCTGCTCAAAGGCATTCAGCTGAGAAAAAGAGCCGGTGACGAAGAGACTGGAGTGCGGGGCCTGAGACACGTGCTCGGTCGTGTCTGACTCTTTGCGACCCTATGGACTAGTTAACCCCCTGGCTCCTCTGTCTATGGGGACTCTCCAGGCAAGAATACTGGAGTGGGTAGCCATTCCCTTCTCCCGGGGATCTTCCTGACCCAAGGAATGAAGCTAGGCCTTCTGCATTAGCAGGCAGATAATTTATCTGAGCCACCAGGGAAGCCTGGCAACGGGAGACAGGTACTAACAAATTTATTGCAAGGAATTGGCTTACATGATTGTAGGGCTGACTAGGCAAGCCCAGAATCCATCAGTAAGGTGATCAGGAGAGGCGGCCAGAACTCTCAGGGATAGCCTGTCCACAAGTGGAACTTCTGGGAAACCCTGCTTCTGCTCTTAGAGCCTGTCAACTGATTAAGCCAGGCCCACCTAGATACTCAGAATGATTTCCTTTACTTAACGTCTGATGAGGGATTTCAATAACAGCTTCAAAATGCCTTTACAGCAACATATTAGATTGAAAAATGGGGGGCTATAGGCCAGACACGTCGACACATAAAACTAACCATCGCAGGGCACTTTGGGAGGCTCCATGGAAGGGCTAGTAACTGAGTAGGTCTCAACTTCAAAAGGCAGAAAGTGGGGAAGGGGATTCAGGCATTGGGGGCAGGCTTGGCAAAGGCAGAGTGGGTAGGAAGGTAAGAAAGAGACTTGGGAAGCGGATATGGGTCATCATGGCTGGAGTCCCATGGAAATACATTACATACAAAGGGATCGAAATCGAGGAATGGTTTAATAAATAACAATAAACCAACACAATGCATTCTCTTAAAGGCATCCTTATGAGTCTATAGAACAATATGGAAAATTTTTCTTGGTCTGATGGTCTACGTAAAACCGCAGGAGATGGAAGGCTGGTTGAAGGCGTATGAAAAGAGTTATTTGGGGATAGAACTCTTGGGATAGTTTAGCATTTTAAAATGCTCTACTATGGTTTTTCCCGTGGTCATGTATGGATGTGAGAGTTGGACTGTGAAGAAAGCTGATCGCCGAAGAATTGATGCTTTTGAACTGTGGTGTTGGAGAAGACTCTTGAGAGTCCCTTGTACCACAAGGAGATCCAACCAGTCCATTCTAAGGGAGATCGATCCTGGGTGTTCATTGGAAGGACTGATGCTAAAGCTGAAACTCCCATACTTTGGCCACCTCATGCGACGAGTTGACTCACTGGAAAAGACTCTGATGCTGGGAAAGGTTGGGGGTGGGAGGAGAAGGGGACGACTGAGAATGAGATGGCTGGATGGCATCACCAACTCTGTGGACATGAGTTTGAGTGAACTCCGGGAGTTGGTAATGGACAGGTTGGCCTGGCGTGCTGTGATTCATGGGGTCGCGGAGAGTCAGAGACGACTGAGCGACTGAACTGAACTGAACTGAACTGTGGTCATATTGTCTTTTTTTTTTTGTTTTAAGGGAGAGGTTTATTTTTTTAAGAGGAAAGATTGGTGTTAGGCTATCAGCTGGAATTGCTCATTCATTCATTAAAACTACAAAGCTCAATGTCTGGGAAAGAAACAGAATAAGCTAATTCTGAGTAAGTGGAAACAGATGAAGACCAGCAGGAGCCCCAGACTCTGTGAGGATAAGAGTCCGGGAGGCATGCCCAGTCATGGCTGCAGAAAGCAGGTCGGGGGCGGGGAGCTCTGCTTCTCCCCGCTCCCCCACTTCCCGCTACCCCACCCCACCCCACCTCCACACGTGTTTCCAAAACATTCCAGGCCCATAAAGTGCCCAAATGCCAGAAGCACCCACATGCACATCGGACTGAATGGATCTGATTCAGCTCTCTAGGTCTTCCTGGAACTGACGTTGAATTCCCAGAAGCCCCTCTATCCCCCCACAGACAGCTCTGGCCTTTTCTCAGGGAAAAGGAAAAAAAGCCCCTTGGAAACTGTGCTCAGGCCACTTCTCCCTGGTATTGAGGCTGTTACCGTGTGTGCGGCCCCACAGCCTCCCCTGCCCCAGTATTGACAGTGATCTGCAGTTCACCTCGGTAACTGTCTATAAATAACATCTTTCCTGAGTGATCACGCGAAACAGATTTTCGAAGAAACCATTTATTCCAGGGAGACGTCCGGGAAAGGGCTCTGATCTGGATTTGGGAAACCTTGCTTCTTTCTAGCTCTGGCCTCGACTCCAACCTGAGTGGTCTGAGAGATTTTACTTATTTATGGAGCAAAGGTTTTCCAAGAGACTGAGATGTGCGGAACACAGTACAGGCGCGGCAGACGGTGGGGAGGTCAGCGAGGCTGCTGCTGCTGCTGCTAAGTCGCTTCAGTCGTGTCTGACTCTGTGCGACCCCATAGACGGCAGGTGTTAATACCATAGGCCAGTTGCGCATGCGCGCGCGCGCACAAGGCTATGGCCGCGAGACCGGATGCAAAATGCAAAAGTTGACAAGCCCACCCCTCAGACCGAGGAGAGAACTGTGTGGTCTCACGGGCTCCCCTGGATTAGGTGGGCTGGTGATGTCCCAGCGACCTGCTCATCTCTCCGTGCAGCTGCGGAACTGCGTCTGTAAAGCTTCGCTGGGGCTGTGCCATGCGGGGGCTCCTGCAGCAGATGGGCCCCCCCGGGTCCCCCCCGGGTGGTGCCCGTTCTCGACACATTCACCACGTGCTTTGCGCGCTTGACACGGATTGCCTTGTCTGCTCCTCACAGCCAGCATCTGACAGTTGAGAAAGCCAGGCACTATGAGGTTAAACTGCAACCTGATGGAGGGGGACCAACTTCCAGGTCTGCCTCCGGAGTGGGTAAGCCTGACCACCGGGGCGGGCCTCTTATTTGTGACCTGGGTGTTCGACTGGACCCCTCGGACTGTGTTTCCCTCATTCTACACACAAACTCTGACATCTCCATCACCTGTACAACTACTTCTTTTTTTTTTTTTTCCGTTTTTTCTTTTTTGGCCACATTATACAGCATGTGGGATCTTAGTTCCCAACCAGGAATCGAACCCATGCCCCCTGCTTTGGGAGCGGGGAGTCTTAATCACCGGACCATCAGGGAAATCCCACAACTGTTTCTTTAATAGCGACTCATTTCTGAACTTTTAACTGTATATCACCACCTAAAATGGAAAATGAGTATCATTTGTCACCAAAAATGCCCTGTTGAAATAAATACAGTGGACCATAAGCAAGCTTGTTAAAGTCTGGTTAGATTCGGGTGTCCAGCCCAGGCGCTGGGCCTGCTAGTTTTGTTGAATGGAGAGTTTCAAACACCAGAGAGGTACTGAAGACACACAGCCCCAACCTGACGCTTTCCTCCAGGGTTAACCCGGCGTCAATGTGGTTACTAACCACGTGGAGAGGAGTGGCTCAATGCCTGGGGGTTGTCTACCATCCAATCCACAATCCTCACTTTGGGAACTATCTCCCAGCTTCAATACACACCCAGGAAACACTGGGCACGAGTTGGTTAACGGGTCAGGTTTCCATAAAGGCAAACCCTGGCCCTGGTGAAAGTGATGCTGTGTGTCCTGAGGCGGCCACAGCCTCACAGCCCTTCGGACCTGGATTCTTGGGGAACCAAAATAGAGTCCCCCTGGCACTGAAAAAGAAATGAAGAATTTCCCTGGTGGTCCAGTGGTTAAGACTCCACGCTTCCAATGCTGGGGCTTGCAGGTTCAAACCCCGATCGGGGAACTAAGACCCCACAGGCTGTGGGTGGCGCGGCCAAAAAAAAGTGAAAAGGGCTCTCAGCAGCACCAAGAACCAGTGTTTATGTGATTCAACAGAAGGAAATACTTTTAAAGTTAAGTCTTCTTGGATCTCATTCTGAGGGAGATAGAGAACAAGTGAATCAGGATGTTGGCTGTTTTTTTCTAAAACATCGGTTTGAATAACAAGGGGAAATCCCAACTAGAGAGTCACCACCCCGTCACCCCCACACAGACATGAGGATCAGAGTCTGGGGGGAGCATGGGTCCACCCCCCACCCCCAGCGGTGTCAATGAGAAAACTGAGGTCCAGGGAGGGCTTAGGGACTCCCTCAAATAGCACCCAGAGGACCGCACACCAACCATTGCCACCCCCTGGGTACCCAGGTGCCCACCACAGCCAGCTCCCCACCCCCAGGCCCTCAGATGCATCCCTGACATCTGAGTTTGTAATCCCCAGACGTATTAGTTCGGGTCCAGTAGGAGATTGAGAGGCCACGTTCAAGCTCCCTGATATGCAGAGGCGTTTAAAGAGAGTCTGCTTACAGAGTGCAGACAGCATGTGGGGGTGACCTCTGTGGACGACCCTTTCCTCCCAACCCAAGGCCTGAACCACGAGAGGAGACGGCAGTTGCCAGAATCACTGGAGTCAGAAAGGCAACAATGGGAGCTGTGAACCAGGTCAGGGCCCAGCCAGTCCCTGGAGGCCCTCAGGGGAGGGAGATAGGAGCCAGATCCCCACCTCCTTCACCTCCCTCCCCCAGCCTCCTGCTGCCACCCTGGGGCCAATCCCCACTGAAGCCGGACTGCAGCCCCTCCTGGTGTGGTCCCCGCATCCTGGGGCAGGGCCAGGGAGAAGCAGGAACGATGATGCTCCCACACACGGAGCATCCGAAGCAGATGTAGAGAAACTGGAGTCGCCCCAGACTCCCACCTTCCCACTGGTCCTCTTCCCACTGGCCTGCTCTCTGGACACAGGAGACAGAAAAGACCCCCACTTTGTTTTGAACAGGAGAGCAATGTTGACGGACAGTAACAAACAATTAGGATCCCAGTGGGCTGACTCTGCCAGATCTGGGACACCTAACCAGGCAGACCCGTACCAGAGGGCAGGGGGGGTTGGGCATCACTCCCCCAGGGTGACAGAGCTGGGAAGCCCTGGGTTACCTGGGTGGCTGTCACTGTCTTGATGGAAATGGTGACCTCGGCAGGCAGGCTGATGGCCCTCACCTGCAGGGAGTTCCACGGGGGAGGGGAACTCAGCTCCACCCTGCCCCACCAAGTCTCCAGCACTGAGGGTCATGTCTGGCTTCTCCGTGAGACCATGAGCCCCTGGAGGACAGGCACTGTGCCTGTTCTCACACTGTGTCCTGCACGCGGTGTGTGATGGGTACTTCATAAATATTTAAGTGAAGGCCTCCGTTTCTCTCCCTAGGGGAGAAGGCATGCGTTTTATGGTCTCCAGTCCCACCGTCTAACCATCTCCATTGTTTCTCCTCCAGGGAGGCCCTCACTCACCTCCCCCTCTGAGTCCCAATGTTCTCGGCCTGGAAGAGACCAATGTTCCCATCTATTCATGAGGACACCATACCCACCACTGCCTCCTTCGGGTGAGTCGGAGGGGTTCCTTGATTTACTATTTCTGGGACAGGGGTGCGGGCACTCTGGGGAACGCCCAGAATAGTGTGCCCCTCCTCTCTGGGACGATAATGGAAGCCCACTTGAAACAACAGGCAATATTAAATCTGTGTTAAAAGTCAAAAGTCCTCAAGAGCTGGTGTCCAAATCCCCAAGAGCCTGTCAGGGGCAGAAGGGAGAGGACTGTCCTGCTTCTGGGCTGGGTGTTGCAGGAGGAGGGACACACCGGGGGGTCACATGTGAACAAGCATGGGTCGAGGGAGGGCGTGAAGAAGAAGAGGTTGAAACTCTGAAGACAGAGCAAGAAATCAGAGACTGAGCCGGGTCTCCATGGAGACAGGATGTCTCCAACACATGGCCGATATCCGAGGAAGGTCTGAACACTCTAAAGAGAGAATGTGGGAGGAATGGATCTTGAGTGGAAGCAGAGGGAAGGGAGGTTCAGATCTGAGGGGGCAGTGTTAGGGAGAGTGGGCAGTGGGGCCCAGCTGGAGCTCTCGGTCCTATGACAGGGGTGACATGCCATGGAGATGACCAATGGTCATCTCAGTAGAGGCCATGGAACGTGGGCCCAATCACTCCCAATGAAGCCCTCCCCAGACCACCTTTTAATGACCCTGTGGCTTCTTGGAGTCAGGTATGGGCCGGTGCCATCCTGTTGGCTAGGGACTACTTTGCTGGAAAATTAACACATAGCATCAGGTGAGACACTCAAGTCTCTAGAGAGCTAGACCACAAGAAACAGCACTCCAAGTCTGGGACTCTGGGGAAACAAGACTTCTGTTCCTGCAGAAATGGGGCCAAAGGCTGGACCAAGGGGAGCACGCAGGGGCTCCGCAGAGAAGACTGCCAGTGTTCACAGGTCAGGAATTTAGGGCTTGTCTCTGTTCTGTGATGTCTGGGGCCTCACTTGGAAGACGCACAGGCTAGGGGACCAGAATCAGCCAGAGGTTTCACTGGGGCCAGAGGATCCATGACCAGGCGGCAAGTTGGGGCCTCTGCATGGAGCCTGTCCGTGTGGCTGCTTGAGCAACCTCACAACTTGGTGGCCGGCCTCCTCCCGAGCAAGAAACCCAAGAGGCCCAGGAGGAAGCTGTAAAACTGCTCACGCCTTTGTCTTGGAAGTCACACACTGGCACTGCCACCCTGGGTGGGAAGCAAGTCGCTCAGTCTGACCACATTCACTGGAAAAGGAATGAGACTCCACCCTTTGCAAGGAGGTTTATCAAAGAATTTGTGGCCATATTAAAACCACCCTCCACGAGAAGGGTGTTTCCGGTTCTATCACTTGCTCCTTGAAGCACTCAGGGACAAAGCCTGACTTTCTTAGCAGCCAGTGAAGACTGTCCTTTTTTTCTCTCCTTCAGCCTCATCCCTTGCCACTTCCCAACATCTCGTCCACCTGCCAGAACCTGCCAGTGGCTGCCGCACTTGTGGGCTCTGCTCAGGCTACTCCTTCTGCCTGATCCGCCCTCCCACCCTCTCGGCCCCCGTAGGCATGCTCTTCATCCTCTGAGCCCCAGCTCCAGAGTCACCTCTGACTTCATCCCCTCTTCCCGCCTGGGTCCCTTAACCCTGCTCCCAGCCCGAGGCACTCTTTGCACACTGGGTCTGAGGTGTCAGGAGCTTGGACAGGGCAGGGATGTGTGGTGTCCCTTTCTGGGTCCCTATGGCCAAAGTGGAGCTCAGCACAGAGGAGATGCTCAAAAAACATGTAAAGGATAAATCGGGTCGATGAGTGAGTTCATCACAGGTCCCCAGTCTGGCCCCTCCAAGCCAGTCAGCTGCTCCAGGACATATATGGACTTTTCCTGGGAAATCCCAGAGGCGATCAGCAGACTCTTTCCCATAATCTATTGCTCAGCTCCTCCCCTACAAGCCTACCCAACAATCAACTGCCTGGGAAGAGCCCCTCCACCTCCACTGTTCCTGCTTCCACCCAACAGAGCACTTCGAACACGTTCAGTTAGTCCTGCCCTCTGCATTGTGCCTTCAGCTTTTCGATATGTCTTCACACCTACTCTTTGAGTTGAACCTTGCAATAGCCACACAAGGCAAATCAACGAGAGAGAGTAATACTCTACTCCAAAGAAAACAAAGCAGAAGCTCAGATGGAATTTACCCAAGACCACACAGCTAGGATTGGAGCCCATGTCTGTCCAAGCCCCTTTGCTGAAGGCAGAAAGGAACTAGCCTTAGAGAAACACTTGCAGAAAGTGAACTGCCCTCTAGTCTGAGTCTCACCCCAGAATGAACGAGAAGCCAGCGGGTTAATGATAAAATCAGCAATGTGAGAATAAGAACTGGGACTTTGCTGACTGTCCAGCAGTTAAGATTTTGTCTCCCAAAGCAGAGGGTGCGGGTTCAATCCCTGGTTGGGGAGCTAACATCCCACATGCCTCGGGGCCAAAAACCAAAACCTAAGCCCGAAGCAATGTTGTAACAAATTCGATAAAGACTTTAAAAATGGTCCACATCAAAAAAAGCTTAAATAAAAAAAGACAAAGAACCAAGAGTGGTGCTCGAGTTTGACACTGTTTATTTTGATAAGCTCACACACACACACACGCACAAAGGTAATTATTCTTGTTTATTGAACTGAGTACAGTGCTTGGGACTTTCTGTACTTTATCTCAGATCCTCACCACAATGCCAAGAAGATTTTGTTATTCCTAGTTTACAAAGTAGACCATTACGGTCCAGAGAGGTTAGTTAACTTACTCAAGGTCACACAGCTCATGAATGAATCAGGATGGAACCCAGAGGACTCTCTGACGCCAAAGCCCCCACCCTCCCTTTCTGTCAAGCAGCCTCAGCTCATCATCAGTGCCATGCTGATGGAAGGTAGCAAAGCTCGACAGCTACCCTCTGCCAGGAAGAGACACGGCGTGGGCAGATGGGCCGTGGTCTCAGAGCCAGACTGGAATCTCCCTGTCTGGCGTGATACCACTTTTCTCTTCTATTAATGGCTTACTCACAGCCAAGCCACAAGTGGTTGAAAGAGAGCAGCACCCTTAGGAGGAGTCCCTGTGATAAGGAAGGAATGTGCTGTGGATCCTCCCACCACGGAAGCTTCCAGGAGGACCAGCGTCAAAGGCTCATGCTTGTTCATACGGGTGACGGATGCTGGCCAAGGAAACCTCCCAGCGGAGCCTGGAGGTCAAGAACACAAGCTCTCAGTTTAAGTGCAAGGAGCCCAGGCACCTTTCCAAGACCTCCAGGTGCACCCGGACTGTCTGTGAACACAGCACAGCAAGGGCCTGAGTTCCACCCCTAACTGGATGCACCCCCTCGGCCTCTGCTGCTGCTAAGTCACTTCAGTCGTGTCCGACTCTGTGTGACCCCATAGACGGAAGCCCACCAGGCTCCCCTATCCCTGGGATTCTCCAGGCAAGAACACAAGTTGCTACTCCTTCCTCCCGTCACCCCGAGGTGTAACTGCCTCTTTTCCACTTTCTTGCAGTGCTGAAATGTTCAACCTCACCTCCCAGGTCCTTGAACCTGCTCTCAACAGGACCCTGCCTGAGAGCAGCAGCTGCTTCCAGTCCGACTGGTGGAACTGGCTCAACACCATCCAGCCTCCCTTCCTCTGGATCCTCTTCCTGCTCGCCGCCCTGGAGAACACCTTTGTCCTCAGCGTCTTCTGCCTGCACAAGAACAGCTGCACAGTGGCGGAGATCTACCTGGGCAACCTGGCCGTGGCAGACCTGATCCTGGCCTGCGGGCTGCCCTTCTGGGCCATCACCATTGCCAACAACTTCGACTGGCTCTTTGGGGAAGCTCTCTGCCGCGTGGTGAACACCATGCTCTACATGAACCTCTACAGCAGCATCTGCTTCCTCATGCTGGTGAGCATCGACCGCTACCTGGCCCTGGTGAAGACCATGTCCGTGGGCCGGATGCGCGGGGTGCGCTGGGCCAAGCTCTACAGCCTGGTGATCTGGGGCTGCGCGCTGCTTCTGAGCTCGCCCATGCTGGCCTTCCGCACCATGCGGGAGTACGACGGCGAGGGCCACAACGTCACCGCCTGCGTCATCATCTACCCGTCCCGCAGCTGGGAGGTCTTCACCAACATCCTCCTGAACTCAGTGGGCTTCCTGCTGCCCCTGAGCGTCATCACCTTCTGCACCGTGCAGATCATGCAGGTGCTTCGTAACAATGAGATGCAGAAGTTCAAGGAGATCCAGACGGAGAGGAAGGCCACGCTGCTGGTCCTGGCCGTCCTGCTGCTGTTCGTGGTCTGCTGGCTGCCCTTCCAGATCAGCACCTTCCTGGACACGCTGCTGCGCCTCCAGGTCCTCTCGGGCTGCTGGGATGAGTACGTGATCGACGTCTTCACCCAGATCGCGTCCTTCGTGGCTTACAGCAACAGCTGCCTCAACCCGCTGGTGTACGTGATCGTGGGCAAGCGCTTCCGCAAGAAGTCGCGGGAGGTGTATGCGCGGCTGTGCCGGCCAGGCGGCTGCGGGTCGGCGGAGCCCAGCCAGACGGAGAACTCCATGGGCACGCTGCGGACCTCCATCTCCGTGGAACGCCACATTCACAAACTGTCGTAGTGGGTGGGGAGCAGCCAGCGAGCAGATGGCACCCGGGGATACCGATGCCTGTGACGGACCGATGGACGGTGGCTCTCGGAATACGCCCCCAGGAGGAAGGACGGCATCCCAGTTGTGACCTTGGACTGTGAGGCGGTGTCTCCAGGAAATTCCTGCCCCTCCCAAGCTGCGGTGAACAGGGCTCAGAGGTTGGAGTGATCTGGTGCACAGCCAAGGGCCCCAGAAATACGACAGTATTATCCTTCTTACTGGCTGCCACCCCTGGGCCAGTCTGCTGCTTCCCGAGGAGCAGAGGAGCCTGGGGACAGGGACAGGAGTGGCCGAGCTCCCCTCCCAAGTGCTGTGTCACTCTGCCGGAGGGCGACGGCTCAGATCTCCAGAAACGCCGCCCAGCTTTGGGGCAGCCGCCTAGAGGGCCGCGCGCAGCCTGTAGTAGCGCGTAGCGCGTAGTCCTGGGTTTCTTGAATCCACTCAGCTAGGACTTTGGAAGATGATTCCTCAGGTCAATGAAGGTTAAACTCTGAGCAATCCACAATGAGAGCCCAGAGACCAGGACTCTCGTTCCCCCTCAGAAAGACAAGTGGTCTGTGCCAAAGACGAACACAATAAGCACTTCCAGCACTTGCTGTACACGCAGCGAGGAACCCTGTGGGCAAGAAAAAAGAAAATAGTCTGGCCTGAAGGAACTTGCAGACTCGCGATGATTCAGCAACCACCAGAAGGCCGTTCTAGACGCGGTCAAGCCAGGCACTGTGGACTGGGCAGAGCGAAGGAGCCGGGCACGCCCGCTCAGAGGATAACTGGCTGCACGTGGCCGCGTCCCCGCCTCGGCTTCCTCCCTGTGAAACACGAGGCTGTTGTGGGGATGAAAGGAGGTAACAGGCACAGAAGTGCTTTGACAAATGAAAGGTGCTCTGTCAATGTGCAGCGTTATTATTATGCCTGCAGAATGGGAATCAATTTATTCTAAGGAGAAAGACAAGTTCAGCAAAAGGTCTGTAGAAGGGAATCGGCATTGAAGCTAATGGCTGTGGAAAACACGCATTAGTGTCTGACACATACTAGGTGCTCCGTATGTTAAGCTCCCTTCCACTGCCTGCCCTTCCCATCAATTTGCCCGCGTGAACGCGCGCGCACACACACACACACACACACACGCACGCACAAGCATTTTCAGGAAAGGTCACCCCTTCCATGGAGACCGGAGAACACCCTCCCCATCCCACCTCCAGGGGATCATTTAACCGAAGAAGCAACTGCAGAGGGGCCGCGGCCCTGCCTCCTGTGGGCGGGGCCAGGTGGCGAAGGGCGTGGCAGGCAGCGATGGGCGGGGCGGAGGGAGGGTACCAACTGTCTGGCGGGAGGAAAATGGACCAGTACCCTTGGCCCTTAATGGACGGGCGCCTGGCCCTAAGCCCCAGATCCTCCAAGGGGGATTCCTTTCTTCTTTTTCTACACGTTTTATAATCCGCCTCCTGAGGCCGGCCCTCTGGGAGAACAGACCATCCAGATGCCAACATCAAGCTCTTAGAGTCAAGGCATGGATGGGTGCTCAGTAGCGATGGAGTTCAGGAGCTTCTGGTGATGTAGGCAGCGCCCTGGAAGCAATCATTGGATCAGTAGATGGGTGATTCGTTAGCGGGCTTTCCCTGGGGAGGTTTTATGCTCCCCAGGGCCAGCAGGATTGGGATGGCAAAGAGCCCATAAATCCTGACCAATCCAGCTCTGGACTTTAAAAGAAAAAGAGTCACAGAAAGATTTCCTCCCCATCCCAGCCTTTGTTTTCTGCCATGCAAGCCCCTCTGCCCAAATAAACATATGCACTCACAGCTGGAGAAAGAAAACGGGTGAAATAAGAAGTACAAACCGTTTCATACTAGAATGAAGTGAAACCATGTGTGGGCATGTGTTGGTAAAAAATCTGCCTGCAATGCAGGAGACTCCGATTCGATTCCTGGAGAAGAGATAGGCTACCCACTCCAGTATTCTTGGGCTTCCCTTGTGGCTCAGGTGGTAAAGCATCTGCCCACAATGCAGGAGACCTGGGTTCAATCCCTGGGTTGGGAAGATCCTCTGGAGAAGGGACAGGCTACCCACTCCAGTATTCTGGCCTGGAGAATTCCATGGACTGTAGAGTCCATGGGGTCGCAAAGAGCTGGACACAACTGAGCGACTTTCACTCACAAACCATATGCATAATGTGAGTGAAATTTCACAGAAGGAGGCTAGGCTGGGCTTTGGGGTGTGAGGCACTCATTCATCAGCGGGTGTGTATGGTCTGAGGGTCTCCTGTCAGCAGAGCTCTGGGCTCCTAATGGCCATTTAGGGTCCACCTGTGGGCAGAGGAGCAATTTGTCCATGGGAGGGGAGCTGCCCTGTAGGTTGTGTTGATACTGTGATAAAGAACATCTGTCCTGTGAAAGACCCAAAGAGCTATCACGTTATAAAGAGGGATTATTTCACAAATGAGGAGAAATGGGTGAATGGTGTAAATGTGCCTTTTCTGTCCAAAATAATAAAGGGATGAGGCATTTTTGTGTAGTTCTTTCATTTGTTACAACTCCCCAAACCCTGAATCTTGTCACAGACACTGCCATAGGCAGTTTGAGGTCTTGGGGGTAGGGGTTCCATTTATTTCCACTCAACCTACTCAAAGGCTCTGTGCTATAAATTAGTGGCGTCCAAACCATTGTAATTGCATGTCCGTATAAGTAAAAAAAAATTTATTATTTTTACCCAATATGTACACTTATTAACAGGTATTATAATGTACTCTCTTAAACATACCCAAATTTAAGAAAGCTCAACCGTTTGAATATTTTCTCCCACCCCACATTGGTGACTCAATAAGCTCCCATCAGGTGCCCTTGAGGTCCTAGGATCATAAGTAAAAGTGAAAAAGTGAGAGTATTAGTTGCTCAGTCATGTCTGACTCTTTGCAGCCTCATGGACTGTAGCCGGTCAGGGTCCTCTGTCCATGAAATTCTCCAGGTGGCTCAGATGGTAAAGAATCTGCCTATAATGTAGGAGACATGGGTTCGATCCCCGCATCAGGAAGATCCCCTGAAGAAGGGAATGGCTTTCCACTCCAGTATTCTTGTCTGGAGAATTCCATGGACAGAGGAGTCTGGCGGGCTACAGTCCATGGGCTCTCAAAAATCATAAGGATGACAGCAATTCATTTATGCATGTAATATGTATCTATTTGGTGTCTTCCCTTTGATTTCCATTTGACAAGGTCTAGATCAAGCAGTTGTCCAGCCACTGCTTGCATTCTCATAGTGATGGGGAACTCATCACCCACTCCATTTTGAGACCCCTTCATTATTCATGTATCCAATCATTCATTAAACAAAACTTGCATTCTCTGTCTACAAAAATGGCACTGCTCCATCTCTGCATCCACCCATCTCCGCTAGAAACTTGGGGTTCATGGTAAAGAGGAACAACCATCTCTGTTATTCTTCTCGCCTAGTGAATCAGTACCTTTTTAGATCCCCCCAAGTGTTTCCTGGATCTGTCTGCTTCTTTCCATGTCTAACCATCATCCCTTGTTGGTCTACCTAACTCTGACATTAACCACCACCATCCCACCATCTCCCAATTCTTATTTTCCACTCTGCAGCCATTGACCTCTTTTAAGAAGGCAAAGACAATGATAGGGAGGCTATACACGTAAACAAGAATGTTTAGAATGTGATGACATAAATCAAAGCAAGATCCTCTATGACCCACCTCCTAGAGTAATGGAAGTAAAAACAAAAGTAAGCAAGTGGGACCTGATTAAACTTAAAAGCTTTTGCACAGCAAAGGAATCTATAAGCAAGGTGAAAAGACAACCCTCAGAATGGGAGAAAATAATAGCAAATGAAACAACTCACAAAATGTTAATTTTCAAAATACATAAGCGGTTCATATAACTCAATACCAAAAGAACAAACAACCAAATCAAAAAGTGGGAAAAAGACCTAAACAGACGTTTCTCCAGAGAAGACATACAGATAGCTAACAAACACGTGAAAAGATGCTCAGCATCGCTCATTATTAGAGAAAAGCAAATCAAAACTACAATGAGATATCACTTCACACCCGTCATAATGGCCGTCATCAAAAAGTCTATAAACAATAAATGCTGGAGAGGGTGTGGAGAAAAGGGAACCTTCTTGCACTGTTGGTGGGAATGTAAATTGATTCAGCCACTATGGAAGACAGAATGGAGATCCCTTAAAAAACTAGGACTAAAACCACCAGCAATGTCACTTCTAGGCACATACTCTGAGGAAACCCAAAATGAAAAACTCATATGTATCCTGTTATTGACTGCAGCACTATTTACAGCAGCTAGAACATGGAGGCAACCTAGACGTCCATCAACAGATGAATGGGTATAGAAGCTGTGGTACGTACACACAGTGGAATATTACTCAGCCATGAAAAGGAACGCATTTGAGTCAGTTCTTGAATCTAGAGCCTATTACACAGAGTGGAGTAAGTCAGAAAGAGAAAGATAAGTATCATAAACTAACACATATATATGGAGTCTAGAAAGACGGCACTGAGGAATTGATCTGCAGGGCAGCAGTGGAGAAACGGACGTAGAGAACAGTCTTACGGACGTGGGGAGGGGAGGACAGCGTGCAATATGTAGAGTGACATGGACACTCACACTGCCGTTTGCAAGATAGACAGCCAACGGGAACTTGCTGTATGTCTCAGGGAACTCAAACAGGGGCTCTGTATCAGCCTAGAGGTGTCAGATGGGAGGGAGCTGTAAGAGGGAGGGGACCTATGTATACTGGTGGCTGATTCATGTTGAGGGAGTGTCCCACAGCTCTTGGGATAAAGTTCTGCCTCTAAAACGTGGCTCATAAGACCCTTCATTAGCTGGCCCCTGGCTTGCCTCTTTCCCTCTCCCCAGTCCCTGGCTCATTCCTACCCTCAATCCATGTTGGACACGAGTGTCTGGCAGGAATTCCATTCCCCCTCTGGTGCCCACACTTCCCTCCCTGCCTGGACCCCAATAGGGCCTTAAGCTTGGAGAAAGCTGCCCACAAGTGTGCAAGGGCGCTCACTCATCAAGGGACCTTGTTCACGGATGGGGTGTGACTCAAGAAAGTTGGGGATCCAGGGGTCTGAGCAGGGCTCTGAGCAGGTAGAAATGGGGTCAGAAAGCCTCCCTTCTACCTCCCTCTGTTCCCAACCAGGTAGCAAGAGCGGCTCTCGTCTTCTGACGTTTCTTGGCCCCCAGAGAGCTGATGCATTGGGGAGAAGTCCAGGTAGGCCTCTGGTGGACTCAGAAGCAAGCAATAGATCCAGCTCCTGAGTCTGCCCTGGCCAGCGAGGGTGAGGGCCCAGTGCCCGGAGTTTCAGACTGTCTGTCATCTGCCAGGTGCTTTGATGGGGACTAGGGCTGGTGATGCCGGCTCCCAGCAGTGCTGAAGCCACTTACGATTCGGAGGTGCAGACTCCGTCTGTGGACTCCAGTAACACGTTCCACCACTTCCTAGTTCCTCCATCCCCAGGCCTGCTGCAGAGTCTCACACAGCCCTGACCTCTCGCCAAGCCCCGGGAGGTTGTAGGGGTCCAAGTTGAGCAAGCAGGTCACAGTTTAGCAATAGCCATGGCTGAAAGTTTAATGGTTTGTTTGTGGGGTTTTTGGCTGAGGTTCAAGGGGCCTCATGCAAATGTCTCACCCTCTACTGAGCTCTTATTTACTTTTTTCTTTGCTGTAGTGGTTAACTACAGGATATCGAATATAGTTCCCTGTGCGGTACAATAGGACCTTGTGGTTTATCCATCACTGAACTCTTTTTAGACTTGACCCTCATGACCACTCAGGTAGGCAGGTGCCTGTCCCATTGCTGGTTCAAGATGTGGAAACAGGAAATAACCTGCTCAGGCCACGTGGTTCTTCAGGAGGGAGGTCAGAAGCCTGCCTGCCCTTGGTGTGTTTGTGACTCGGCAAGGGGGATGCAAATTCTGTCACAGAGGAGGCTCCCAAGGTGCCTTCATGCATGAAGGGCATCCGAGCCTCAGCTTGGGCTGTTTCTGCCCCAGCGAACAGACTTTGTGCCTTCTGGGGCTTGTGAGTTCTTGCTTCCTGCAGAATCGCCTCCCCAGAGGCAGATGGTTGACACCGTACAATGAAATATTTACTGAGATAAGATTTCCATGCCTTGCTCATTCCAGTGGCTTTTAGTGAATTCACAGGGTTGTGTAACCATCACTGCCCTCTAATTCCAGATTGCCTTCCTCCCCCACACCCATTAGCAGTCACTTCCTCCCTACCGCCTCTGGAAGCCACTTATTTTCTCTGTCTCTAGATTTGTCAGATCTGGACATTTCATGGAGCTGGAATCACACACTATGTGCCTTTTGTGTCTGGCTTCTTTTACTGAGCCTACACAGAGATATAATGTTGGATTGTAGGGGAAGAAGCGTGCAGGCCAGGCCTTGAGGCTCCTCTGAACACCTTCCTGCACGCTGAGTCACTGCATGGCCAGCTCAGTGGGCAGTCGGGCACCCCTGCTGGTTCCTCCCCCCAGTCCTGGCGGAGACGGTGGACCTTACAAAGTCTTCCTGTTCTCGCACTACCACTGGCCTGTGCGACAGGCAAGTGATAAAACCAGAGGAGCTCCCACCAGCTCCCGGTCAAGGGCCACTGTGTCACCATCATCTCCTGTGATCCCCAAACTTGGAGAAGGGGCCCTCTTCACAGATTAGAGACTGAGGCGCCAAGGCAGGCGAGGGGGTAGATAAATGAGGAGTTTTGGATTACACATCCCTCTCCGTTACCGTTCCGTTCTGTCGCTCAGTTGTGTCTGACTCTATGCAACCCTGTGGACTGTAGCCTACCAGGCTTCTCCGTCCATGGGATTCTCCAGGCAAGAATACTGGAGTGGGTTACCGTTTCCTTCTCCAGGGGATCTTCCCGACCCAGGAATCAAACCCGGGTCTCCCGCATTGGAGGCAGACGCTTTAACCTCAGAGCCACCAGGGAAACACATATCTCTACTGTATATAAAATAGATAAATTACAAGGACTTACTGTATAACACAGGGAACTATATTCAATATCTTATAATAACCTATAATGGAAAAGAATTAAAAAATATTTACATATACCTGAACCATATATATATACATGATATATATGATAAAGCTGAATCACTTTACTGTACACTTAAAACTAACACAATATTGTAAATTCGTTATACTTTAATTTTTAAAAATGGTTTTAAAAATCCAGAAAAAATAAACAGACTGAGGCCCCAGGAGGTGGTATAGGAAATGACTCAAGTTCACCCAGTTCCACAGGGATGGAGCTGGGATTTAAACCCCTTCGAGGTGACTCATTGGCCAGACATGCCCACCAGACTTCCCCACCAGACCTCAAGGCCTGGGGTCTTGCTTTGGAATCAGGTTCTTTCACAAAGTACTGCTCCCCTTAGAGGAAGATGAAGCAATGTGTCCCCTGACATCTTGACTACTGAATGGCCATCAGGATAGTCAGACCCCTCCCCCTTCAGTTCCATCACGGAAGAACAGAAACTCTCCTTTGGTGCCCACCTCCCCAACACCCACCATTAGTTGCCCAAATTCTTCCTTTTCTGCTCAGTCCTGACCCCCATTTTCTTCTATAGCTGCAGGGCTCCTTTCACCTACGGTGTTTTTCTCAGCTTGCCTGCCATCCAAACTCCTATTCATCTCTCAAAACCCAGCTCAAATATCCCTCCACCATGAATTTTCCCAGCTCTGCCTTGAGCAGAATTAGAGCCTTTCAGTCTTGACACTCAGATGGAACTTTGGCATGTCATTGCCACTTTGCATTCCACAAAGGATAGTCCCAGCCAGACCCAGAGTTATTCACAGGACCAGTGAGGGCTTTGTCCCTCCAGCGCCCACAAAGGGCCGGGCACCCACAAGGGGTTTGGGACATATATGTTGATGTAGAGGCAAGCTGTTGATATTCTTGTATATAAATATTGTGTCGTCCAAGAAGTTTGTTTGGGTTTTTCTGTGAGATGAATTTTCTGGCCAACACAATAAATAGTTTTATGAAGTCATTCAGCAAATATTTATGAAGCACGTGAGCCCTGTTGTAGGAGCTGTGAACCTTTGCTGGATAAACCCTTTGCTGGATGCAGCTCACGTTCTGGTGACAGAAAGAGGAAGTAAAAGATAAACAGATGAATTTATCCAGGTGATGATAACCGCTGTAACGAACAGTGAAGCCAGGCAAGGGAGGAAGGATGTTTCAGGGAAGGGCTCTCTGATAAGGCTGGGTGTGTGAGGACCGAAGGACCTGAGGGAGTGACCATGCAGGTCCCAATGAGAAGGGTGCTCCAGCCAGAGAGATTGGCCAGTGCAAAGGTCCTGAGGTAGGAGACAAAGTGGCTTATTCAAAACAGAAGGAGGAGAGAACTTCCCTGGCTTCCAATGCAGGGGGTGTGGGTTCCATCCCTGGTTGGAGAAGTAAGATCTCATATGCCTCCTGGCCAAAAAACCAAACAAAAGAGAAGCAACATTGTATCAAGTTCAGAAATGCAGCAGGGGGCAGGCCACCTTGGGACCTCTGTCCAATCTTAGTGTCCTCCCGGGCCTGAGACAGGACACGCCATGGTCCGAATTCGGCTTTCCAACACACACAGGAGCATAGCCGGCGCTCTCCAGCCAGGCCCCTTCCGAGTGCTGCCCTGGGAGGCTTCCTGAATGCCAGCACGTGCCAAGCCTGGACTGTGTTAGCTCCCAGGATCCTCCCAGCTTCTCTAAGAGGAAGGTCTGGTGAGCCCACTGCCCAGTTAAGAGAACCCGATCTCCTCGAGCTAGGCCAATGTGGGGATGGAGAATTTTCCATGAATTTTCTTAAACATTCCTGGTCTACGGCATCCCTGTCCTGGCAGAGTTTTCTCTGCAGGGTGACCAGTGTCCAGAGCCCTTGCCTTCTAAATGGCCATGAACTCAGGCCAGGGCAGCGCCTGTGGCTGCCTGAATGCCCAGGACACACAGGTGGGCAGCTGTCTCCCCGTAGGTTTCCGGGTCTTTGTGCTTTGGTAAGCCTACATGGACGATTTTATTTTTATCCCCCTGACCTCAGGACCCCTTCCTCTGACCCCACCCCCGGTGCTACAGTTGGGTTCTCTCCTACCGTGACTATTGCCACGCTTGGCTGCAAGTGTCTCTTGCACGCCTGCCTTGTCCGTGTGAGCGTAAACAACCCAGGGTGGACACTGAGCCATCCTCTCTGCCTTTGGCTCCCAGCTTGCACCTGGCCCCAGGGAGCTGCTCCCCACGTGTTTGCAGAACAGGAGGGAAAGCGACCAGACCTGTGCTCACAGAGGAGCAGAGGTTGCAGTGGGCTTTGAGTGACGGATGGACTTGAGCAGAGACAGAGGACTGCGATGTGATTTCTAGCGAATGCTCACAAGTAGGCGAGTCCAGATGTATTCAGTCCATGGGACACCCCTGTCAGCTGGAACAAGACCTGGGTCAAGGCTGGCTACAGCAGGACCAACAAGGAGCCTGTGAATTCCAAACAGTTGGGCCGGTGAAGTGACAAAATCTAAGCGCTTCTGGAATATTCATCTCGCCCAAGTTTAGACTGGAAGGAAAAAAATCAGAAAGCAAGGAGATTGGTTTGGGGTTCTTTGCTGCAGACTTATTCGTTGCAGGAGTGTTTAAAACTCAGATAGGCAGGGGTGAAGCGCACTAGCTGGACAGACATGAGAGCCCTGCCTTTCGTCCTGGTGGGAAGTTGCCCCCAGGTGCTTTTCCTTTCTTTATCTGCAATGGAGACGGTCAGAGAGACGCTGGATGTTGTGAGGACTGAGTGGGAACCCCCACCCCAGATGCTTAGCATATAGTTGTCATTCGTAGAGATGTACTGGATGAAATATACCAGTCTTTGACTTTGAAGAAGCTACTGGATGTGACTAGAAAGGAGAAGAGACCAGTGACTCCAAGGTTTGGCTGCTGGAGAATTGGAAAGTGACACTGAATGTCACGGTGCGGACATGATCTGTGTGTCCCCAACCTCGAACTCCAGCTCATCCTTGCCTTGAATCTGCTTTGAGCGTCTTCTGAACCCACTGTCCTGACTGGGGTCCCTCTGTGTTAGCATTAAGGACAATCCCAGGGAAGGTCATCTGACCACCAAGCTGGCCAGGCTATCCTCTGTTTGTGGCCTGCAGCCCTGGGTCTTCCACCGGCCACCTCTTTGTGCCTTAAGATGGTATCTGTTGTAATTACTTTTTAAAAAAGATATTTATTTATTGGTTGCATCGGGTCTCAGCTGCAGCACGCGGGTTTAGTTACTCTGCAGCATGTAGGATCTTGGTTTCCCTACCAAGGATCAGACCTGTGTACCTTGCATTGGAAGGCAGATTCTTAACCACTGGTGATCACTGGACTGCCAGGGAAATCCCTTGTTGTAATCAATCACTTTAAATTGGTTACAATAATCATTTTAAAGCTGTTAAAATAATTTTAGGGGCTTCCCAGGTGGCGTCAGTGGTAAAGAACCCACCTGCCAATGCAGGAGACGCTAGAGATGTGAATTCCATCCCCGGGTCAGGAAGATCCCCTGGAGAAGGGCATGGCAACCCACTCCAGTATTCTTGCCTGGAGACTCCCACGGACAGAGGAGCCTGGCGGGCTACAGTCCATGGGGTCACAGAGTCAGACACGACTGAGCACATTAAAAGTCAGTTTTATTAACAATGTGTTCACAAACAGTCTGAACAAACCCTTTCACAATCCACTGCGTGATTCTCGATCAGAATACACACTACAGGAATTCTGAAGTATTCTTTATTCTTCTGATATAATTATCAGAGGATTGTGATTTCTATGGTTTATGAAACGGGGACTAATTATTTTTTAGTAAACATGGATGTACATTAATTTTATGACCTTTAAGGGGTGGGTTACCTATACTTATCTTGGATATCTGTGAAGATGTCTCCATGTCAGCCGTGTCAACTAGTATTTATGACTGCTGTCTGTTGCTTTTATGAATACCTACACCTACACCCCCAAGGTCCCAGTACCCAGGGGACTTTCACCCCGAGCGGCTCACACCAGGGCCCTGCCACGTCACTGTCAGCCTCCTCCCATCTTCTCCACATTCCAGCAATCCGTGGTCCCTTCCTACACGTGGGGTTCCTGCATCCTGTCCTCAGAATTCAGGCTCCCGCACCCCACGGTCCCAGAGGCAGAAGGAAATCCTGTCTTCCCTGGAAATCCACTTCTCTTTGTGCATTGTAAGCAAATGACAGTGGGAGCATCCATTTTTTTTTTTTTTAAAAAAAACTTTTCACCACACACATGGGGTGGAGCCCCCAAGGCCTTGGGGCCACAGGGCCACTTGCTTGGCCCTCTCTAGCACCTGTGACACATCGACAGTCCCAGCCACGTGGCCCTGCCATACACAGGCCATTTCCCTCACGGTCCGTCCTCGGCGTGAGATGAAGCCACGTCCGGGCCTGTGAGCCCCACCCCCTGGGAAAGGACTGGTATCATCTCCGGTGGGTACCCCTGTGCTGGAGCAGGTGGACATCTCCTGAGACAAGATGCTTCTCAGAAACAGTGCTGTCTAAACGCATAGCAAAGGGGGGAAACTAACCACCCTCTGTGGCTGGGAGGGTTGGCAGGTGAGCCCCCGACTTAGGTTACTAATCAGGAAGCCCTGGGATTTGGGGAACTTCCTCTGGTCAAAATCTACCCCAAAATGATGGCAGGCATCCTCGGGACTTTACAGTCTCAAATCTTTCCTGACACGAAAGGTCCGTCCCCAGAGATAGATCCCAGTGTCCTCCCAAAAACACACAACTGATTCATGGAGTGTCCCTTTAAGAAAAAAAAGAACAAAACCTGCTTCCACAAGTTTAAGATATCCAGCAATGTGAGAAAACTACTAGCAAACTCCAAGTGCAGTTTGTCCCCACTGAAATGTCATTATCAGAAAAGGGAGACGCAGTGAAAAGACCAGATTCTGAAGACAAAGGGGATGTTTTCTGCTCCAGACACTCCAGGTTCACGGGTCACATCAAGAAACACAAGCAGAGCATCCGAGAGGCAGGCCTGGGGTTTGGGGAGCAGCAGCGCCTGAGATTTGGGGGTCACTTCCCAGAAGCGGAAATCAAGCCCTGGTGTGGAGGCATTCTCCTGCCGTCAGGGAGGGAGCTTAACAGCATCTTCATTTTTAGGAGCTAAGATGAAAAGTATTTGGCATTTGGCCCAAGGCTCTTGAGGTCTGATTCTCAAAGAAAGCCTGAAATTTCTGTCTGAACATGAGGTCCTGAATGGTTCAACTTGGCATCTGCAGATGTACATCAAAAATGGACTTCAGAACTGCTGGGGGGATTAGGGGAAAGTGCATCTGATCTTACTCAGCTCTGCATACCACATGAGTCAAGCTTTCTGTGGCTCACTGTTTGCTTAATGGGGTCCACAGTGATGGATTCTTGGCAACACACCCTTCATGATCAAAATTCAAAAGGAGGCATTCAAGTCAGCTCCCAAGAAATTTGCTGCAGAATCCCAGGCATTCAGGTCCCCAGTGCGAACATACCAAGTGTCCATCAATGACCAGCGAGGCTTGTGGGGCTCAGTGATGCCAAAATGTGTTTCCAGGGCGGGTTGACCATTATACCATTCTTGCGCAGGATCGCAGGCCTTTCCAGATGTTGCCAAAGTAGAGATGGAGGTGAAAGCTGAGTAATTGCTTGCCAGCCCCTAAGTGCAAAGCAGTTTTCATTTCAAAATCCCAGTTTGTTTCCTACATCTGAAAGACTCATTTTTTCAGCAGTCCGGCCAATGACATCATCATCAGAGTGGGGGTTATGTAATTTAAGGCCACCACGCTTCCACCGTGCTTCCCAGAACAGCCAACATCTCCAAAGACAGCTCTCACCATCAGAAAGCCCAGCTGAAGTTGTGATCCCTTTCATTTTGCCTGAGTAAGTAAATGAGCGTCTTTTTTCTCTCTCTTACAAAAGTAAAATAGAAGATCCATATCTCAGAAGAACATTTCCTTTTACAACTTATACTGGCAGAATTTTCAACTTTCTGTGGATGTATTTTTTAAACATAATTTTAAATCAATTTAAGAGACCTGTATCCCATGCCTCCTTTGGGTTTTAGCTGCTTTTCCAGAAGAGCGGAGAGAGGATGTTTGAAATAGGAGATTCTTTCTGGCAGCTCTTTACCTCAAACTCACGTGAAACATGTAGAGGCTGAATACAGCCATCAGAGCCCGTGTGGACCCTGACCTGTTACAGTCTATGAATTCTGATTTGTAAAAATTAGATTGGTCTCCAAGGATCACTTAAAAACATTTCATAACACTAATAGCTGGTTGGGTTATTTGTGGATTGAAAACAGCATCTTATATTGAACAAGGTATTTTATTTCAGGTAAACGTGTGAGGGAAGGGAGATAACTTCACATGTTCAACTTTATAAGAAATGTTGTGTGTTGGTTACTTTGTTAAAATGGAGATAGCCAGAAACAAACATGTAAGGATTTTACAGTGTTATAAAATATTAGACAAAATAAGCCTATTTCTCTACTAAGAGAAATTGTGTTATCTGGCCATTTGTGGTGGAACATGATCAAGGTTTTATGATTTTTATAAAGTTAGATGAGGCCTCCTTGAGAAATTTTAAAAAGAAAAATAAAAAATTAGACTATCTGTTTACTGTTCATGAAAATATTTAAACTTTTTTTTTTTGAAAATTGTCCTTTGAAAATACGAGTCTTTTTGTTACACAGATATTCAAAGATGAGTATTACATCATGTAGAAAACACTGAAAAAATTTTTGAAGTTTTGATTCTAGTACATTTTCCCTCAACTTAAACGTTTGAGAAAATCAAAAGGAAATGGAAGAGAAAAATGCATGAAACTGAGGAATAGTTTTGCTAAGTGATATACTATGGTGTTATTTTTAAAAACTGTTTCTTGCTGAATTAATAGACAAAAATTAAAGAGGGAAAATTTAAAATTAAAAAACTACCTTATGATGTCACTGGGTTGACATCCTTTAATATCTGTGTCTGTATTTCAAATGCCTTTATCATCACCTCACTGTTGAAACTGGAGTTAATTTGAAGAAGGCTATTTTGTTGAAGAAGCAGCACATGCCAATGTTTTCATGTGGGGAACTCAGAAAATACCAGATGGAAATTACAAAATAAGTCATCTCTAAAATATTTGCCCAGTATCACTTGTGAGTTTTTCAAATAGGATCAAATATGACTAATAATATCAATAACTGCCGGATTCTGACTACATACTATGTACCAGGCAAATATCAGAGCTAAAACTAGGAGCAAACAAAGGAAGATTTCTGCACTCTGGCCAACTTTACATAAATACGGGCAGCAGCTGGTAAAGATCCCCTGAGAATAAGCTAGGCTTGAGCAGACTCACACTTTTGGCTGCAGTTTGGGCCACAGACACAGCCGGGGCCCCTGGGATGGATGGGGGTGTCTGCTGAACCACTGAGATTAGGGCTGAAGTAAGAGGTCCCTGCAGGGGACAGCCCCTGGTTTTCTAGGCAGGGGTGAAGCCTTGCCCTCTGTATGAGTGTCCAACTGGGGTTGGAACAAATTAGCACAAACCCAGGGAGCGCCAGTGGTAAAGAACACGCCAGCCAATGGCAGGAGACATTAAGAGGCGCAGGTTTGATCCTTGGGTCAGGAAGATCCCTGGAGAAGGGCATGGCAACCCACTCCAGCATTCTTGCCTGGAGAATCCCATGGACAGAGGCGCCTGGTGGGCTATAGTCCAGGGGATTGCAAAGAGTTGGACATGACTAAAGCAACTGAGCATGCCTGCACAGTGGCTTGAAACAGCAAAAGAATTATCTTACCGTTCTGGAGGTTGGAACTTTAAAATCAGCTGCGATGGACTCAAGTCAAGGTGTTGGCAGGGTTGGGCTCCCTCTGGAGGCTTTGTCCAGCTTCCAGGGGCCCTACCTGTGTTCCTTAGCCCGTGGCCCCTTCTCCATCTTCATAGCATTTTCTAATCTCTTTCTGACTCTGACCCCCTCCCCCACCCCCCTTGTTTCACTTATAAATGGAACCACTTTCCCCTGTGATGACATCAAGCCCACCTCCATAATCTAGCATCTTCTCCCCATCTCAAGGTTCTTAATCCCGTCTGCAAAGTCCCTTCTGCCATGTAAGGGGACATATCTGCAGGTCCCAGGGACCAGGACGTGGACATCTTTGGGGACTGTTGTTCTGCCAACCCCATGTCCCTGGGATTTGGCCCCAGTTTTGGTCTGGCGGTGCCTGGGCAGCTCCTGCTTTTTGCTACCCTGTGGTCCCTGAGGAGCACATAGGAGCCAGGGGCCCCATCCACCGCCCCCCAAGGCCACCCTTTCCTGCCCTGTCCCACACTTCAGAGGGGACTCAGCCTCCTGTCTCACATGTTCAAGGTGACCTGGAGGAGGAAGGGGAGAGAAGCTAAGCAGAGTGATTGGGGGCTCTCTTGGGGCCCACAACAAACCCCTTCCCTCCTTCCAGCTCCTTCTTAAACCTCTCAGGGGGTGAAGACACTGAGGCTGGAGACCAATGAGAATCCCACTTCCAAGAAGCCAGGGCCCCCCGGAGCTTAGCTTTCCCAAAATTTTGGGTTGCTTGGTTTCCTAGTGTGCTGCATGCCAGGTAACCCCTGAACTGGTCCACAGCTCTCAAAAAGCAGAAAAGGGCTGTCTTGATACTTTCTTACCTGGTGTTCCAACAGCAGAGCAGCCCACATGAAGGAGAGGCTGCTTACACTGGACGGACCAGGATACTCATCGGCATCATTAGTAATACTGCTATTGCTACTGTTTATTGTTGTTGTGCGGTTTATCACTATTCGAGCCTCGTATTGGATGCTTTGCCACCTGCAAGGGGATTCTACAGGCTGGATCTCATCCAGTCCTAACCATGACGCTTCGTAATAACGGCTGTTATTCCCATTCTACAGATGAACAAACTGAGGCTCAGAGAAGTTACCTGGCTTACCCCAAATCACAGTTTGGGGGCCCCAGGACCTAAGCCCCGGCTTCCTGACCCCAGGTGTGTTCTCTTTATGGTCATAGCACTCTGGGTGAAAGAGGCCTGGACTCTGAGCTGAGCCTGGAAGAAGAGCCGTGTGTAAAACAGACTGGCTCCCATCGCTGGGTGAACGTGGGCAAGTCACTTCTCCTCACCTCTGTTTGCTCATCTGTACAATGGGCACAAAGACAGCCGTCCTCCTCCCAGGCAAATTGTCAGGATTGGGCTACCTAAAGCCCAGCACAGCCCACGGATCACCGGAGTGGCTGCCAGTGAAGGGTCAGGTCTGGTGCCGGGGGCTCACTCTGCACCCCAGTGTCTGGGGAGACTGGGGGTGAGATGATGTGCAGGCTTTCTGTGGCACATAGAGCTTCCTCAGCATGAACAGAGAAGCACACAGGAAGGAATGGCATGACACCCAGTGGCGGTTTTAGGAGGCAGCTCCCCCCCTGTGTATGTAGTACAAGGGGGCTGCTGGAGGTGGGAGGCTATGCGCACCACATTCCTGAGAGGTCAGGTTTCCTGGGTATATTGCTTTCCTGTGGCTATGATAGCAAATCACTATAAAACACTTCCAATGATTATATTATATTGATGGTGTTATAAAGTAGTTCAATCAAAAGCTATTTTCAAAAAACATGCATATTTAATTACATTGGGTTGGTCAGAAAGTTCTTTCAGGTTACAGAAAAACTCATACTTTTTGGCTAATGCAATATATATGTGCATGCATGCGGGCTAAGTCACTTCAGTCGTGTATGTATATATACATTCACCAGTGAATTAGTTATATTAATATAGTTATAAAGTGCTTGCGTGCGTGCTCAGTAGCTTCAGTCGTGTCTGAGTCCATGTGACCCTGTGGACTGCAGCCCTCCAGGCTCCTCTGTCCATGGGATCCTCCAGACAAGAATACTGGAGTGGGTAGCCATGCCCTCCTCCAGGGGATCTTCCCCACCCAGGACTGAGCCCACACCTCCTGCATTGCAAGTGGATTCTTTACCGCCTGAGGCACCAGGGAAGCCAGTTAAGTAGTTCTAATTAAAAACTGTCTTCAGGGACTTTCCTGGTGATCCAGTGGCTAAGACTTCACGCTCTCAATGCAGGCATCCCAGCTTCACTCTCTGGCCAGGGAACTAGATCCCAGATGCCGCAACGGAGACCTGGCACATCCAAATTAAAAAAGAAAAAAAAATTTATTTTCAAAAAAATTATTTAACTATGTATGCATGCATGTATATGTATATACACATATGCAGCAACAAATTGGTTATAAATATTATATTGATGGAGTTATAAAGTAGTTCTAGAAATGTTTTTCCCAAAAAAAATCCAAATACGTACATAAATATAAGAGCAAAACGAAACATTTTCTTTACATTAAATGTTACAAAACATTTTAAGCAAGATAATTAGTTTGGGTACCTACCCAGTGCTACAATCAGTTTCTTAGGCTTGTACCTGACTCTCATATGTCACTGGCATTTTCAAAAGAATGTATTTTTCTTTCGGTATGGTTTTATTATTTTGAATGGTTCCACATAATTGCCTAAATTTTTTCTTCAAATTTTATGGTTAATAAATGTAAATTAAGCACCTTCCATTGTCTCTTCTCTTGGACCAGAATATATGTAATGAAGATGTTCTCTGCAGGTGTTGAGGTATCTGACAAATGCTGAACAAATTCTGCCAAGCAGAGGCTATTCTCAAGTCTGATAGTTTGCATATGAAATTATGTAAATATTTCAACCCAGATATTTTCACGGGTGCTGTCTTTTTGCCTTAGTTTGACCTCCTTCGACAAATATTTCTAGCACATTAGACTTTTCAAATAAGTTGTAGCTACTTAAAAGTTTTGAATGCTTTGTCAAATTCAGATACAGCAAATTATGGGCTTTCTCAATTTCATCTCATTTTTGTATAGAATATGAACTTCTCCAATTGAAAACATTCTTCCCACAAATTGAGATATTCCCAAAGCTCATTATAGAATTCAAAAATCAAATTCTCTGTGCCATTTGATCTCTGCTCAATTAGTTTGATCATTTTCTCCTTTCCTCCTTTGGCTATAAATTTCAATTATTTCCTGCATAAAGCTTTATTTTCAATAACTACGCTCTGCTAAAAGCTCTAGAAGCTGTTGTTTGGTGCTCCGTTCCTCATTGATTTAAAAATTAAAAAATTCTCAATTATTTTTTGCTAAGGCCCTATTTTAATAAATATCTTCTAAAAGATTAGAAGCCCTGTTGTTTGGTGCTCCGTTCCTCATTGACTTAGAACAAATTCAGCAAAAATTCTCAACTGTTCTATAACAAATAGTTTAATAGAAAGCCCCATTTTAGGGCACTTAGAATCCACATCTTCTAAAATTGATTGATGAAGAACAGCAGAGAAAGAAAATACATGCTGAAGTTGTTTTTAATTTCCCTTCATCAAATCCATCACAAAAGTTTGTAGTTAAAGTAAGTCTGAACTACAAACTTATGCTGTAAAACTTTGTAAATCTTGTTAATTATAATAAAAGTTTGGGGCCTCCCAGGTGGCACAGTGGTAAAGAATCCACCTGCTAATGCAGGAGATGCAAGAGAAGCGTGTTCGATCTCTGGGTTGGGAAGATCCCTTAAAGGAGAAAATGCCAACCCACTCCATTATTCTCGCCGGGAAAGAATTCCATGGACAGAGGAGCCTGGCAGGTTATAGTCCATGGGGGTCACAAAAAGTCTGAAAATGACCTGAGCATGTACACACACTTAATGAAACTTATTTATATGCAATTACAAACTGGGTCTGCACTGCAACTTGTTGAAAGTACATTTCTGCTTCATTGGTCTCTTATTTTAGCAAGAGTGTTGTTGTTTCTGTGACACCGCTCCCTACTGCTGCTAAGTCGCTTCAGTGGGTGTCCGACTCTGTGCGACCCCATAGACGGAAGCCCACCAGGCTCCGCCGTCCCTGGGATTCTCCAGGCAAGAACACTGGAGTGGGTTGCCATTTCCTTCTCCAGTTCTGTGACACTGGGTCCCACCAACATGTGTGTGATCATCAGAAAAATACAACTTTCTTTCCAGTGTGAACAATTTAAACTGACTTTAGAATAGCATTCAGAAAATGTCCATTGTTTCACTTTGCCAGGGTAAACTTTCATCAGTTTTGCTTTGATTCCATGAATTGGATTAAAAAATTGAATCATGATTGAAATTGACTGACTTTTCTCTTTGAAGACAGTTATCAAGCTGGCTTCATTTCACTGCCTGTGGATTTTTTATGGAACTTTCTCATTAATCAGCTATCACTTGTATTGTAGTGTGGGTACAAGATAGCATGATGCTAAAAATGAGCTGACTTAAAGAATACTTGTTTGCTCTAAGTGAAAAGTCATCCTTCTAGGGTGACCTATGACAGCATCTTCTGCAGTGATGAAGTGAAATTGATGTTTTTGGGCTGATCTTTGAAAAATAACAGTTTCTGAAGTAGCAGCTTGGTGTCAGGTTTCTTTGTAGTCAGAGAAATCGCTTCAGGCCCCCTTTGTGATGTAAGCATCAGTATTTTGTGGAAGTTACATATTCATCATCAATTTCCCAGAGACAAAAGTTCGGGGCTTAAACTGTCATTAAACTTTTTTGCTCGTTGCTGCCAGAAGGGCTTATTGCGAAATTGAAAAGTATCACCAAATAACAAAATAAATATTTCGCTGTGGATTTATGCCCTGAAATCAATGATGAAATAAGAGCAGAGCATTCCTATTATTCTTTATGCTCTAGGTCAGAACTCTTTAAGCCGCAGACATCTTCAGGCCGCCTCCTAAGCCGTCACTTCTCGTGCCCTCCACTGACCTGTCAGCTGACAGTCTAACAGCTGGTTGTCTTCTCTGCCTACGCTCTCCCTGGGTGATTTCGCCTGGTCCTGTGGCTTTAAATACCAAATACCATCCATATGATTACAGCTCCCAGTGATGGGGACTTCCCTGCTGGTTCAGTGGCTAAGACTCTAAGCTCCTAGTATTTGAGTTTGAGGGGGTTTGAGTTTGATCCCTGGTCAGGGAACTAGATCTCCCAAGCCACAGTTAAAGAGTTTGCATGCCACAACTAAGATCGAAGATCCCTCGTGCCACAACTAAGACTCAGTGAATCCAAATCAATATAATAAATATTAAAAACAAAAACAAATCACAAAACACCTCCCAGGGATGAGGATGTATCACTCTCTCAGACTTGGTCTCTTTAACACCAATCTTGTGTAGCTTACTACCTTGACATCCCCACCTGATGTCCAACAGACAGCTCAGCCTCACATGTCCAAATCATATCTAGCTCAGTTGATGGCGATTTCATATTTCCAGGTTCAGTTCAGTTCAGTCGGGTCCGACTCTTTGCGACCCCATGGACTGCAGCACACCAGGCCTCCCTGTCCATAACCAACTCATGGAATTTACCCAAACCCATGTCCATTGAGTCGGCGATGCCATCCAGCCATGTCATCCTCTGTCGTCCCCTTCTCCTCCTGCCTTCAGTCTTTCCCAGCATCAGGGTCTTTTCTAATGAGTCAGCTCTTCGCATGAGGTGGCCAAAGTATTGGAGTTTCAACTTCAGCATCAGTCCTTCCAGTGAATATTCAGGACTGATTTCCTTTAGGATGGACTGGTTGGATCTCCTTGCAGTCCAAGGGACTCTCAAGAGTCTTCTCCAGCACCACAGTTCAAAAGCATCAATTCTTCGGCACTCAGCTTTCTTTATAGTCCAACCCTCACATCCATACATGACCACTGGAAAAACCATAGCCTTGACTAGACGAACCTTTGGTGACAAAGTAATGTCTCTTCCTTTTAATATGCTATCTAGGTTGGTCATAACTTTCCTTCCAAGGAGTTAGCATCTTTTAATTTCCTGGCTGCAATCAGCATCTGCAGTGATTTTGGAGCCCAGAAAAATAAAGTCTGACGCTGTTCCCACTGTTTCCCCACCTATTCGCCATTTCCAGGTTCTCAGGCCCCAAATCTAGGCATCATGCAACCCTTCCTTTCTCATGACACATACGCAATTGGAAAATCGTGGTGGTCCTACCCTCGGAATATGTCTAGCGCCTCACCACCGCTCACTGCCTCCACGGCTGCCCCTCCCGAGCTAACGGGTTTATTCACTGGGATTCCTGTCGTTGCCTCTCTCCTCCCGCGAGGCTAGAAGCATCTTGAGGGCAGGGGGGGTTGGCTGTTTGTTGCTGCTTGTCCCAAATGCCTAGAACCGTGCCTGGCACATAGTGGGTGCTCAGTACATACTTGTCCAATAGATGAATGAATGGAGGGACCCGTGGTTTTGACCCAATGTGAATGGCGCAGCTTGTGGTTTTCAGTGTCACAGCGAGAAGGTCGGATGAGGAAAGTCAGACTCAGAGTCACAGAGCGATTACCTAAGTCTGCAGAGCCAACTAGACTCTCTGGAGATCAGCTGTCTTGTGCGGTCTCTTGTGTTGGATACTGTGAGTTGTGCCCAGCTGAAGAACTCTCAAGCATCACTAAGGATAAGCAAGATGATAACAACAGTTAACAGGTAGCAAGTGCCAATGGAGAGCCAGAGACCATTTGAAGCACTGTGCATACATTCGCTCATCCAAATGGGGGGAGGAGTTTTAGGTGTGAGGCCCCAGAAACGCCACGCCTTCTACTGTTGACTCCACCCTCTCCATCCTACTGGTCCCAGTTCCAATGGACCAGCATCTCCACTGGCCAGCCTCTGCCTTGCTTCATTCTGTCTTCAGCCATCAACCACTGCCTCCTGTCTGCCTGGATGGTGAGCACTTTCAGGGGGCTGGGCCCTGTATCTCCAGTGCCTGGCAAAGTGCTGGCACAAAGTAGGTGCTCATTAAACATTTGTTGAACTGCTAATCATAATAGTATGGTTGTAAATAAGACTCATCCTCCCCTTCCACTGAATGCTTCCTCTAAGCCAGGCGACCAGGTCAAGTTTTCCATTGATACAGTTCTCGACATAATCCCACAAGAAGGATACGATTAGCTACAATTTTCAAAAAGGAAAATAAAACTCAGGGGGTCTAAGTGGTCCACACCATGTGGTTGTGTCAGGATTTGAACTTGGGGTTCAAAGCCTTGGTCTTTTCCTTTATACTGAGAGTTGGCAAGCTTTCTCTCTAAGGGAAAAGTGAAAGTGTTAGTCATTAGTTGCTCAGTCTTGCCCAACTCTTTGAGACTCCATGAGCTATAGCCCACCAGACTCCTCTGTCCATGGGATTTCTCCAGGTAAGAATACTGGAGTGGGTAGCCATTCCCTTCTCCAGGGGATCTTTCTGACCCAGGGATCGAACACTGGTCTCCTGCATTGCAGGCAGATTGTTTACCATCTGAGTCACTAGCAAAGTTCTAAGGGAATGGATGATAATATTTGCAGGCCAAACGGCCACTGTGGCAACCCCTCAACTCTGTACACCATGGCTGATTCATGTCAATGTATGGCAAAAACCACTACAATATTGTAAAGTAATTAGCCTCCAATTAAAATAATTAATTTACAAAAAAACACAAAAAACTCTGCTAGTGCAACACAAAATGTAAACGAATGGGTGTGGCATGTGTCTATAAAACTTTATTTTCCAAAACCGGAGGCAGGCTGGATAGGTCGTAGATTAGAGTAGGCTGCCTCCTGCGTGATGCTCTGCGTGCTGTTCCTTGCAGGTCACCGTGGATGGCGTCCTGGGCCCTCCTGGAGCTCCAGACTCCCAACCAGAGCCAGCCCCTGCCCCCGAACACCACGTCCTGTGATGAAGCTTGGGAAGCCTGGGCCCTGCTGCACAGAGTGCTGCCCACCTGCATCCTCTCCATCTGCCTCTGCGGGCTGCTGGGGAACCTCTTCGTGCTGTCCGTCTTCCTTGTGGCCCGACGACGTCTGAACGCAGCGGAAATCTATCTGGCCAACCTGGCGGCTTCTGACCTGGTCTTCATCTTGGGCTTGCCCTTCTGGGCGGAGAACATCCGGAACGAATTCAACTGGCCTTTTGGAGCCCTCCTCTGCCGCCTGGTCAATGGCGTCATCAAGGCCAACCTCTTCATCAGCGTCTTCCTGGTTGTGGCCATCAGCCAGGACCGCTACCGCGTGTTGGTGCACCCCATGGCCAGCCGGAGGCAGCGGCGGCGGCGGCGGGCCCAGGGCACCTGTCTGCTCATCTGGGCCGTGGGGGCCCTCCTGAGTCTCCCCACGTTCCTGCTGCGCTCCGTCAAGGCTGTGCCTGAGTTGAATGTCTCCGCCTGTGTGCTGCGGTACCCCCACGATGCCTGGCCCTTTGCAAGGATGGTGGAGTTAACCCTGCTGAGTTTTCTCCTCCCCTTGGCTGCGATTGTTTTCTTCAATTATCACATCCTGGCAGCCCTGCGGGGGCGGCGAGAGATCAGCAGGACGAGGTGTGGAGGGCCCAGGGATGGCAGGACCACCGCCCTGATCCTCACCCTCGTGTCCGCCTTCCTGCTCTGCTGGGCGCCCTACCACTTCTTTGCCTTCCTGGAATTTCTGTTCCAGATGAGGGCTGTCAGAGGCTGCTTCTGGGAGAATTTCATCGATCTGGGCCTGCAGTGTGCCAACTTCTTTGCTTTCATCAACAGCTGCCTGAATCCAGTGATTTATGTCTTTTGGGGCCAGCTTTTCAGGACCAAAGTCTGGGAACTTTATAAACGATGCATTCCTGGGAGTCTTACTCCGGTAGCCTCGTCCCATAGGAAAGAGATCCTCCAGCTTTTCTGGCGGAATTAATACAGCGGGGAGCCAGGAAGTGTGGCTTCCTCGTCCATTATTACTGACATCATAAATTCGGAGAAGGGGGCAACAGAGGGTGAGATGGTTGGATGGCATCGCCGATTCAGTGGACATGTGTTTGAGCAAACTCTGGGAGTTGGTGAGGGACGGGGAGGCCTGGTGCGCTGCAATCCATTCTGTCACAAAGAGTCGGACATGACTTAGCGACTGAACTGCAACAGTAGACTGAATGATGCCCCCACCCACCCACACAACCAGGACCTCATCCCTGGAGCCTGGGAATGTTTATGTGGTGATGGGGACTTTGCAGCCGTGATTAAGCTAAGGATCTTGAGATGAGGAGGTTACCTGGGCTATTTGGATGAGTCTAGTATCATCACAAAGGTCCTTACAAAGGGCAGGCAGAAGTGTCCAAGGCAGAGAAGGTTGGAAGGATGCAATGAAGGGGCCACGAGCCAAGGACTGCAAATGCCCTGTGGAGGATGAAATGGCAGGGAAATGGACTCTCCCTGGAGCCTCCAGCAGGAACCAGCTGTGCTAACCTCCTGACTGCAGACCAGCGACACTGCTTTGGAGGCGTGACCTCTAGAACCGGAAGATAATAAATCCGTGTTATTTTTTATAAGTCACCGAGTTTATGGTTAATTTGTCACAGTGGTAGGAAACAAATTTCCAATAAGCATCTCTTACTGCAATTCCAACTGTCCTTCCAAAATGTTCTAGGTTAACTACCAGGAACAGAGAGATGATATAGCTAGAGATCTCATCTGCAAGGAACTTACGGAGATCAAAATAATTACAGGATAAAAAAAGTAAATGAGAAATGGTGTGCAGGTGACACAGACCCGTGCCTGGGGCGTTCAGAGGGAAGGAGGACGGGCTCCTTCCAGGGTTACCAAAATAGAGGCTGCAAAGGGAGTAAACTGTGAGCCGAGTTTGACAAGGGGTAGAATCTGGTACGGGCTTTCCTGGTGGCTCAGCGGATGCAGGAGATGCAGGTTTGATCCCTGCGTCAGGAAGATCCCCTGGAGGAGAAAATGGCAGCCCTCTCCAGTATTCTTGCCTGGGGAATTCCATGGACAGAGGAGCCTGGAGCCTATGGGGTCACAAAAGAGTCGGACACGATGAATCGACTAAACACCAGGAAGCTGGTACATGGAGAGAGGGAGGCAGCATCGGTACACACAGGTAGAATGTGCGGGCTGCGCGTGACCAAGAATTCAGTGCTTCCATGCCCTTCTTGCTGCCAGGGTCCCACTGGTGACCTGAGAAGGTCTGCCTTCCAGGAGCTCAAGGCAACAAGGATGAGAGTTAGGAGAGTGTCACAGAGCAGGACCATCCACTGTCAGGTGACAGCAGGTGCTCTGAGAGCACACAGAAGGGGCGTCCAGCCTTGGGGGCAGGGAGGGAGCCATCCAGAGGGGCTTCCTGGAGGAAGAGACCTAAAATCCCCAAAGACAAACAAAATGGGAGAAAGGAGTGCTCTCGAGAAAAGAAACAAATAAGACCCAGAGGCAGGAGGGTTCACAGGTTAAGAGGGAGGAAGAAGGAAGGTAGGATGAGGCTGGAAGGGAGGGATTTGAGGTCTGAGGAGAAGCGGGTGTTGGGAGGATCTCTGATGGTCAAGGGCAGGAGGGAAGCCTGGAGGTGTTTCAAGGACTATGAGCGCCTGGCTGGAGGTATGCATTTTTTTCTAGATGATCATTTTTGTTTGTTTGTTTGTTTTTGGCCATGCTGGGTCCTCACTGCTACTCTGGGGCTCTCTAGTTGCGGCAAGCGGGAGCTCCTCTCCAGCTGCAGTGCGAGGCTTCTCGCGGCAGTGGCTCCTCTTGCGTGGAGCACGGGCTCTGGGGCGAGCAGGCTCTAGTAGCTGTGGGACACGGGCATAGCCACATCTCTGCACATGGGATCTTCCCGGATCAGGGGCAGAATCTGTGACCTCTGCACTGGCAGGTGGATTCTTAACCACCGGGGAGCCTGCATGCATTTCTTATGTGAATTAATCACTCTGGCCAAGCTCAGGGGGCCCAGGTATGGCAGACAGTGGACTGCTCCAGGCGTGGGCTTCGTCAGATGAGCAGCCATCATGTAGGGGTGTTGGGGGTTTTGGCGGTACTATGGAAAATGGCTAAATTAGGGATGTAAGTGAACATAGGAGATGAGGGAAGCAGAGTGACGCTGCTATGGTTAAAGGACAGGGGTTAAAGGGAGCATCCAGAGCAAGATAGAAGCAAGAAAAATAGGAGGTTGTAGCCACAAAGTAGGAAGGTTTGCACCGAACATTCCAGGGATGGGGCCACCCCAGGATAGCACAGGGATCAAGGGTGGCCATGCGGGATCCCCTGGTGGCTCAGTGATAAAGAATCCACCTCCCAATGCAGAGGGCACTGGTTTGATCCCTGGTCTAGGAAGATCTCACCTGCTGAGGGGCAACAAAGCCCAGGAGCCGCACCTAGGAGCCCACAGGCCCCAGAACCCGTGGTCTGCGACAACAGGAGCCACCGCAGTGAGGATCGCACGCACCGCAACTGGAGAGGAGCCTCCACTCGCTGCAACTAGAGAAAAAGCCCTCACAGCAACGAAGACCAGCACAATCAAAAATTAAATGAATAATTAAACTTTAATGGAATCTATTAATTAAGACTTCCCTGGTGGCTCAGACGGTAAAGCATCTGCCTACAATCCAGGAGACCCAGGTTTGATCCCTGGGTCAGGAAGATCCCCTGGAGAAGGAAATGACAACCCACACCAGGATTCTTGCCTGGAGAATCCCATGGACGGAGGAGCCTGGTCGGCTATAGTCCATGGGGTCACAAAGAGTCGGACACAACTGAATGACTTCATTTTCACTTTTTACTTTCTTTAATTAAGATAAGACAGTCAAAGACCAGTGAGGTGGGAGGTGGGCAGTCAGGCAGGCAAGGTGCTGGAAGGACCTGGGGAGGAGAGGTCAGTGGGCCTGGTGCCAAGGACAGTCTCCAAGGAAGAGCTGGGGAGAGGGAACCTCTCCTGCTGCACGAGAAGGACCCGTCCTCATGGGATGTCAAAGACCCAGGTTCATTCAGGAAATGGCAAGGAGGCGGTGTTTCTGGAGCCTGGTGATGGAGAGGCAGGCAGGGGCTGGGCTGCCAGACCCCTAGGCCATCAGGGACAACCCTTTGATTGGCGGCCCAGCTTCTGTCGGCATCCTGGAGAGCAGAGAGAGAGGTTCAGGGGGCCTGGATTTAGGTCAACAGGCAGAATCCTGCCTCCCCACATATCTACTCTGGACCAGGGGGTGTTTGAAAAATGTTTAAATTCCATAAAAAGTCCCCACCCTCAGGCTTCGCTTGAGCACTTGGAAGCTCTTGCAGTGCAGAATCTGCACTCCTTCATTCATTTAGCTGATATTTATTAAGCATCTGCTATTGCCAGGTGTTTAAGTCAGGATCTGAAGCAGGAGACAAGGCAGAGGCACATGCCTGGTCCTCTTAGGGCTGATCTCCTGGGACTTCGCCAGCACATCAATTCTTTGGAGCTGGGTAGCAGCGCTGCTGCCAACAGGCAGGCCCCCTCCCCCAGGGTGGAGGCTGGACTCAGCCGGCTTGCTTGCTTCCAATGCAGTGCAGTTTCTGAGCCCCTGCATAGGATCCGTGAGCAAAGCCCCAACAGCACAGTGGCCAGAATGGACAGACGCATCCAGGCAGGAAGGGAGAGCTGGAGAGAGAAAATAAGACCCAGTCTCTCATGCACTGACCCCAACACGTCCTCTACCCTTCTTTCTCGGGCCCTGCTTTCAAGTTGCAGCTTCAAAAATCCTTACAGGGCTCGCAAAAAACAGTCCCACATTCTATGGAAGAGCATGCTGGCCTGAGAAGTCATGGCATTGCTCATTGACCTGAAGTTCAACAGCAGACGGTCAACACGGGCTCTGAAGCACACAGATGATTTCTGGGATGTCTGTCACATTAACCAAAGCACAGCGTTCGCTCCTACAGCCGGGGAGAAATTGGCCAACCCCACTGTAAGAACTCTGTTGTCCTTCTGCTGGGAAGGTCAATTACTCATTTGCAGGTAGAAAAATTCCTGCCTTGGTTAAAAGGATCAACGTTGGGGGAGAAATGAATATTTCCGAGTTCCCATGGCTCTCGTTGATGTCCTTGCCCGGGGTATTTCACACCTGGGTCCAGGCCCACGTTGTAGGGCTCACACCTGGCATGGCCGGATGAATCAGTCATTCGTCTGATGGGCTCTATCACTGGTGGCTCAGTGATAAAGAATCCACCTCCCAATGAGGGGACACTGGTTCGATCCCTGATCAGGGAAGATCAGACAACTAGGAGCCTACATGCCCCAGAACCCGTGCTCGGCAACAACAGAAGCCACAGCAGTGAGGAGCCTGCACACTGCAGCTAGAGAGGAGCCCCACTCACTGCAACTAGAGAAAAAGCCCTCACAGCAAAAGACCAGCACAGTCAAAAATTAATTAAGTAAATAAAAGTTAATGGAATCTATTAATTAAGAAAAGACCCGCCCTCCCAGCTCCAGCACCCCTGTTTTCACTCTCTTCTCTCTTCCGAAGGGCTGAGTACGGCTTCTTCTCCAGCCCACTTCCAGCTTCGAGCCTGTCCTGTCAATCCATGGCTGCTGGCCGCCCTCCCCCATGGCATCCATCACCCCAACTGTCATGGAAAATGAGCAGTGCTAAGCCCCCCTAAATCCCAGCCTGGGGAGACTCCCGAGTGTTGCAATGGACACAGATGGTTTCTTGTTCTCCGGAGATGAGTCACGGGTTTGATGAGGAGCAGGTGGGAAGCTTCCTCCTGTGAACTAGAAGAGGCTTTAAATATCATCAAGATGAGTGCGTGTCAAACCGGTGCAATCTGAAAACTCATATGGCCAGCTTCCTGGCTGTGATATCGTACCACACTTAGGTTAAGACATTACCAGTAGGAGGTTCTGAGTAAAGAGCACAAGGGAACTATGAATCTAATAAAAATTTTAAAACAGAAAATATCATCAAGCTCAACCTCATTTCACAGATAAGGATGGGTGGAAATTCACTCAGTGATCAGTAAACCCAGCCCCAAGATGGGTTGAAACTCAGTGAGCGGGACTCCTAAAGCAGGGCTTGGTCCAGACCCGGGATGCCCATGCAACTGGGAGGTCAGAGAAGAGGCCTGAGTGGCAGGGATCCTACCATCTGAGTTGCCATGATGGTGGCAGAGCTCCCTGTATCTGGGGTAGGATTTAAGGCAGTGGGCAGGAGGCCAGGCTTACTTTCCAGGAGATTCGGGAGACAGAAAATATCAGAAGACCATGCCAGTCAACAGAGATGCTGAACAGGGATGTCATGTTCAGGCCTGCATTTCAGAGAGATCATTTCACAAGAACATAGGACAATGGCTGAAAGAATGTATCAGTCATTTATTGCTGCGTTTAAAAGAAAAAAGCCCAAACAATGGTTTAAAGCAAGCATCTCAGCTCACAGTTCTGCAGCTGACCACCTGGGCTGGGTTCAGCTGCGTGGCTCTTCCACTGGTCGTGGCTAAGTTCACGGGGCCCACCTGCGGTCAGCAGCCAGTCACCTGGTAGCTCCGCTTCTAGGGGTGGAGCAGGGAGGTGCAGTAGACACACAGCTGACCTCAGATGGAGTCAAAACCCACCATGGATTAGGCGTAGGATGGGGGGCGGGGGTACCCCAACTCTGACCTTCCCAAGCTCAGACGGGATCAGAGCAGGCAGGTCATTCAGTGCGGCCACTGAAAGAAAAGCAACCCTGAATACTCACTGGGGGGGCTGATGCTGAAGCTGAAGCTCCAGTGTTTTGGCCGCCTGATGTGAAGACACGACTCACTGAGAAAGACCCCGATGCTGGGCAAGACTGAGGGCAGAAGGAGAAGAGGGCGTCAGAGGATGCGATGGCTGGATGGCATCACCAGTGCATGGACATGAACTTGGGCACACGCTGGGAGATGGTGAGGGACAGGGAGGCCTAGCGTGCTGCAGTCCACAGGGTCGCAAACAGTCAGACACCCCTGGGCAACTGAACAGCAACAATTGCGTCAGGCATGGGGTGCAGAGTAAATAAGCCCTTTCCTCCCTTCGGAGGGTTCACAGGATGTGGAAAAGACCATCCAGTGCAGCCTGTTCAATGTACTGATGGAAAAACCGAGGCCCAGAATGCTTTGCCCGTCACATGGTGACACCGTCCATGTGGCATCTGGGATCAGAGTCAGCTCGTCTCCTGACATGCCTGTTCCTCCAGCCCAGGCAAGTGGGTCCCTGGAAAACACTTCCTGAGAACTCCTTGTCTTTCCAGTGGAATTGCCCTTGCCCTGTGCTGATGAAGGTGGTGGGAAGGACAGGAAGACCGTCTTCACTCTCCTGGGAGAGACATGACTGCTGGTCTCCAACAATGCCAGTTGCCCGTCCTTCTGGGAAGTGGGAAGGTTGAACTTCCTGACCCTGCTGAAGCTAAGTGTGGTCTTCACACTCCTTTGCCCAGGGTGAAGGCAACCTGTGTGTTCCTTCTAGGCAAGAGCATTTCAGAGCACAGCTCTCCTCTTCTCTGCTATAGCAAACCCAGACAGTGGTGTCATTAAGAGGTGGAGCCCATCAGCCCGGACCTCTGAGGGTCTACCTACCGACAGCCCTGTGTTGAACACAAGTGAGAAATCTACGCTTGTTTTTTCAAGCCACAGAGTTGGGGGATGTTTGTTACTGCAGCAAAATCCAGCCCATCCTCACTGATTTGCCAGGTTTCAATGAGGAGGGGTTGCTCCCAACCTCTGGGCCTCTTGCCCACCCCTTAACTCCTCTCTGAGGAAGAAAAGTGACTTATCTGATTGACTGGTTTCAAGAAAAAAAGAATTGAGCCTGCAGAGCTCAGCACCCCCATCCATATTCACTCTTTGGAAAGTGCTGTCTGCAGATGCTGGGCTTCTTTCAGCCATGAGGCTCTGCCCCAGAAGGGCATCTCTCAGCATCTCCTGGGCCTGTGTGGGTAAGTCCGCCTGACTCTGGGATTCAGAACTAAGAAGCCCACTGTGGCCACATGCCTGAGTGACACTGTCTGATCGAGGGCTTCTCAGAAACAAAGATAACGTGGCAGCCCCATCTGCTGACTCTTGTTGCCTCCTTTTGTTCAGAACTGAGACAGGAAAACAGGACTGTCCTCAAACCCCAGCTCCTAGTTTCCTGCCCATCCCATAGTCCAAGGGACTCAGATTCCAAACATCTTGGATAAAAACATGGACAACTCAGACTTCCCTGGTACCATGGATAAGAACCTGTCTGCCAATGCAGGGGACACAGGTTCGATCCCTGGTCCGGGAAGATCCCACATGCCGTGGAGCAACTAAGCCCATGTTCCACAACAGCTGAGACCACACTCTAGAGCATGAGAGCCACAACTACTGACCCCCGAGCGCCTAGAGCCTGTGCTCGGCAACAAGAGAAGCCACTGCAGTCAGAAGCCTGGGCACTTCAGCTAGAGAGTAGCCCCCCACTTGCCAAAACTAAGGAAAGTCCACTTGAAGAAATGAAGACTCAGTGAAATAAAAAAAAAATGAAAGCCTGATATGTATGTCACTTCTGTCTTGTCCGACTGTTTGCGACCCCATGGACAGTATCCCTGGAGAAGGCAGTGGCCACCCACTCTAGTATTCTTTCCTGGAGAATCCCAGGGTCAGAGGAGCCTGGCGGACTGCTGTCTATGGGGTCACACAGAGTCGGACACAACTGAAGCGACTTAGCAGCAGGAGCAGCAGCACGGTATCCCACCAGGCTCCTCTGTCCATGGGATTCTCCAGGCAAGAATACTGGAGTGGGTTGCCGTGCCCTCCTCCAGGGGATCTTCCTGACCCGGGGATCAAAACCACATCTCTTACATCTCCTGCACGGCAGGTGTGTTCTTCACCGCTAGCGCCACCTGGGAAGACTGATGGTGAAATGCAAATCTGATTCCTGAGAGTTTCCACAAAATTTCTTGGCAAAGTTGGCACAAATGTTCTTGACACTAGACACTTAGGGCAGACAGCGCTTGGTTGGGAGGGCCATCCTGGGCATTTTAGGCTGTTTGGCAGTGTCTCAGACCTCTAACCACTGGATGCCAGGAGCTCCCACCGTCCCCAGTATGACAACCTCAAAGTCTCCAGATGTGACTGAATGCCTTCTGGGTGCAAAATCACCTTCCATCCCCAGCTGAGAACTACATTTTGGCTAATGTGATCCAGTTACATCAACAATGGCCTCAAGGAAAGGCTAGCAATCTGGGGGTACTTCTTGAAGGGGGAGGACTTCAACTCTGAAGGACTGAACTTAACAAAGGGAAAGGGAGGAGCCATGGTCCTAGGAAAGAGTGTGCAAAGGGAGGCTGGAAGGCCAGCACACTTCGAGATAAGGGGTGGGCGGACGGGTACCACACACGCCACCGTTGGGACAATTAAATTGTCAAACATAGAGAATCACTCAGCATGCACACATGGTAAATGTTTGCTAATCTCACTCCAGCAGAAGCTCTTCTCCAGTCCAAACAGTGACATCAGTTGATAGCAACTAGCCATCACTGCATCTGGCATCACTCCCCGGGGTTGAACAATGAATCCCCCACCCCTGAGCCGCTCCTTGTGGCTGCTCCCTGTGTCATTTTCCCAGCATTGCACTATAGCCAGCCATGTGATGGGCGGGGTGGGTAAGATCGGGAAAGAGGAAGAAAAGGCAGGAATGCGATTCAGTCACAATGAGCAAAATACCACAATTTAAGGAAAGACAGGATCCGGCAGCCTCGGCTGAGAGGGAGGCCACTGAGATGAGGAGGGAGGTGCAGGGGCCAGGTTGTCTCTATTTAAAATGACCCTGCTTTGTTCATCATGGGTGTTTTGCATTCATTCTGAGTTTTTAAAAACGTTGCATTCAGAGGCTTCCCTGGTGGTACAGTGGATAAGGATCTGCCAGCCAACGCAGGGGACACGGGTTCGGTCCCGGGTTCAGGAGGATTCCACACGCTGTGAAACAGCTGGGCCAAGCACCTTGGCGACTAAATCTGCGCTCTGGAGCCCACCTGCTGCAGCTACCGAGGTCCGTGTGCCTGGAGCCTGCTCCCTTTAGAAGAGAAGCCACCACACCCGGAGCCCATGCACCGCAGCGAAGAGTATTCTCCGCTCACCGCCACTATAGAAAAGCCCGCACGCAGCCTAACTAATTTAAAAAAACACATGGCATTGAGTTACTATCTTGGTCACTGCAGTGCCCCTGTACACGACCCCCTTCCTTAAATTTTATGCCCAAGGCAAGGACCCCGGCCACCTCACCGTAGTCCCAGCCCTGAGTAGTGGGATTCGGGGACGGGGGTTGCATTTTCCCAGAGGAATGAATTAGCAGAGAAGCTCCTCTTTCAGACTCACTTTTACGTACCGCCTCCCCCACCTCGCAGGGAAAACACAACAAAAGATCTTTATCTGAATATAAAGCCCGTTTCAATTATCTCAGGTCCCAAATATTCCCTTATCAACTTGCTGTGAAAACTGGCAACTTTCACAAGCCCTGGGGATTGAGAGAGGGGCCGGGTGTGCTTTACCACCCAAACTGGTATTTACAGGGAGAAATTAATCATGAAATCAAATTACATTTTTATATTCAATTTGACGCCATGTCCTCGACTAAGAGGACGTTGCCACAGACTAGCCTTGTGAAAGGGTTGGGATAATTAGGATTTTCCCAAAACCTTCCCACCCTGTGTGGGGCCAGGATTTGCTCAAGTTCATCTGGGCTGCTGGGGCTTTGTGGGGCAAAGGCAAGAAACCAAAGCTCCACTCAGGAGGGGAGCGGGCGCCCCCTACTGGCATCCAAGGAGGCGCGCTCTTTCCCCAGAAATGTTTCTGCACAGATTTTCAAACCCAAGTCCTTGAATGGCTTACAGCAGTTATGTTCCAAAATGTAACAAAACACGAAATGTGAAGACACAGCAATTTCTCTTGAGCCCTGCTGGTGGATACTTACGAATGTACAACTTGTACAAAAGGGAAACTGGCAACAGCCACTCAAATTTTAGATGGATGTCACATATCATTGATTCCGTGTTTCCCCACATAGTGATCCATCTGTGAGATAAACTAAGACAGGCTGCAGATCAGCTGAGACAGGCTGGGGCCTTGGACCCTTTGCTGCAGTGCTGCAAAGCTTGTGTGTGTGCTAAGTCACTTCAGGCGTGTTTGACTTTGTCTGAGCCTATGGACTGTAGCCTGCCAGGCTCCTCTGTCTGTGGGATTCTCCAGGCAAGAAGACTGGAGTGGGTTGCCATGCCCTCCTCCAGGGGATCTTTCTGAACCAGAATCTCTTATGTCTCCTACAGTTGCAAAGCTTACACCAGGAAAAATGTTTCCTTGAGCTACAAAATACAAAGAAACTATATGGGACTAAAAATAACTGCACAAGAAAAAAAAAAAAACTGTGTGCATGTTGTGAGTGAAAGTGAAAGTCACTCAGTCCTGTCCGACTCTGTGACCCCAAGGGCTATACAGCCCATGGAATTCTCCAGACCAGAATACTGGAGTGGGTAGCCTTTTCCTTCTCCAGGGGATCTTCCCAACCTAAGGATCGAACCCAGGTCTGCCTCATTGCAGGCAGATTCTTTACCAGCTGAGCCACAAGGGCGTGCATGCTGTAGGTGGGGCAAATGCTGGACAAAGATAGAAAAAGACCAAAAACTCAACTGCCACTTCTGAGCAAAAACAAGGTGTTGAGAGAAAAATCAGGGTCCTGTGATTCCCCTTGCACATACACCTAAGCGGGGGTCAAACCACCTAAACCACCCCTCCAGCTTGATCCCTGGACACATCCCTACCCTTCACCCCATATAAGGAACCAGCTTTAACCCTCTTGAGAGCAAGCAAGCAAACCTGTTGCATGTTTCCACTCCCTCCTGTGACTGCTGCTGCTGCTGCTTCTGCTGCTAAGTCGCTTCAGTCGTGTCCAACTCTGTGTGACCCCACAGACGGAAGCCCACCAGGCTCCCCTGTCCCTGGGATTCTCCAGGCAAGAACACTGGAATGGGTTGCCATTTCCTTCTCCAATGTGTGAAAGTGAAAAGTGAAAGTGAAGTCGCTCAGTCGTATCCGACCCTTAGCGACCCCACGGACTGCAGCCTACCAGGCTCCTCCATCCATGGGATTTTCTAGACAAGAGTACTGGAGTGGCTTGCCATTGCCTTCTCCGTCCTGCGACTGCAGGGACTCCAAAAAAGCCTTGTCTGAATCTCTACTGATTGGGGAAGGCCAAGAATCCTTATCCATGGGATTTTCCAGGCAAGAATACTAGAGTGGGTTGCCATTTCCTCTTCCAGGGGATCTTCCTGACCCACGGATCAAACCCGCGTCTCTCGCGTCTCTCGCGTCTCCCGCGTTGGCAGGCAGATACTTTACTGCTAGCGCCACCTGGGAAGCCTGGTTAGTATCAAAACCACTGAGAAACTGAGGTGCAGCCAAGTTAGGGGACTTGCTCAAGGTCAATCTTCGGGGTAGAAAGTGGGCTGAAACCCCAGTTCAGCAAACAGGACATAAACACTAAAAAGATGACTCAAAATGAAATACGGTATGAAAGATAAAGGAGGGTTTTGAAGAAAATAGTATTTTAAAGAAAACAGGTGGGATGAGGGGGAATTAAGTAAAACAAGTTTAAACTTAAATGAAGAAGAAAGGGAGGTATTTATTTGACCTTCAGTTCAGTTCAGTCGCTCAGTCATGTCCGACTCTTTGCGACCCCATGAATCACAGCATGCCAGGCCTCCCTGTCCATCACCAACTCCTGAAGTTCACTCAAACTCATGTCCATAGAGTCGGTGATGCCATCCAGCCATCTCATTCTCTGTCATCCCCTTCTCCTCCTGCCCCCAACCTTTCCCAGCATCAGAGTCTTTTCCAGTGAGTCAACTCATCGCATGAGGTGGCCAAAGTATTGGAGTTTCAGCTTTAGCATCAGTCCTTCCAATGAACACCCAGGATTGATCTCCTTTAGAATGGACTGGTTGGATCTCCTTGCAGTCCAAGGGACTCTCAAGAGTCTTCTCCAGCAGCACAGTTCAAAAGCATCAATTCTTTGGCGATCAGCTTTCTTCACAGTCCAACTCTCACATCCATACATGACCACGGGAAAAACCATAGCCTTGACCTTAGAAATGTGAAAAGAGGATCTCTAACAATAGAGCTATGATATTGATGAAGTGAAGTGAAATGTAAGTTGCTCAGTAGTGTCCAACTCTTTTGAGATGGTTGGATGGCATCACCAACTTGATGGACATGAGTTTGAACAAGCTCCGGGAGTTGGTGATGGACAGGGAAGCCTGGCATGCTGCAGTCCATGGGGTTGCAAAAAGTCAGACATGACTGAGCAACTGAACTGAACTGAGATAGTCCATGGAATTCTCCAAGCAAGAATGCTGGAGTGGGCAGCCAGTATTGATGAAATTGATAATGGTTTCTAAATGGCATAGTTTATTAAGGGGTGTGGGGATTGTGCCTAACTTTTACTAAATGTTAAGTACTTTTTGAGTCATAGCCTTGAGGTCTTCATTGCTCTAAAAATAATTAGGCTACATCTGGGCTGACAAAGGCTCACATTAGGTTTTGGAAGCAACGTTTGTACTTGGCAGTGAGCAGTCATGTTTCCCCTTATACCTCAATGAAATCTAATGTAAAAGAATGTTTTGCCCCCTTCTGACAGCCTTAGAAATTCTCACTGTAAAGATGCGCTCATGTCCATTTTCCTCAGAAAACCCAAAACCGCAGAGACTTTGCCTCCTGTACCCTCCTTGACGTTTATTTCCACATGCTACCCAAGATGCAGCCTTCAAGTCAAATTTCCCTGTAACCAGTCAATCCCGAACTTCAGGCTGAAAAGGAAACTGGCTCCTCTGGCTTTTCCAAGGCTGCCCCAGCTCTGTGCTTAATGCCAGGAAAGCAGATGTCTGGATGGCAGCGAAGGAGGAGAACAGGTGGCATCTTCAAAATCGGCAACTCCAGTTCTAAGACTATTTTGAGTGCCTTCTCCTTTCCTTGGCCTCATAAAATGCCACCCAATTTCTCAGAAGCAAAACAGATTGATTTTATACGGAACAAATGGCTGGAATAATTAGCCATGTCTAGGCCGCAGTCCGTGGAGTCGCTAAGAGTCAGACACGACTGAGCGACCTCCCTTTCACTTCTCACTTTCACGCATTGGAGAACGAAATGGCACCCCACTCCAGTGTTCTTGCCTGGAGAATCCCAGGGACGGGGGAGCCTGGTGGGCTTCTGTCTATGGGGTCGCACAGAGTCGGACACGACTGAAGCGACTTAGCAGCAGCAGCAGTCTGCCTTATATTAGACTTTGATATATTCTCAGTTGGTTCCAAGTTCCCCAAAGTCGAGGACCATATCTTTCATAGGACTTGCCAGGTGATGCTGTTGGTAAAGGATCCACTTGACAATGCAGGAGACACAAGAGATTCAGGTTCAATCGATCCCTGGGTCGGGAAGATTCCCCTGGAGGAGGAAGTGACAACTCACTCCAGTATACTTACCTGGAGAATCCCATGGACAGAGGAGCCTGGCAGGCTATAGTCCATGAGGTCACCAGGAGTCAGACACAACTGAGCACACACACACATGTATCTTTCATATCTACCCCAGGGCATTACTCATAGAAGGCATTTAGGAAACAGTAACCATAATATCTAACACTTAGATGGTGCTTACAAGTGTCAGACACTATTCTAAGCACTTAGCATACATTAACTCAGATAATCCTCATAAAATCCTATTATAAGCTCCATTTTATAGAGGAGGAAACTGATGCACAGAAAGGTTAAGCAACTTTCCCAAGGCCACACAGCTAACAAGTAGTGGAGCCTGGTTTCATATCTAGGCGTTTTGACTCAAAAATATACATTCTTAGCCACTACACCAGTGGTCCCCAGTTCGTCTGCACATTAGCCACCTGGAGAGCTTCAAAAACACACCTTCAAAAAGTACATTTAATACATTAAACTGTGATTTAATTAGTCTTGGGTATTGGAATTTTTAAAAGCTTCTCGGGTGATTCCAATATACTGACAAGTTTTGAGAACCATTACATTATACTATCCTGCCTCATCCCTCAGCCAATGTTTGCTGAATTTAATTTGTTTGCTCCATGAGGAACTGCTTTCAGGAGTGTAAACAAACAAGGAGGGGGAAAAAATGCCCAACTTCAGTTGTATCAAATTACCTTGGAATGTAACTAATTGTAATTCCAGCAGAGCGTGCTAAGAGCACGGGTCTGGAGTCAGACATTTTCTGATTAAAATCTCTGCATGTAGCAGGGTGTGAGTGGAAAATGTTGCCTGCCACCAGTAAACAAAGGATGTTACAGCCATCTAGCTGCTGCAGCTGCCCTGGTGGCGAGGAAATTCATGATGGAGACAAACGGGTTGCCTGTTGCTGTGCCCGCAGCCACTGCAGCTGCCCCTACCGTGTGTGCCCCGAGGGCACTCAGGGTGAGACGGCACCAGGCACTGACCCCAGGTAGCTGAGGCGCACACCAAAGAAATGATTCGAAGCAGTCTAGACTCTTGCACCTCCCCCCACCCCACAGAAAAGTGCTAAAGTCCTTAACTTGAGACGCTTGTCTGCTTCAATTAACAGCTATCTTTTGATGGTCAAAACCTGGTATTTGCAAAAACTTCTATTTACCTTGACTCCCTCCATACCTCTTCAGAGAAGTCCCTCAGAGCTATCTCAGAGGCTGTCTTCTAGGCTTGAAATGCTCAGAAAAGCTGCAAAATAAAAAATAATTCTCGACTTTGAGGTTGTGTTTTTTTTTTTTTTTTTCCGACAGGAGTCTGACTAGCTTCTCAACAACCCCCATTTCCTTCCTGGGCACACAGCAAGACTACATTCCCCAGCTTCCCTTGCAGCTGGATGTGATCACATGATAGGATTCTGAATGTGGGCAAAAGTCTCCAGCCCTAGGCGGTAGTTTCTCTCCTGTGAGGCAGAGCCCCATGGAAGGAGCCTGAGCTCCTCCATCACCACTTAGAGGGGGCTGCCAGATATTCAGGGGCACTGACTGGACTTGATGTAAATGAGAAATAAACTTTTTTGTTAAACTGCTAGGATTTGGGGGTTTATCTGTCATCAGCATATTAAAAAGCAGAGACATTACTTTGTCAACAAAGGTCCTTCTAGTCAAGGCTATGGTTTTTCCAGTGGTTATGTATGGATGTGAGAGTTGGACTATGAAGAGGGCTGATCACCGAAGAATTGATGCTTTTGAACTGTGGTGCTGGAGAAGACTCGAGAGTCCCTTGGACTGCAAGGAGATCCAACCAGTCTATCCTAAAGGAGATCAGTCCTGAGTGTTCATTGGAAGGACTGATGTTGAAGCTGAAACTCCAATACTTCGGCAACCTCATGCGAAGAGTTGAGTCACTGGAGAAGAGTCTGATGGTGGGAGGGATTGGGGGTGGGAGGAGGTGACGACAGAGGATGAGATGGCTGGATGGCGTCACCGACTCAATGGACATGAGTCTGAGTGAACTCCGGGAGTTGGTGATGGACAGGGAGGCCTGGTGTGGTGCGGTTCATAGCGTTGCGAAGAATCGGACACTCCTGAGCGACTGAACTGAACTGTTATCAGTGACTAATGTTTGCTAACTAGCACGTTGCATGGCTTTGGGTAGGTTACTTATCCTAAGCCTCTGTGTTGTCATCTGCAGAATGAAGACAACAGTATAAATGGAAATTGTGTCTGAATGCTGGACAGCTTTCATTTGCCCCCCTCCAGATCCATTCTCCACCCCTCTGCTCAGTTCTCCACTGTGCTTTCTGCCAGGATAAGCTTGAGATACTGGACTATAGGCTCAACCGGTGAGAAGCTCCAGCAGGAGATGGGAGGGCCGGAGCCCAAGGAGGTCAAATAGTCATCTCACCCCTTCGGCTCCTTGGCTCCACCTAAGGCCACAGCTGCTGTCTGGCAGCCCTCTCCTTCAGCTACAGGTTCTGAGTCACGGCTTTGTCCCTCAAGCCTGCGAGGAGGCTTAGCCTCAGTATCCCGAAGGATAGAATAGAGGAGGAGGAGGAGCCTCACATTCCTGCAGCCAAGGGGAGCAGGAAAACATCAGCCATCACACTGAGTCACAGACCTGAGGCCCGGGGAAGACCCAGAGTCAGCTCTCAAGGCGCTTCGGGTCTCCTGTGCCCCTGCTGACCTCTGCTAAGTCCCCTGCTTACACTGCCCTCGGTCACCTCAGTGGCCATCTGCTCCCTGCCAGGACTCTGGCTGATAGTAAATGTGAATGCCGTGTTGTTGAGGGCTGAACAAAGTAGTAGTCACATAACAAATACTTAACACACGTTGACTTTAAAATGAGAGATGTGCCACTAAGTGTCTTGACAGGAGTGTGTGCTATCGTAAAGAGGTGAGGGTGGCTGGGCCTGTCTGAAAATTATAATCTTTAAGCTGAGATAAGGAGGAACCAGGCAGAACATTCTTGAACACTATGTGGGGAAGCTCTTAGGCACTGTTCTCACTCCAGGTTGCACACAATTTTCAATAGGGGAGCTTTTAACCCAGCCATTTGCACCAGGGTTTTTTTTGCCACCCAGGGGACATTTGGCCATGTCTGGAGACCTTTTGGTTCACACAACTGGGGAGGAGGTGCGGCTTGCATGTATTGAGTAAACCCAATGATGCTGTTAGACATCTCACAATGTGCAGGAAAGACGCACAGAACTTAACCAGCCCCAAGGGCAAGATTCTTTAACTGGAAGGACTCTAATTTAGCCCCATTCCCAGACCTATGACTGTGACTGAGGCCCAACCAGGGGAGGGGAGACGGGTGAAGATGCAGGATAAGCAACTTTGTCAGACTCAAGTATTCTAAGAGCCTTTAATCTCAACTTTTTAGCAAAACTTCTTTCTTGGTTTCCTTATTAGTGAAGAGTTTTCACTAATTTAGACAACTGCACCTCTTAAATGAAATCCTACAATGAGCATGGGCTTTGGGAGTCAAACCGCGAGACCATGAGCAACCACCTTGACCTCGCTGAACCTCAGTCTCCTCCTCTGGAAAACAGAGACTATTATAACCACCCCTCAGAGGGGCTACAGGTTATGCAAATAATACAATACCTGGCTCACAGCAGGCACCTCACAAAGCTGCGCTTCCCTCTCACAAGAGTATGGGGGAGAATGGATACATGTATAAGTATGGCTGAGTCCCTTTGCTGTCTACCTGAAACTCTCACAACGTTGTTTGTTAATTGGCTATACTCCAATATAAAATAAAAAGTTTAAAAAAAAAAGTCATGGGTGAGGTGTGTTGTGACCCATGACTTTTCTCTGATTGTGCAAAGTGAATGGTCATGTAATGAGATCTGTCATCAAAGAATCTTTCAAAGTATTGTCTTTAAGAATAAATATTTCTTTAAAATATTCCTAAGTAGTAAGATTTCTCCAAAAAGAACAGATTTTTCAAATATTTATCTAGGTCCCTAAGACCAAAACTATGTGTTTGCTGCAAGTCTACATTTTAGAGGTAAAATAACTAGTGCAGCAATTAATATCCAAAAGGGGGAAGTAGTGGCAAACTCTAACAGAATACGCCCTATATATTGATATCTCAGAGACTGGTAGCAGGTAAGCTACAAGATTTGCTCTAAGTACCAGGATCAGAGGAAGACCATTTCCCAAGAACAGGATCTGACACAGACCTACCCTCTGCTTCAAAAAATGTTAAACAGGCTTTTTATACAGGGAGCATTTCTTGGACAGAAACCAAGTATTTACAGCAAACTCCAAAGAGTAAATATTTTAATTTTCTTCAAGAATATCCTTAAATTCGTAATACTTTAAATAGTCACACTAACAAGTTAACATTGTCACAAAAATACTCATACAGCATCAGTATTCTTAAAGTATTTACATTTAGAATTATTTCCATGAGGAAACAGCAACAACAACAGTCAACATACACGACATGTTTTTTACTTGTGGTGAGATCAATTCAATGTCCAAAATAAATCAGGATGGGTTAACATAAGAGCTGAATTGGGGTCCCTACCAAATTTTGCAATGGAAAAGCAAACTGTCCTGTTGCAAACAGTCCTGTGTGACTGGCAAATTATATAAACAATGTAAGACAAATCCAACTAGAAATTGGAAGCTGCCATTTCATATACACAAAATACATGTGAAACAGCAAAGTAAACATATTCTTAAAGGAGGGGCTGCTATTTCAACCCCGCCCACCCCCCTCCCACAGCACTAGAGATGTCCTTGAATCAGCCAATATCACGTCTATAATCTCCTGAAATACATCAGAGAGCACTCTGGTGTTTTCAATGAGGCTACGTGTTTGAAACCAAGGGGCTGACACTGGGTACAGGAGGAAAAAAAATGTGTAACATCTCTGTTTTTAAAAATTACTGCCATTTCAAAATATGGATTGTTGAAACTCACTTAAATGTCTTATCCCCCGCCCCAAAGCAGCTAGCAGGCCTTCTCTATCTTTGACTTGTAGACACTACGAAGAAAAGAAAATTCCTTTGATTAAAACTGGCTGACTTGCAACTGTGCATATAAAGTCTATTACAGGGAGCACAGTGCCTAGCATGATCCTGAAACTACTGAGATAAAAATAAATTGGCATTAAAGCACTCAGTTATTCTCAATGAAAAGACTGACTGTATCTTCCAGTAAAAAGAAACAAGATTTCTTGGTAAGGGGAAAAGAAAATCTTTATTTTTCCCCCCTTCACTATCTATACACTATCCAAACAACTTTCCTTTTTAACCTGAGATTCACAAACTTACATTTGATTTATTCAATTTGGTAACAATGGGTACGTCCAATTGATGCATCTGCAGATACCAAGTATCACTTTGTATTCGCATAGGGCCTTTTACTTTCAAGAGGCTTAAAGAACTTTACAGAAATTTTTTCTCATGTCTTAGGTCGGTCAAGAGGCCATGAAGGGAAGCAGGGAACAGACTGCTCACCAGACCACTAGCCCTGCCACAGTCTTCATGAAGCTGAGGAAACACACCCTATGAAGGTCTGAGAAAACTGAAGCACAGGTCACGTGGCTTTTATATATATATATATATATATATACACGATCTAAATTAATGTTAAGATAATAAATTGTTAATCCTAGTAACTACTTAGTGCAAGCGTGGACTTCGGTTTAAAACTGCTGCACTCCACCTCTGCCCTATCTCTTGTCTCTGGTGAGGGCAAGCTTGGGGCACACGACCCGACTCGACAGTACACAAGGGTAGCGAGTGGCCCCCAAGCAGCAGACGTAGTTGTTTGGCCTGTTTGAGAATTGAACAAAGGCACCAAAACTACAGAACACAGTTTTTAAAGGAGATGGTTAAAAAGTAATTCCCTTAAAAACTGAAACTATTTCAACAGCATTTAAAAGTGACACATAGCAGGAGCAAGAAATACTAGCTTTTTGTCTTTTTGCCATTTTAGACACATTGCTACTTGGGAAGATTTTTTCTTGAGTTCTGTATTATAAAAATATTGATGTTACATACATGTGCTTAAGTGGGAATCCAAATTGGACTCAAGCTTTACTAAAATGGAAGTCTTTGCTATGATATCTACAAAAATTATGCCATCCTATCTGTCCTAAAAGGTGAGTGCTGAGTGGACATTGTACTTGTAAACGATAGCCATCTGTGGATAGACAGGCAGGGAAACCGGGGGATCCCAATCAGCCCGAATCAAGAGAAGACTTCACCATGGCCCCTGCTGCCTTTATAATGTAAGGCAGTCTTACTGTGTTCCTGTAACCCTGTGAGGTTCTGAAACTCACTGATGCTTCCTGATCAAGCTTGCTTACCTGGACTCTCGGGGAGATACACACATGGACTCAATGCAGCGATACATGGACATGCTCAGTCTGCTCCATGCAGAGGTCAGCCTTGAAGGCACCGTTCAGAAACACATTAGTCTAAGAGATCAGAGACCTGGAGGAGACAGAGCTTCTGTGGGTGTCATACAGCAAGGCTCTTGTTTGACAATGCCACCTGTTCAAGGTGTCACCGGCCTGGGGCCCATGACTAAGTGCTACATCCCACACCATCATCCACACTTGCATGCTTGCTTGCACACGTGTGCATGCTCTAACCATCTGAAAATCTCTGCGGTCATAAGAAGCCCTTTCATTTACAGAGGGGGATACTGAGGCTTAGAGCTGAATGTCTTGGCAAAGTCACCACTTGGTAAGTCACAGGGCTGGCCACCCAAGCATCCTGCCAACACTCTTTACTGTGTAAGTGTGGCGTAAAAGTTCGAAAAGACACTATTAAAAAAGAAAACAATTAAGGATATTTAACAATAGCAAAGTGTTCAAACACACACAATTCTTCCATGTAAACACCTCAGGTAAAGAGCATCTTGGTTAAACTGACGATGAACAGACCCTTGACACTAAATCTTTCTGAGACACAAGGTTTCTGATCCCACAGGTGGATTCTATCAAAAGCAGGTGCAGGAGGGCAGAAGAGAGAGCCATGGAAATTACATAATAAAGATATGTTTAATGGGACGTATAAACCCAGTCTGTCAAAAAATGGGTCCATTTGGAACTCAGAGTACAGATGATTATTTCTCCCTATACTAATTAAGTTCAATTAGATACAGTATGGAAAATATATTTAAAAGTTAAGGAGATTTTATATTTTTAAATTTGAGTGTTTTTCAGTTTGATTACTCATCACAGATATCATAACCAGCATGTTCCGTGTAAGGGAAATGCTGGGATTGATACAAGGGTGCCCGAAGAGCACCCCAGAAGCAGGCTGAAGCTTCATACAGTAAATAGCCGTGATTCATGTTTACTCAGGACCACATTCTAGGTGGGCTCCATCCAGCTGGGGTCTAGTAACAAATGGTCCTCTGACGCTTCAATAGGTGGTTTTCTGAGCACTGGCCTTTCAAGTTTTTCAGCAGTAAAAAGAGAACAAGACAGAACTAAACGCTACTTAACAAAATTTTACAAATTTTAAATGTTCGGATTTTTGCTTTCTTGTAGAAAGTCTCAAGAATGAAACTGATTCAATGTCATTTTTCAAACCCCAAACTGAAAGTAGTTCTGAAATTCAACTCAATGACATCCCCCCATTCTAGGAAATGAGAGCGTTCACATCAGGACACTTTAAATAGAGGATGAATACAAAGTCCTATGTTTTCCTTCTGCTAGATTAATCTAAAGTCAGAGATGGAGCTCTGGAGAACCATTTCCTTCTCACATCTAGATAATGATCTGCTTAACATTAACCAAAATCAATTTTGAGAAAGCGTTCCCAAGGATTTTGGAGTAAATCCTAGCACTGCATCTATGAATATTCTCTAAGAGAAGCAAAATATTCATGGAAGCATAAAACAACTTTACCTTTAAATAAAAATACTTTATTCATTCCTGACAGAATATCAAAATGTACATTGTTAACCAAGTAAAAATGGTGCTTCGAAATAGCTGACTAGGGCATATTTGGAGGATTTTTGGTTAATTTCAAAAGAGTAAAAACCACTTTCAATCTCCCTTTCCACACACCCCTAATAAGCTTGCACTATACCTGCTTAAATTTGAACAAATAAACAATTATATGGGCCCCAGTTCATTATAGAATGCACATTTTCATTACACTTAGAATAAACGAAAATTACTACATTCGCGTTACCTTCCGTTGCCAAAAACCTTCAGACTTAGTCCTCGTTATAGTTTGTGTAACTCTGTAAATTACATGTAGAATGTAGCACATGACTGGTATTAATCTAAACACACACACACACATACACATAATAAAGTGCAACACAACAGAACAAGTCTGCGACATTCACGTTCTCAAACTCCCACAGAGGATTTTCTGAGCAAATGGAAACGACGTTCTTGACTGCGTGAACACTAAATCCAACAGACTTGGGTTATTTTTTCCTCACTGATCTTTATAATGAAATCCTATTTGCTTTATTTTCCCTGTGGCTTCTGTCTCTCATTTTAATGAAAGTTTCGAAGCTGTGATTCTCTTTAAACCTGGAGAAAAATCAACTCCTTGGAGCAACATAAATATAGTGCTTTCAAAGTACTCAAAACGTTTCAGAGCACCCTGTACTGTAAAAGGAGGTTTCCAATGATAGCTTGTCTGTAACAAGGAACATTACAGTCATTTTAATAAAAGCAAGCATTCCATTAACTTGGCAGCAAATGCTTTACGGACTTTTGACACCAGCCACCAAACATGTCTACTGGCAAGTACCAACTAGCCCTAAAATGTCAAAAGGTTTTGGTTGCATGTTGCTTTGATACTAAATTATTTCACTAAGAAATGGTTTTGTTCCTGAGATGAGCATGATAACAGTAAATGAGTTCCCTCTGAAGTTGCTGGTGGGACCCTCTGCTCCACATCCCCACCCTCATCTTCATCAAGAATCTCGTCTGAAACATCAGTCGTCCCCATGGCGCCACTTCTGCGACTCGTCCTGCCGAACATCTGGTCTGATCTGGTTTCTCATGCCACCCAAGACGTTCGATGTCGCTTCTGTGGCGACAATCAGAGGTTTCACCACGGCCGGGGGGAGCTGGCGCAGGACTTCCCCCACGGCGCCCGTCACCCCCCGGCTCTCGTGTTCCCGAGCGGCAGTTTCGTAAATGGTCTGAGCCGTGTCTGCGATTCCCTGAGGAAAGAGGGGAGAGAAGGGAGTAAATGACTGCTCAGAAGACTCTCTAAATAATCTCGTAACACACTACTTATAGAGTTCATCAACAGCAGGTTTGTAACCAGACGGAAATCAAAGTAGAAACTGTACTTTTGAGATAACCCAGGATAATTACTTTTATGACAATTCTAAGGGAAAGTGGTAGTCCCTCAGTCATGTCTGACTCTATGACCCCATGGACCATAGCCCACTAGGTTCCTCGGTCCATGGAATTCTCCAGTCAAGAATACTGGAGCGGGCTGACATTTCCTTCTCCAAAGGGAAAGTAAGGGACAATTATGATTCAGCATTTTGCTGTGACACTTATGTACAGAAAATGTAGCTAGACTACAGTTTCACACAGGGATGTGCGTGGAAATAGTTAATACTCCAAGAATAGCTTCTCTGGCACAATTAATCACTCTGGTTAAATCAAATTTAGCAAACAAAGCTTCCTGAATAAATATAATCACTAAATGAACATGGCAATAGCTCCTGTGACTCAACTGCAACAGGAAAACCTAATTCTACTGAGCTCCAGAAAATAATTTAATTAATTTTAAATTACTGGCTATGCACTAGAAAAGGTAACTGGAACATTCAATTAAGATAAGAGACTAAATAGAACACTTTATTAAATAGAGAAAACTCTGAGAAAACAAAGCAGGAATATGTTTAATAATCAGAAGTGAAGTTTTTACAGCATTTTTCATCCTTCTTATAACTGTGTGAGATGAAAATAATCATGACTGCTGAGCTTTAGAGCTGAGTATGTAAATGTGTAGGTCAAGCCAGGGTGGTAAAACGTCACACTGTTGTCACTGGTCAGTCGTCACATATGGCTTTCAAATCTCTTCTGCTTGTCTAACTCAGGACTCCTAAGGGCCACAAAGCACTGTCCTCTTATGACCATTTCAGTGAAAGGCACAGAGAGAAGAACGTCACACTCTCAGGGAAATCAAGAAACCTCGTCCTGGTCCCAAATCCAGTCCTCACTTTCACAATCTGTGAAGTGAAGTGTCAGTTGCTCAGTCATGCCTGACTCTTTGTGACCCCATGGACTACTGCCTGCCAAGCCCCTCTGTATTTTGGATTTTCCAGGCAAGAATACTAGAGTGGGTAGCCATTCCCTCTCCCAGGGGATCTTCCTGACCCAGGGATCGAACCATCGTCTCCTGTGTCTCCTGCAGTGGCAGGCAGATTCTTTACCACTGTACCATCCAGGAAGCCCAAAGTGCTACATACCCAAGTGCTATAATATCCTGCTGCCAGCCGCCCCTGCTATGCCTGAAAGCCCAGGATCGTTTTTACAAACCTGATCTCTAACATGTCTACTGATAACTGGCCCAATGCTGACATCTATGGGAACAGAACTGACAGGTAATCAGCTCTCTTTATTCTCCCGACTAAATCTCTTTTTAAGACAGGTGACCAATGACCTTGCCTTTATTTAGCCACTAATACATATCCTTACTTCAGTGGTCTTCCTGCATTTGGAACCACAGAGGTTACTTTTATCAGGTAAAAAACTGTCCTAAGGCACTTCTGTCTGTCAGATTACGACAGGGGAAAATATCGTTAATGAAATCCTAATACACAAATCGTAAGTAAAATGACCTCAAACTTCCTCATATGTCAATTAAAAAAAGAAAAAGATTAAGACAGGGAGGGAATGCTCCTGTCAACATCCATAAAGAACCAGGATTCACTGGTACAACTAAATTACAATCTGGCAATGCTTAATAAATCTGGCAATGCTCAATAAGTCTCAGGATTCAAAGTTACAAACCAGCAATTCCACCTTTAACAACCTCTTGCACATGTCAACAAAGGGGCATTTAAATGACATTCCAATAGCAGTATTTTAGGGGAAAAAAATGGAAACTGTCCACCAACACGAAGATAAATAAATTATGCTATATTAATGCAATGAAACATGATAAAAGTTTAAATCAGACCTACATATATCAACAAGGATGTATCTTGAAAGACAAAATTTACAGATATATATGATACCATTTTGCTAAATTTTAAAATATAAACAATAGTATTTGCTTATGATGACATACTTATATGAAACTATAAAAACATGCACAGAAAAAAAAATGTACCATCTTCAGGATTGTGAACGCATGGTAACAGAATTAGGGTTTGCAATTAACCTAAAAACCTTTGCTTTTTAAACAAATCTGAGGAAACCAGCAAAATACAAACATGGGTAAACTTCCCTGGTGAGGTCATGGTGTGTTTCTACCACCCCTTGCTTGCTTCTGTCCAAAAAGAGACCAGTCTTCCCACAAGATCGCTAGTCTTCTCGGGAGCCCGCAGGCCAGGACATAGCCCGCAGGCCAGGACGTAGCCCTCCCCTCTTACCTACGCACGTATCTGCACTCATCAGTGGCAAAAGAGTCCCAAAGCCACCCTGGGGGTTCCTTCAGACAAACTCCAGGAATGGATGCAACCTGCTCCAGGCGCATCCCCTGGGGCAGCCACTCACCTCCTTCACGACACTATAGGCCTTGGCCACCCCTTCTCTCAGGTCCACTGGCTGGTGGGCTAACCGGTGATGGGGGAACCTTCTGACCTTCTTGGGCTCAATAGAAAGGGTGCCTGGAGACACCATGTCATACGCAGTCTCTGCCGCCGCCTGGATTGTTTCATCAGAAAGGAAAGAGTAAGTCAGAACAAAGTCTGGGGAGGTATGCTCCAGCAGCGCACTTCCTATGGGGAGTGAGGAACAGCAGAGGGACTCACGCCCTCAGGCAGGCCCTTCTGCAGCGTCTGAATTCTTTACAACCAGAATGTGCTCCTTTTGTAACAAGAATGTTAACGTATACATCAGTATCTGCATTGAGCAGCTTTTTTCAGTTCCCCATCTCCTCTGAGAACACTCTGTTACCAGGCTAGACAAGAATGCACGGTCTGTGCACAAGTGGATAAGGCCAACTGGAGCTTAATACTTAATAGCAAACCTGAATACAACTACTACTGGCTCTCCAGTGCCTTCTTTACATTCAGCTATGATCTTTCCACATAAATGTGGTGAAATAAATCTTTGGCTAACTTAATAGTTATAATTTACCTGAACTAGGCAAACAAATTTGACACTGTAGTCCACCACTTTATTCTACTAATTATTTAACAATGGACAGCTAATCCAAAAAAAATTAATGATACTAAGTCATTACAAATAAAATATTCTCAGTATTTTATACATTTTCACAGTGCCATTTTAAAACCAAAATAGGTCAAGTGTTTACAATGGCTCTTCCTCTTTCTGGAGATTAAGCTGGTCTATGGAAAGATACCTGTATGGTTTGAACCATTCTGTTCGTGAGCTCGAGAGCAGCCATCGCCGTCGAGGTGCCAAAGGAGGCAGCCCCTCTCTGAAATCCTCTGACAATGCGGCCATCCTTTCGGTATTGCTCAATTGGTAACCAGACCAAGTCCTTGAGGCCTTGCACTAGAGCAACAGTCAACATGCAGACATAAATAGGAGTGCTAGAGCACAGCAGGTGAAGACTAATACTGCTTGCTTCCATTTATACAAGGAGCCTAGAACAGGCGATGTATATTCCTCAAATTCACAGTCGGAAAATACACTGGCAGATGCCGGAGGCGGGTTAGGTGGGCGGTGAGGAATGAGGACTTAAGTGTTTAATGGGGACAGCATCCAGTTTGGGAAAGTAAAAAGTACGGGAGACAGATGATGGTGAGAGCTTCACAACAGTGTAAATGTCCTCAGTGCCACTGAAATGTACAGTTAAATACGGTTAAAATAGTATGTTTTACATTATGTGACTTTTACCACAATAAGAAAACATTTAAAAAGAAAAATAGGAGCACTGGAGCTCAAATCTCTGCTATCATCCTAACCCTTGGATTTTTAACCCCTAAAATCGGAGGCAACATTTACTGTGTATGACTAACAGGTAGATTTTTCTAGAAAGATGATCCTCACATAGATTCTCAAAGGCATCCACAATCCCAAAAGGGTTAAGAATCACTGATCAGGTAAAATAAATTATCTTCTAATTAAAAGAAGAACACTTACCTAGCTGTACTAGTGAATGCATAGGCCCAACACCTCCCAGGATGCCTGGCAGCTGGTTCTTCTTAATGTCAGAAAGCCACTCGGTGACTGCATATGAGAATAATTTGTCCACACCTAGCAAACTAGAGAAAATGACTCAGTGTATGGGAAGAAGAGTGAAACTTATAGGTTTACACAGTTAAATCTATGAATTACATGGGCAAAATTTTATAGATTTTCAGTTTTACTGTGTGTGTATGTGTGTACACATACATTTAACCTAATTGTAATGCTAATAATTTCTATAAAAGGCTAAGGTAATATATACAAGTGTGCATTTCCACTGTTTTCACTTCTTTAACATCTAAAGCTTTGGCATAGGATTAATTTAACATCTATAATTTGTCACACAGTTCTTAGCTACTAAGGACCATTACCTTGTGAACTCCCATATAGGCTAATTTATAACTTTGGGAAATTATAAAAAAATCCTAACTACAACTGTTTATAGGGACATGCTCTCTTCAAACTACTAGTATTCTCTCAGAATAAAAAAATAGCCTCTAGCCAGTAAAAATCCTCTAAAAATGAGCTCTCTTCAAATAACACTGTAAAATAATGAAATTATGTATGTTGACTAATTGTAAACTAACTTCAGTAACTACACCTTAAAGTCTCATATGATAAGTCAACTTACCCATGCCGGTAGAAAAGCCTCTTCAGCTTTAGTTCAGAGCAGTTTAACTGGGCAAGACCAATCAAAATCCCAGCTAATGTACCCTTTAAAATTAAAAAAAAATTCACTAAGCTAAAACACCTAAAATATTTACAGCAAAAAGATACATGTATTTTATAAGACCCAACTGACATCCAAATTTTACTCACAGATTTTTAAGTAAATTATATTTACTTTAAAAATAGAATTAAATTTTAAAATCTTACACTTCTTTTCAAACATATAAACTATGATGGAAAAAGTTTCCTAAAAACTAAATCCACTAGAAAAACAAATGAGATAATTCTGTAGAGTATATGTGTGCAAAATTTCCAGACCTGATCCATTGATACGTGTTTCCCATGATAATCAAGTCGAATAGGAACTTCTGATGTGAATCTAAATTCTCTGAAGATAAAGAAAGAAGGGGAGTTATTTATATTAAAAATTACAAATAGCTTAAATTAGATGTAATTAACCTTTTCAAGTGGAGAATAAAAACCACAAAATAAATAATGTGAATATATTAAGATCTAAATAAAAGAGAATGTCTTTCAGCCATATACCTTCTTAAGACAATATAACAACTAAACAATGTTAATCTTATAAATTTATTTTATTATATTTTAGAAACCTTTTCCTCATTTACTAAACAAAATTTAAGTTAGAGAAATTTATTCTGGCAGGTATTCAATTCATACAGAGAGCAAACTAATAAAAATATTAAACCAAATAATATAATCATCACCAAGAAGTAAAAAAGAAGAGTTGAGGTATTTATTTTAGTTCCATAATGAAACAAAGATCCAAAAGACCCAGACATGAACCCTAGTTTTATCAGTTATATGGGATACAGTCAAGGCAAGTAATTTAAACTGTCTGAGCCTAAGTATCTTTATCAGTTAATTTTTAAACTCAATCTACACTGGTGAATTTTGACATTCTTGAAATTAATGCTTGTAAACAGGATACTGACACACTTGGGAATTCTGAATGAAATTAAAATTATATACATCAAACAAAAGCAGTTGACTTCCAAAAGTTGGACTGTAAATTGCAAGTTGAAACACACTTTACTACAGAATTACTGTCAGTGGTTATATACTAAGTCATCCCCAGTCATCCTGAAAAAGTCCTTAACCTACAGTAAAAAGGAAGTGCTGAATCCACGTCAGTGACTACAGGAGGTCTGGGGCCCAGGTCACCCCTCGTCTTCTGAACGCCCGTCTGTATCTGGTTCTATGACAACAGCCCCTCAACACCTGTGTCACCTTTCTCACTCTGTCCCTCCAAGGCGTGTAACAGGGCACAGCAAATATTCTAATTATCTGTAAGCTCAACTCAACAGAGATTTTTCTCTACTCTGTTCCCTGTACCTAGAACAAAATCTGACACACATAATGTGTTCAATCAATATCTGTGGAGCGAATAAATGTTTGTAGGAGAGAAGACTATTATGTCATTAACTGGAAGATGTACTGAATTTGGGATTAAGAAGACCTCTCTAGTTCTGGCTTGGCCACTAACTGGGTAGCCTTGAGCAAGTCACCTCTCCTCTCTGCCTTAACTTGCTCATCAGTAAAGTGAGTAATAAAACTATATCACTAACTATTACACCAGGATCCTAGACATTCTAGCAGTTTTTGAGAGTAGAAATAGAAATCTACAAGCTATTTTAAGTGGTCTAATGGAAAAAACAAATATTTACCTAAGTAAGTGAGGCTACACAAACTGATTAAAAAGTGCCAAGTTTCCATGCTCTCAGGCCAGAATTGTAACGATTCAATTTTTTTATATAATGATTATCCAGTGTTCACAAAAAACAAAAATTGGTGGCTTACACGTGACTGATATAAAATGAGAATTCAAATTATTTCTTAGGATACACAGTTTTTTGGTAAAAAGAAAATTTTAATTGAAAAGCAAAGTAGGAAAATAATAAAAGAGGCTCTTCCTTTATGATGGAAAAGTTAAGAATCACCAGAGATCCTCTATTTCAGGATCTTTCCAATTCTCACCTTCTATTATATTTTCTGACTGTTTTCATCAATACGCAAGATAGTCACAACATGAAAACACTTTAAAAGAGTGGTACTGCCTACTTAGAACTTCCCAGGTGACTCAGTAGTGAAGAATCTCCTGCCAATGCAGGGGACACGGGTTTGACTCCTGAGTAAGGGAGATTCCCTGGAGAAGGAAATGGCAACCCACTTTAGGATTCTTGCCTGGGAAATCCCAAGGACTGAGGAGCCTGGGGGGCTACAGTCCATCAGGTTGCAGAGTCAGACATTGACTCAGCAACTGAACGACAACAACTGCCCACTTTGGGACATACCTAAAGTCTAACCTTAGAGAGAAAGACAGAACTTGGGGAACACTGATGTCAGCAGGAGAAGAGCACAGAAAACCAGGGAAGGGAGTTGTCTCTCATCACAGAGGTGGTTTTGATCTTTGACCTCTTTCCTTCCAATAGAGCCTAGGCTCCATTCCCACCATCAAGGGCTGGGAAAGAAAGAAGGGAAGAATGAATGGAACTGGAAACGGCAGACAACCAGCTAGTGGTTGGCTGTAGTCACAGCAGCCAGCAGCAGTACAGGGACCTGGGTTTCCCTATGATGCCAACTTAGCCAGACAGCAGGGTCACAAGAGACACAGCAGTGATAGGGAAGGGCAGAGAAACCAGATAGAAAATCCCTATAAGGGAAAAGCGAGGGGTGCTGAAGGTGAGGTGTGTGAGGGAAAAAGCGTCGTGGTCATGGAGACACTAACAGGCTCTGAGAGCGATCAGGAAGAGAGGGACAGAAAGAGGAAAATGGAAAAGACTAAGATAAAATTCCTGCCACTGGATCAACAGGAGGGTGAGTCCTGAGCTGGGGTTATCATGTGTGAATGAGACGTGCATGTGGGTGGGGCCCACACATAAAAATGTGTGTGTGTGTCTGCGTGTGTCTGTGTCTGTGCACGCTCAGCCATGTCCAACTCTTTAGAGTCCTGTGGACTGTAGCCCACCAGGCTCCACTGACCATGGGATTTTCCAGGCAAGAATACCGGAGTGGGTTGCCATTTCCTCTTCCTGACTCAGGGATTGAACCCGCATCTCTTGTGTCTCCTACACTGGTAGGCGGATTCTTCACCACTGACGCCACCCAGGAAGCCCCATATAAATAAGTATGCGTGCTTGTGTGCTAAGTCGCTTCAGTCATGTCTGACTCATACCCACTGAATTTTTGCCAGTGCAGAGAAAAGCTAAAGTAACTCCACGATTTCTGTGTCACACAAACACATTAAAGAACAACTTTTAAACTCTAAAATAACATCTTTTGTTACCAAATTAAATGATTTACCTAAAAAACACAGGCTGATCACTAAACAACGCTTCTTCAGGAGAGAAGTCCTTCTCTTCTTCCCCATTAACCGCTTGCACTGAATTGGCACTGCCATTTGGGGAAGGCTGCTTTGGCCCAGGGAAAGAAAGAACTAGATTTGGCTCTTTTGAGGTGCTTAAATGCCTTGGCAAACTGCAGGTGACATCAGCCCCAGGAGACTTTTTAACTGAAAAGGTAATGTGGACATTTGGGAAATTAGGTATGCTTCTTTAGAGCAACTTAAACCAATCTACAATTAACTTGTTTTACAGTATTTCGTTTAATAAACACAACTACTGCTATAGACAAATCTTTCATAGTAGCCCCCCTCCATCTTTAGTTTCACTTTCCAAGGTCAACTATAGTCCAAAAACATGAAATGGAAAATTTCAGAAATAAACAGCTTGTAAGTTTTCAAATGCACACCACTGAGCAGCATGATGAAATCTCGCACCATTTCTCTGCCCCACTGGAAGGTGAATCAGCCCTCTGTCCAGCATATCCCGCCCATGAGTCACTGGGTGGATGTCTCAGTTATCAGGTCAGTGCTTATGTTAAGTAACCCTTATTTTATTAATAATGACCCCAAAGCGCAAGAACAGTGATGCTGGCAATTTCGATATACCAAAGAGAAGCCATAATATATTAAGTGAAAAGATGAAAGTTCTTGACTTAATAAGGGAAAAAAAAATCAATACGCTCAGCCTGCTAAGATCTACGGTAAGAACAAATTTGTAAAACTGTGATGAAGGAAAAAGGAATTCAAGCCCATTTTGCTGTCGTACCTCAAACTACAAAGGTTATAGCTAGAGTGCATGGTAAGTGTTAGCTAAGATAGAAAAGGCGTTAAATTTGTACAAGATATTTTGAAAGAAAGAAAGAGATCATACTCACCTAACTTTTATTATAGTATACTGTTAACAACTGTTATTAGTTATTATTGTTAGTCTCTTACTGTGCCTAATTTATAAATTAAACTTTGTCATAGGCTAGTATGTAAAGAAAAAACTGAGTACATTTAGGGTTTGGTACTATCTGCAGTTTCAGGCACCCACTGGGGGTCTTGGAACGTACCTCCTGAGGATAAGAGGGAATTACAGTACTTTTACATAAACTACATATGCACAACTTAAGAAAAATAATCATGAAACACATTTATATAAATGAGAGAAAAGATCTTAAGTACATTCTCAAAAAGATCTCGTAACAATCAAAATCAATCCAAGTACACATTATAGACTTTTTCAAATTCTACATATTTAATACCTTCTGGATCTGGAGTCATGAGAAGCTCTACTTCTGTAGAAAGACTTGTGAAGAAATCCTTCAAGAAGAACAAGGCATCCTAAAATTGAGAGGTGTAATTATAACCAAAAGGGTTTAAAAAGGTGCAGCTATTTTTAAAACTGTGAAACAAAGTAACGTGAAGTCTCCCATTTCACTCATTGTTCATATTCAGCTGTAATTTACCCAGTGCCTACGCTGTGCCTATTCTCAATTCCTTCTCTCTCACGCTCTTCCTTGTTAATTCTCACAACTCTGAGAACATTAATTTATAGATGTGGAAATTAATGTACAGATGACTTAAAAATTAAATGGTTATTTCTAAATCAAAGTACATTTTAGTTTTCATAGAAATATAGCAGTTTCTTATTTGGCATTGGCTCCCACTCTGAACTGGTAGCAGTAGTATTACTAACAATAACAGCAACCAGCAAGTACTCAATACTTCAGTTCAGTTCAGTTCAGTTCAGTCGCTCAGTCGTGTCCAACTCTCTGCGACCCCATGAATCACAGCACGCCAGGCCTCCCTGTCTATCACCAACTCCCGGAGTTCACTCAAACTCACGTCCATAGAGTTGGTGATGCCATCCAGCCATCTCATTCTCTGTTGTCCCCTTCTCCTCCCACCCCCAACCTTTCCCAGCATCAGAGTCTTTTCCAGTGAGTCAACTCGTCGCATGAGGTGGCCAAAGTATTGGAGTTTCAGCTTCAGCATCAGTCCTTCCAATGAACACCCAGGATTGATCTCCTTTAGAATGGACTGGTTGGATCTGCTTGCAGTCCAAGGGACTCTCAAGAGTCTTTTCCAGCACCACAGTTCAAAAGCATCAATTCTTTGGCGATCAGCTTTCTTCACAGTCCAACTCTTACATCCATACATGACCACAGGAAAAACCAGAGCCTTGACTAGACGGACCTTGGTTGGCAAAGTAATGTCTCTGCTTTTTAATATACTATCAAGGTTGGTCATAACTTTCCTTCCAAGGAGTAACCGTCTTTTAATTTCATGGCTGCAATCAGCATCCACAGTGATTTTGGAGCCCCAAAAAATAAAGTCTGACACTGTTTCCACTGTTTTTCCATCTATTTCCCATGAAGTGATGGGACCAGATGCCATGATCTTTGTTTTCTGAATGTTGAGCTTCAAGCCAACCTTTACTCTCCTCTTTCACCTTCATCAAGAGGCTTTTGAGTTCCTCTTCACTTTCTGCCATAAGGGTGGTGTCATCTGCATATCTGAGGTTATTGATATTTTTCCCAGCAATTTTGATTCCAGCTTGTGCTTCTCCCAGCTTAGACATGCCTTAAAAGTTCTTAATGTCTTATTTCTGCTTTTACCACTATGCTATATTGCCTGAGTACATTTTCTTCACTGGACATGATATTCAAAATAAAAACTAGAAGTAAATAAAATCACCCACTCAGTGTGGTCTGTTCTGAAATCGGACTGGTCTTGACGTATATGCAAGCCATATTTGCCCATTATTAGCAGCTTCACAGCAACTGACAGATCTATTCTGGAGAATATGAAAGTTAAATACCTGAGTCTGTTCTTTCTTATTCTTCCTTTCCATTAAAAATAATGTTAAATTAATTTAGAACTGCACCAAAACACACTGTGACAGTGAATTACAGGGGCCACATATGCAGCAGCACACCGAAAGCCTGAGTGGCAATCCAAAGGGTCTGACCCACTGCTGATCACACTTGACAGAGGTATCAGTGATGCACATTAAAAAGGTATTTTGTAGGTAATGTTGCATACGAGAAACTGAGGGCTAGACTGGAGAACAAGCAGACTGCTTCAATAGTATTAGAATATTCTGGTTCTGCAGTCAGGGATTAAGTTGATGAATTGGTCATTATTTTATTACTCTTAACACATACGTATTTATATAGATATTTATATATTATTTCCATTATTACATTTATTATAAATCACTATATATGTGGTGCATGTGCGTGTGCATGTTAAGTCGATTCAGTCGTGTCTGACTCTTTGCGAGCCTATGGACTGTAGTCCTCCAGGCTCCTCTGTCCATGGGGTTCTCCAGGCAAGAATACTGGAGTGGGTTGCCATGCACTCCTCCACGGAATCTTCCCAATGCAGGGATCGAATTTGTGTCTCTTATGTCTCTTGCATTGGCAGGCAGTTCTTTACCACAAGCACTACCTGGGAAGCCCAGATATGATATATACATATATCAAATATTACATGTTAAATTAATAGTATATAAAATGTTATCCTTTTGCCACCAGATGGCAATATTTTAATACTATAAATGTTTTGCCTCTATGACTGCCTTCAAAAGAGAAAAGGAAGACTAACAAGATGGTGGTTTTTACACATTTTTACTACAAGCAACACACAAAGGGATATTGATCATCAGCTTTTCAAAATGTTCTCTAAATGTCTGATTTTGGTATTTATGCTGAACTCTTTTGTTGTTTAGTCACTCAGTCGTGTCCGACTCCGCAACCCCACAGACTGCATACAGCACGCTAGCTTCCCTGTCCTTTACCATCTCCTGGAGCTTGCTCAAACTCATGTCCATTGCATCAGTGATGCCGTCCAACCATCTCATCCTCTGTCATCCTCTTCTCCTGCCCTCAATTTTCCTACAACTCAGTATGACAAAAAACCTAATTCTGAAACTAGAAAGATACAGACACTTCAAAAAAGAAGAAATACAAATGGTGAATAAGCTCATGAAATGATGCTCAGCATCATTAGTTGTCAGGGAAATCCAAATTAAAATGGCAATGAACACCAAATAAGATAGCGAAAATTAAGAAGACAACACCAAGTTTGGTCAGAGCGTGAAGCAGCTGCTGCCCTCATCTGTTACTGCTGAGAACCTGCAATGGTACAACCACTGTGGAAAACTATCTGGCACCTTCTTTTGATCGTAAACACACATTCACCCTATGACCTAGACATCCTGTTTATAAATACCCAGGAAAACTGAAAATTATGTCCGTTAAAAGACTTCAAATTTCATAACAGCTTTATTCATTAACAGTCAAAAACAGGAAAACAATCCACTGTAAATTAGTAAGTAAATGAATAAACAAGTTGTTGTTCCCATACAATGAAACACTGCTCAGGAATAAAAATGAATGGACTGCTGATACATACTACAACATAGAAAAATCTCCTGCGCATAATGTTGAGAACAAGAAGCCAGATACAATTCCATTTATAAGCTGTAGAACAAAAAAAGCTGCTCTACAGTGATGAAATGAGATCAGCGGTTGCTTTGAGATGGTGGACTGACCACAAAGGGACACGAGCGAATTTTGTGGGGTACAAAAACTGTTCTATATCTCAACTGGTGCAGTAGTTACTCAAGTGTATATATTTGTCAAACAAACTGTATACCTATAAATCTCTGCCTATTTTATATACAAATTATACCTCAGTACAATCATTTTTTTTAAATTTTAAAAAATATGGTTTATTTATACTAAACTTGAACTATAAAACAGTTATTTCTAGCTTTAAGGTCCTATGATATACTCAGGCGATGCTGAAAAAAATCACAAACATGCGAACTGGTACTGCTACATGTTTACCATTTCCAACCTCAGTTGGGCACTTGTCCTACCCAACGGCCTCACAGCTCATCTCATAACCTGAATTAGGCCCTCAATGCCTTTACAAATATTCATAGTTTTACATTCCTTAAGACCAGCTTGAGTGTTACCTCCAGAAAGCCTTTCCTGATCGCCCCTCATCTTCCAAACTCCCATTCCAGCCTAAAAGTCCTCTTTCAGTGGGACTTATCTTTATGCCTATCTTCACCACAGGGTGTTAAAGTCCTCTGTTTTTTTGGTAGTCTCTCCATTACACAGAGCTCTCTGAGGGAGGGATGTTTCTTCATCTATGTATTCCCAGCATCCTAGTTCAGACCTGGGACAATCACTCAGCAAATGATTGGGAATTAATATGACTCATTGGAAAAGACCCTGATGCTCGGAAAGAGTGAAGGCAGGAGGAGAAGGGGGCAACAGAGGATGAGATGGTTGGATGGCATCACCAACTCGATGGACATGAGTTTGAGCAAGCTCCGGGAGTTGGGGATGGACAGGGAAGCCTGACGTGCTGCAGTCCATGGGGTCGCAAACAGTCGGACATGACGGAGCAACTGAACTGAATGGATGTCTTCCCTATATAGATTTCCAGGCAGTTCAATACTAAAATGATCACCAGACTAAGAAAGTCAGGAAATCTGGCCCCTTCAGATTTCGGATCTCAGACAGCCTACTTACACAACCTCCATCATCTCCTTACCTCCCTACATGGACATCACTCCATCTTAGTGACCCCAGGATCCTGCCTATCCTACAGGTACCCTGAGCTTTGGAAGCAATTGTACCAAATGCCAACAGCAATGCAGCTTTTTAAAAACATAAGCAAACAATATGTTGCTCTGATCCAGTTAAGATAAAGTCAGAGATATGCTTGGTAAAAAAACATATTACTCAAAATATTATCATTCATCAACTAATTTGTTTTTAAAAGAAAAATACAAATTTGGCTTGCTATTCAAATAACGGTTTGGCATGGTATGTCACTCTTAGAAGAAAGGACTCTTTTGTATCGTAATATTCCTCACTAAGGCATCTACATTTGTAGCATGGCTTTCTTTCCGTAGGTCTCACATCTTGGGAAATTATTTTCCATTCCTCCTCAGTTTAGTCATAACATTTATTTCCCTGATTTTTTTTTTTTGCTAAGATTAATATTTCTCCATTTTAAAATCATACTGTTTTATAGTTCTACAGAAGAAATTAACATTCAATATTAAAGAAAACGCTTATTAGAGAAAATTGGGCTTGCTAAGTCTGATAAAGTCATGCCATAAAGATAAATCTTGCTCAAATTCTTGCTCACCCTGGTGATTTTTCACAGAATGAATTTCCCATGAATACTTCATTATATTCCTACTAGGCCAATATGGATAAATTAAAAGACAGACTTCAAAAGACGCTTATCATAATGAGAAAACATAAATCTAAGTACACACTGGCAAGTCTGACCCAGCTCAGAAGCTATACATAGTAATGTAAAGTTGCGCTACACGTCTGTGCTTCACAATACATTTTCTCTGTGCTAGGCCTATAGTTTGTTTACAATATAAACATCATTTAAGATTATTCCTGATTATCTGCTACTTATTTAAAAAGTGAATCAGCATTATTTAATCAATATTATTAAGCAAACAAATACTACTACCCAACATATACGCTGCTTCCAAACCTGAGCTACATCAATATATATGATATAACAGGAAGGCTCTGTTATTTCAAAAGCAGATTATTATAAAAACTCCATCTATTTTATATAGTTGTCATATGCTTCAGTTAATGATGGTAATAGTTAACACGTGATCTTTAACACTGTGTGCCAGGCACTAAGCTAAGTGTTTTACAGACATGAGTCTCATTTAATTCCCAAGTTTTAAAAAATGATGCTACATGAACTATGTTTTCCATTTTATCAGTGAAGAAATTGAGGCTTAGAGAGTTAGTTACTTACCCAAAGCCACACAATTAGTAAAAGAGAACTGAGATGTAAGCCCAGGTCTGACTGCAAACCCATGCTTTCACCACTACACTGCAAAGCATCCCAACTTCAGAGGCCTTGAACAGAGCTTGTAGAGGAGGCACCAACTATGCTTCAGACTGCTCTCTGGGTGAACGCAAAACCCAGAACTGTTTGATGGGGTGCTTGCTAGAATATAGGAAAATGAATTTCTTTATTTCCATATATCTGTTTCGTTTGTGACCTGTTTAAGTGCCAATCTACTAATTTGTCATTTTGCCTAGGAATTCCTTTACAGGTGCTGTTATTACAGTCCCCTATACCTTTCAATAATAAGTATCAGGGAATCCTTTCATCTCCTGAAAACATCTGTGTATCTGCATCAGGGGTATGTGTGTAAAGATCAGAGAACATAACAGGCAGGTATTAAGTGGTCTGTCACGTAGACAGCAAGTAGGAGACTAAAGGATAACATCTAATGTTGACTCACAGTTCAGATTTCAAACACCTAATGAATTTGTCCTGTCCTTTACCAGCAGAAGTCTGTTTTAATTATGCAACCGCCATAAACTTTAAATAATAAACATTATAATTCTAATAAATTAAATTTCTCACTCTGAACATGGGATATCTATTTAATCATACCTCCATGTATTATGTTTGCAATACAAACCTGGTCAATATTGAGGCGAAGTGGCATTAGTGACACTCTTAGGCAGCACTCCTGTGGGGACCTGCCAGACTCTGGACGCACGTGCAATGCTTTAATCGTCAACTGCAAGACGAGAAAGAGAAACACATTTTTCCCCAATGACATTATGACCTTGTTTTCATTAAAAGGAAAAAAGAGAAAAAAAATATCCTGTATCTAGTCCCTGTATTAAAACAGAAAGTCAGTTTACCCTCTTTCCTTAGAATCTGGAATCTAACTTTTTTTGGTCACATACTCTTTCAAGAATCTGATGAAAGATACGGATTCTCTTTAGAGGAAAAAAAGCAAATAATAATGTTGTACTTGCAGTCTCAAAGATGTTTGCTAAGCGCCTGAATCTAAATCCATAGACCCATACTCCAAAGGTAACTTCTATAATGGTTTCTTCTGAAAGTCCTGAGCTAAGCATTTCTATGCTACTAAAATTTTTGTAAAAGTTAGAAATCTGGAACATTGCTAACAATTCTGTGTCAATATTGTGTGTGTGTGACCATGCTGTGTGGCTTGGGAGGTCTTAGCTCCCTAATCAGGTTATCAAACCTGGGCCCTTGGCAATGAGTGCAGAGTCCAAACTACTGGACCACAAGGGAATTCCTTGTGTAAGTGTTTTGTGTAGATCACAATGGACTTCTGGTTTTCCTCACGTAATTTGTTACAAGAGTTTCTGTTTTGTGTTTTGGTCTTCTGGCTATGAGGCATGTGGGAAACCCACACCCCCTACGTTGGAAGGCAAAGTCTTAACCACTGGGCCACCAAGGAAGTCCCAAAATAATTTTTAAAACATAAAACTTTAAGCAGGATATTTAAAAGGAATTTTAATATTAAAATGACAATCTCATAATTTTCCCCAATCTAAATCTTCTGCAGTTATAATAGGTATAATTCATATATATTTTAGATATAATAGAAATACTTTTCTTAAACAAATATAACAACAAAAATATATGAAGTTTTAAATCTCACCATGTTGGAATGAGCTTTCCGAGGCATTTCTTTACTGCAATACAGGTACAAAAATTTATTCATTTGTGATGTTGCCAGACGATCCCGAATTTCAAGATCCTGCACGATGAACACCTGCCGGGACACCGGGTGCTCCACAAGGCTAGACTCGCATTCTGGTTTGCAGGGCGGGTAGACCTCATGCTGAAACTTCACCTTTACAGATGGGAAAGAATACAGAACACTCTATTTGAAACAGATTTTCTCTTTAAAATGTAAAATATCACACATTTTCATTAAATTCTCAGCTTCCGATTCCGCTTTCAGAGAACAGTGTAACACTCCTACATTTGTTCACATCAGTTCAGTTAAGTCACTCAGTCGTGTCCGACTCTTTGCGACCCCATGAATCACAGCACGCCAGGCCTCCCTGTCCATCACCAACTCCCGGAGTTCACTCAAACTCATGTCCATTGAGTCGGTGATGCCATCCAGCCATCTTATTCTCTGTCATCCCCTTCTCCTCCTGCCCCCAATCCTTCCCAGCATCAGAGTCTTTTCCACCATATAGGAAAAGGAGTATGTCAAGGTTGTATATTGTCACCCTGCTTATTTAACTTATATATTGTTCACATATTTACTTATCAATCCATGTGTACTGGATCATACAAGGATAAGCCTGACTGACATTTCTTATCTGACCTTGGTAAAATCCCTATCCTTTTCAAGTAAAACCTTCAATAGGATTAAGTCATAAAATTATTATCTTGTTTCCCGAATGAAACTGCTTGGTGGCAAGGTTCAAGTTCCAAAAGGGGGCAAGGATGCAATTAAGCATATGGAGTTGTCACCACTGCCATGTTAAGCACCCTAACAGATGACACTTATCAGAGCCCCAGACAAGCTGACAGAATTAAATGCATCAATGTCACTGGCAGCCTGGCCCTACCTGGTCTCTAGATGTCCACACAGGACCTGACCTGTGTGCTTATTCCATGGCAGGCCTCCCCAGAGACACTCCAGGGCAGTGGTTCCCCAAGTGTGGCCCTGGGTAAAGTAGTATCAGAATCACCTGGGAACTTACTAAAGATGCAAATTCATGGGCCCTACTGCAGCCCTACTGAACTAGAAACTCTGGACCCAGCAACCTGTGTTTTACTACGTCTTCAAGGGGATCCTGGTGCTTGTTCAACTCTGAGAGACACTGTTCTGGGGGGAGCCTGGAAAAACAAAAACTCTAAATCTTTTCAGAATATCTGAAAAAGAGTAAGAGGTAAGATTTATATAAGACCGCTGCACTTTTCCACTTAGGCTCCAAGACCACACAGGGGAGGGGGCAGGATAGAACCAAAGAACCCTCACTAATGCTCCTACTTCAGTGGGTTTTTCCTTTTAAAATGCCATCTTACCTTGCTTAACTGTATTTCCATTAAAAAGTCATGGTTTCTTCCTTTGCCCCCACATACCATATTATGTCCATATCTTGTAGGTGTGTGAGAAGGTGAGCTATGGGGACTACTATAAATGAAAAAATAAAACCTTTTATTAAAGGAATAGTCAAAGGAAGGCAACGAATGACATCAGGAAAAATAACAAGATGAAAAGAGAGAACAAAATTATAGACCTATCAAAACATTGCCACAAACTGTATTGTTATACATTAAAACTATATCTTTTATACCTCGGAGGCAGAGAGCATAAATTTTATTACTGTCATCACAGCAATCATCTACTTGCTAAATATTTAAAACTATAGAGAAACCTAACTATGATGTTGGTGTGCATATCACAAGACAGACTTAGAAATGAGACCTCCTTATAAGTCCCTAATACTTCAGAAACCCCTGATAATCAGAAAACAAGTCCGAGAAATTCCAATTAATACAGAAAAGAATTACAGTAAAGTGTCAAGTTTTTTAAAAAGCACTTTTAAACAGGAAAAAGTCCTCACAATGTTGTGTCCAAGGTTCCCGCCACATGACGCCTTTTCTGACCCTCCCCACCCCGGTGAGAACGCTTGCCCCCAGTCTCCACCTAGTCTCTCTGTCTAGTTCTCTTTCAGAACTAAAGGATAAAGCTCTCACTTTTAACAGGTACTTCAGAGGCATTGACTCTGTGCTCGGTACCCTGCCAGGTGCTGGATGCTAGAGAACCAGGGGCACGTGAGGTCCCTAACTCCTGACATACCCTTCACTTCACTGCCCTCATCTGCTCATGTAACTGTTTCTCCCTTTGAACACAGACAGGGTCTGGGCCATACTTATTAATAATTCTTGAAAGAGTAAATCCTACGTATTTTTAATGAAAAGAATATATTGGCCTGCCAAATAGATGTATGTAGAAATAAACTTACATGTAACTTTTAGCAGGAGAAGTAGGAGGGGCTGTTCCAAAATCTTTTCCTCCATAAAGATGCCAAACAAGAGAGACTTCTTTAACCAGGTACCGAACGACAGGAACGGGAAAGTGTAACGGGGCTTTGCTCGTATCTGTCTTCTTAACAGGCAGACTAAAATAATTCTCTCTTATCACAATTGCATCATCAACCATTATTTTTACAACTGGTTCTTCTTCCTTCTCCTAAGACAAAGGAACAGTTAATACATACTCTCTTATCTAAGTAGAAACCACTGAGTACCATTCGCATCTCAAAGGAACTTCTTGACTCTGCATTTTTTTGAATAATTTTCTTATATAAGTGAAAGTGAAGTCGCTCAGTCGTGTCCGACTCTTTGCGACCCCATGGACTGTAGCCTACCAGGCTTCTCTGTCCATGGGATTCTCCAGGCAAGAATACTGGAGTGGGTTACCATTTCCTTCTCCAGGGGATCTTCCTGACCCAGGGATCGAACCCGGGTCTCCCACATTGGAGGCAGACGCTTTAATCTCTGAGCCACCATATAAAGTGAACACTAAATATTGACAATAACTGTCACATAATACACTCTGCTTCATTCACTACAAAATGAATTCGCTCTTCTATGTGAATCATTCCTAAGAATTTTTTATAGTCTACAATTTGGCTTTTACTACTTGTTTGATAATAAAAAGGTATAGATTCAATGCTTAACCATTTTGTTTAGTGAACTGTAGATTCATTAAATCCAGTCTATGCTTTTTAAATGTGAGCATGACAATAAAGTGGAAATAGCATACATGAGCCAACCATCAACCTTCACACAAACCAGGTCTTATCTTTCCCAATTCTTGTGTTAACACCTCTGTATAGAACTTTTTTCTGCCTTTTATTTAATTTCATTACCCCGAAGAGGTACTTCAGGGTACAAACTACGTACTTCCTTCCTCTGTAGTTCAATAAACCATGCAGGATATTTTACAAACAGCATTCTTCCAAGTCCCTCACAGATGTGTCAGAAAAAGTGTAAAGTATAACAAACATTTACAAAGCATCAATAGTAAATTACAAAAGGAAGTAATTCTGAATTGTGAAGAGTTAACAAAATCTAAAGAATCTTTTTCTGGTGTCCTTTGGTCAATTCTATTTGTAACATTATTTCAAGACTTTAATTTTGTTATCAATTTACTACCTGAATGGTTGCTCTTGGTGCAAAAAGAATGCAAAAGTCGTCATTTTCTGTGGGCATGCCTGTCACTGCATCACTAATCAAGTGGTGGGTGAATGAGGAGTAAGTGGGGCCAGGCTCCTGAGACACGTTTCCACTCTCATCAGGAAACAGGAAGAGGTCTGAACAACATGGCTCCTGAACTTGAGATTTTTCATCAGAAACACCTACAGCAGAAAAGATTACAACAGTCAATTTTGGCACATTTTGGAACATCAATAATAACAGCATTTATTAAACACTTTAGTCATGTGTCAGTTATGCATTATGTTAGAGCTCTCACCCACAGTATCTCATTTATTTCTTAAAATAATCTTCTGACTTCTAATAAAAAGACTAATAATGAGTTTGAAGTTTCCTAAGAAAACAGCAAACGATGGACTCATAAAGTTATAGACGTCCTCAAAGTTATTCAGTGTCAGAGAAGTTCCGGAATGTGGCATCAGGCAGTGAGTGTTGACTGCAGTTGTGCTTTGGCCAGAGTTTCGAATTGAACTACGTCCTGTAGGTGGCGTTCTGGAAGAAACTCTCCTTGGACAATGCAGCACGGGGAAGGGAAACAGTTGCACCCAGTAGTGTCTCACCTACAACCACGGGAAATCTCTACTTGGGGGCCGGGGGTGGGCGGGGGCTGGAACAGTTCCTGAGCATATCTTCAGCCAGGGAACGATTCTGAGCAATAAAAAGACTCCTTGGGGCACTGAATACACAAACAGGACACAGATTAGCTGTCTCAATATAAAGACAAAAAGTTGCATGTGTGCAAAAATCTGTATGTAGGAAATTTCCTGGGGGTCGGTCCAGTGGTTAAGACTGCTTTCATTGCAGGGAGCACAGGTTGGGGAACTAGGATCCTGCATGCTGCAGAGGTGCAGCCAAAAAATAAAATTTAAAAAAAATCTGCATGTGAACACTTGTTTTTATACATTTATATCACATTAGACTCATTAATTATTTCCCCATTCATTCATTCAAACCAAATCCTGTGATATGGACTAAAGACACTAAGATGAATATGGTGGCATCTTAGCCTCACCAGGCTCACAAACTAGACTTTAAATTCTTCCGTGGCAGCATGATGAACCCATTCACCCTTTAAGTGCCCAGCACCCGGTACAGAATCTTGGGTAATGAAGCTGCTCAATCAATATTCATTAAATGTTCTTTCCAGTATAAGTAGGTTAGCTGCAAACATTTATTACAAATAATGCCTAGTACATAGGGAGCTAAAAATTCTCATTTGCCTCCTTAGCTCTGATTTATTCTAAATTAGAATGAAAGCAACATTGAATGCGAGACTTTTATCACATTATGAAACAATTTTTTTAAATTAAATTTCACAACACATAGAAATAAGAAGGGTCATCTAATTAGAAAAAAATGTTTTCTATATAAATACTTCAAAAATATTTAGACACTTCCACTTGGCTTTCCGAGTTCTCGGTCTGGCACCTCCCAATTATCTAATGTTATTATCTAATTCTTTTCGATAAGAAGGGAACTTCTGCTACAGTATTAATAGCCTGAGTTACTAGATCATCAAGGCTCATGCCTGTCTGTGATTCTGTTGGTATTAATGACCTTGCCAAAATTATCTTCTCTCTCCTTCTACACACCTAAGTCGTATCTACTTTTTAAAAGCCAACTCATCTCAGCTTTCACCAGTCTAAAGAGAGGATTCCAAATTTTTTCCAAGCTGATTATAGAGTATATACTACATTCTGAAGTGTTTTCTTCTATCATTTCTCCATCACTCTAAGTACCAGCATCGGTCTGGTTTAGCGCCAGTCTGTTTCACTAAACTATAAGCTTCCAGAAAACATGAGCTTTATCTTGCAATTTATCTGTCTCCCCCATAAAAATCTGTTGTTGTTGTTCAGTTGCTCAGTTGTGTCCGACTCTTTGTGACCCAGTGGACTGTAGCCCGCCAGGCTCCTCTGTCCATGGGATTTCCCAGGCAAGAATACTGGCTGGGAGTTGCCATTTCCTCCTGCACGGGATCTTTGCCCCCGCCAGGCAGCAAACCCACATCTCCTGCATTGGCAGGCAGATTCCTTACCGCTAAGCCACCAGGGAAGCCTCTAGCCAGTATTATTTATTTACTAGACACCCAAGAAACACAAACTGACCGACTAATAAATACCCACCAAAACTCAGACTTGTCTTTTTAGTTACTTATTGAGGAATCTGTAAGAATGCAAACAATGTCAGCCTCAACTACATCGCAGCTCTCAGGGAAAAAGTCCTGGGTCTGTCTCACCATTAGACTGTGGTTTCACAGATGAAGCTGCTTCTTGTGTGTCAATCTCCTCCATAGCATCACTCATCAAATCTCGTAATATCTGTTGATCTGCTTCAGGAAGTACTGGACCACGTGAGGATGACCAACCAACAGAATCTACCTACAGCCAAAAACCCTAATTAGAAACAATTGAAAATGCTCTAAACAGCACACTACTTGACAGTTATTTTGTCCTGGAAACAGAACACATTTTATACAAACATCAGAAACAGGAACATATTCATTTTTCTATATTCTACTCAACAGTTGTTACATTTTTATTTTAAGTCTTTAGTATCGTCGTTTTCACCCCAACAACTGCTCACAAATAGAAATAAGTGTATTATCATCTCAATGCCAGCACAGTTTAACTGAATCTTGAAGAGGTAATAGATTAGAAGAAAGATGAAAAACACTGCACGAAGCGGGGGGAGAAGGGGTCTCTCTGTAGAATCTGATCTGCTCAAACCTGACTGCTGCCATGACCACCTTTGAGGCAAAGCCACTGCAGAGCCAACTCTCATTTCTTAAAACAAACATATACCTAAAGACAGCAGGGGGAATATATGAGAGGGGAGATCTACTGAATAGTTCATGGGGTTCAATTCTAGCACCAATGCTTAACAATTTATGTTAACGAACTATGGATTCATTAAATCCAAATCATGCATTTAAAATGTCAGCATGACTCTAAAATGGAAAGATTCCATTTGGAAGGGATAATTTAAAATAATTTCTAATAAACTGCAGATTAACTTCTATGCAGTATACATCGTGTGAAATGCTGGGCTGGATGAAGCACTAGCTGGAATCAAGATTGAAGGGAGAAATATCAAAAAACCTCAGTAATGCAGATGATACCACCCTTATGGCAGAAAGCAAAGAGAAACTACAGACCCACTTGATGAAGGTGAAAAAGAGGAGTGAAAAAGCTGGCTTAAAACTCAATATTCAAAAAATGAAGATCAGGGCATCCAGTCCCATCACTTCATGGCAAATAGATGGGAAAACACTGCAAACAGTGACAGACTTTATTTTCCTGGGTTCCGCAATCACTGCAGATGATGACTGCAACCATGAAATTAAAAGATGCTTGCTCCTTGGAAGAAAAGCTATGACAAACCTAGACAGCATATTAAAAAGCAGAGGCGTAATTTTGCCAATAAAGGTCCACAGAGTCAAACCTATGATTTTTCTAGTAGTGATGTGTGGGGGTGACAGTTAAACCATAAAGAAAGGTGAGCATCAAAGAATTCATGTTTTTCAACTGTGGGGTTGGAGAACTCTTGAGAATCCCTTGGACAGCAAAGGTATCAAACTAGTCAATCCTCAAGGGAATCAACCCTGAACATTCATTGGAAGGACTGATGCTGAAGCTAAAGCTCCAATACTCTGGTCACCTGAAGCAAAGAACTGATTCACTGGAAAAGACCCTGATGCTGGGAAAGACTGAAGGCGGGAGGAGAAGGGGACAACAGAGGACGAGATGGTTGGATGGCATCACTGACTCAATGGACATGAGTTTGAGCAAACTCCAGGAGACAGTGAAGGGAAGCCTGGCGTGCTGCAGTCCATAAGGCTGCAGAGAGTCGGACACAAATGAGCAACTGAACAACAACAAAACTGGAAATTGTTTTTAAACAGAGAAGAACCGGTAGGGAGAGTATGTCACAAATCACTTTATTATCAATGAGACAATAGCAGGAACAAGGAAACAAAAACGGAAGTGTAACCTAAATGAGGAGTAAGATCAGCCTGAATGAAAGGTAACGCGAGGCCTGTCAGATCGTTAGTGAAGATCTATTGACCTAAGGGGGTTGAGAGTTCTGTTCATAGAAGAGGCCATGAAGAAGAACGAAAACACTGGAAAACAGAAAATGCTAAACAAACTAGACACTGTTCAATCTGGACATAAGAGGGCAAAGAAATGACAGCTGGGGGCACAGGAAAGCACTGAACTGGGAATCGAAATATCTGCATACTGTGGCTGTATCTGATCTTAATTAGGGTAAATTCCCTTAATTCTTTGGGTCTTAACTTACTCATCTACAAAATAGAGATAATAACCTTTAACCTGTCAACTGTGCTGGGTAAGAGGAATCACACTGAGAAAGTATACTCAAAATTGGATCCTTTCAAATATGAAAGATAATATATAAATGAGTCTTCTGGTAACAATATTAATTCCTGCCATCTACCTTCTCATAGCATTTTTACATACGACTTGTATATAACAGGCTCTCACATGATGATAAATGCTTTCGTTCTTCCCTGAGGACATACGAAAATAACTAAAGTCTGGGAAAACATATGCTGGTTGAGAAGAGGATTGTTCTGAAATCAAGAGCACCAAACAGCAGAACTGTTTTCCCAAAAGGCCCATGGAATCACCTTTCTAGGCCCCATTGCCTTAAAACTAAGGAACAGACAGATGATTTTTCAGCTTCCTTTTTACCCTACAACTGCCAAGAAGACCTCAATAATGTCCCCATGCCACTCATCTGGATGGAATGGGGCAGGGGTGAGTGATTTCTAACGAATAAGCCTGGTGGCTGTACCTTCACCTTTCTTTGAGGAGCTCCCGGCTTCACGTCCGCCTTGTTAGTGGCATGTAAGTCCCCATAGCTTGCAATGTATTGAATTAGATTCATCAGAGCAGCACAAGAGTCTGAGCACGTTCTAATATGGACAACGTCACTTGAACAGTGCAATTCAAAGTGCGGTTCAGTCTGGACAGGACAGAGGGAAAAAAGGATAAGAATGTTCACCAAAACAAGAGAAGAAACATTTTGCATAGGTTTACATTAAATAAAATATTATAATTTGTTTTGCCACAGGAAATATGTATTTATAATAACTCAATCTTAATTTTAAAATATTTTATCTATTTCTGACCAAAATTAGGCAAGTGGAAAAAAGTTCAGTATGTTTTAAGCCTCTTCTATAAAATAAAAATACTCAAGTAAAAATATCCATTTATTTTAATAACTTACTTGCTCTCCATCAGAATCAGACTTCACTGCAGTTATGGTTAATTCCAAAAGTCCCATATCCATCACACGAACATAATCTAAAAAAATTTTAATTAATAAAATATCTGAGTATAACTTTTAAAAAGTGCTTATCCAACAAACACCTAATAAAACTAGCATTTCTTTAAAATTCGTGGCAGGCAGTACTACAAACACTTATAATGGAAATATAGCTTCAACCTACAAAAATCCTACAGTTCTCTTTATTTTTAGTTAGAAACAAAATTTGCCTTATATTAATTAAGTATATATAATTTGATGCATTTCATCAATGTTACTGATATTACAAAGTGGTATTACAATATTCAAACTGATAAGACCCTTCAGTTCAGTTACGTCCGAATCTTTGCAACCCCATAGACTGCAGCATGCCAAACTTCCCTGTCCACCACCAACTCTCAGAGTTTACTTAAACTCATGTCCACTAATGCCATCCAACCATCTCGTCTTCTGTCATCCCCTTCTCCTCCTGCTTTCAATCTTTACCAGCATCAGGGTCTTTTCAAATAAGTCAGTTCTACGAATCAGGTGGTCAAAGAACTGGAGTTTCAGCTCCAGCATCAGTCCTTCCAATGAACACTCAGGACTGATCTCCTTAGGATGGACTGGTTGGACCTCCTTGCAGTCCAAGGGGTTCTCAAGAGTCTTCTCCAACACCACAGTTCAAAAGCATCAATTCTGTGGTGCTCAGCCTTCTTTATAGTCCAACTCTCACATCCACACATGACTACTGGGAAAACCATAGCCTTGACTAGACAGACCTTTGTTGGCAAAGTAATGTCTCTGCTTTTTAATATGCTGTCTAGGTTGAGGGATAACTTTTCTTCCAAGGAATAAGAGTCTTTTAATTTCATGGCATTATTTCGGAGTTAAAATATTTTAAAAATTGAGATACAAAAAATAAAAGTGCATTCATCTATCCTAGATACTGATTTTTAACTCTTACCTCTATTCAAATTTATAGTAACAGTATTACACTTGTCAGACAGGTGTAAAGCAGCTTCATCCAAAATTATTCTGGGGGGTGGGAAAAAGATAAAATCAAGACCTGAAAAACTAATCTCAAATATATGCTGCATGATCACTTAGTTGTACCATTCTATCTCATATAAATGTTATCAAAGTCATATGAAGATTCTAACTTATGCCACTGAACATTTTCTTTAAAACTCACTGTTTATGAGAAACAAATATTTAAATGGTGTGACTGAGATTAAAATCTGCTCAAATTAGTTCTAAATTTTTAGCAGTTTTAATAGATGCCCAAATCACAAAGTTTAAATTAGGAAAATAAAGTATATCAAGTATTATGGAACTTCATATATAAATGTTTTAAAAAGTAAACTAACAATCTCAAGAGTTAATTTTCGCCCTAAAAAATGAAATGCAGTAACAAACTGAAGAGATGGGATGAATCACCTGAGACAGAAAAACGGAAAACTTGGATAATGGAACACGACTAATAGTAAAAGAATGTTGCTTTTAACAAACAACTGAGGCTTTAATTAAAGGGTTTAAATCTCTATTAGTATGTTTTGAACAGCTACACTCAGTAGACAGTGAGGTTTACATGGTACCTGAGAGTAGAAGATGATTTATCCAAGGCGACACTACTTGAAACGCTGAATGTTTCAACAGTAAGAAGAGATCGGATTGGCAAATAAAGAGGCCTAATATGACACAGAAACAAGAGAACATTAGTCTGTCACAACAAAAGAAACCTCCTTTAAAGAGCATTTTGAACCTTAACTCTACTAATATATTTTTTCAAAACTTAGTACATATCTTAAAGAATAAAACTTTATTTTGCTCCACTTATGAACTCACCTATAATCAAGTGCACAGCTCCAGAGATGAACATGAAAGGTTGTAAATGAAGTTGGAGGATTGTATCCCAGAACAGGTTCATCAGCAATATTCAAGAAGTATAAAATCTATAATCACAAAAATATAAAATGCCCTGCTTTAGAAGAAAAAAAGAGTTTTGATATGATATCCTTAATATCAACATGAAATAAAATAGCTTATTAAAAAAATCAACTATTCAGTGAAAAATCATGTTAGAAGAAAAAACATCATTTGAAGGAATTTACTTCAAAAAGTATTTGCAAAACTAGGATTTGAAATGAAGAGATTCATCTAACAATCACACTGCTACAAGGATCTTGGAAAAATCATCTCCTATGAAACTAACAAAAGTATGTGCAATCTACCATCAACATGATTTTGCTTGGAATAATTTTTTATGGGAAAAAAAAATTTTTTTTTCCCTAAAGTCTGTTTAAAACTCTCCTCCTGGTTTTCTATAAACCCACTGTTGGGAGAAGTTCCTTTCCCTTAAATTTATACCCAGCTCAGTCTGAAAACCAGTCCTCTCACCACCATTTACCCTCCTATATTTCTATCTAAATAAAAGGTTAGGCTGAATCTCTCCCTTACCAACAGCCAGCAGACTAACCATCTCTCTATCCCCTCTATATACACACTTTATGTTTCAGGATGTTCTGAAAGCATTTAAGTTTAAAACAATTTATTTTCCAAGAGCAAAGAAAAGGTTTCTCTTTCTAAGAAAAATGAACAAGAATTACATAGTGTACAGTTTTTATTCTCACATAAAGAAGAGTGAACTTTACCCAAAGTTTCCTCTGAAAAAATATAATTAACCAAATACAGTTATCACATTGGAAATTTATTACATAAATCCTTATAAATGCCTCAATGTATGTTGTTGGCCTAGGGAATAATTCTAAAACTATGGTACCTGAATATATAGTTATTAAAAAAGAAAAAAAAAAAGAATACACAGTTATAAGTGCAAGTCAACACATCATTTATTTTCCTCTATGACGGGCACTGTATTGATCCCTTCCCCTTAACAACAGAAGATAACTCAGTCTTTGAGATGTTTAAGAACCAAATATTAAGGTAAAAAATCAATTACATTCTGGGGTGGTGATAATGTCCTATTTTCTAACATAAAAGGCAGTGTTTATACAGGAGTATTTACTTCATGAAAATTCAATGAGCACTGAACAGTTATGATTTGTGAACTCTTCAGTATGTGCAGTACATACTAACAGAGGAAAAAATAAATCATTACATACATCCCAGCTCTCTTACCTGCTCATGCCAGCTAAGCCCAGAAGGAAGCATTCTGTGCTGGAGAATGGCTCCTTTCAGCCCTACAGCAATGAGAAACTCCTACACAGAACAACACAAAAAGGGATGCTTATCACCTACATGACCTTCTAGAGTTTAAAACTTGAAAAGTTTTTCTAAGAGAATATCTTGTATTTATGCAATCATTTTTATTAGCTAGTAATCGAATCAGCTGAGAGCTGAAGAATTGATGCTTTTGAACTGAGGCGTTGGAGAAGACTCTAGATAGTCCCTTGGACTGCAAGGAGATTAAACCAGTCAATCCTAAAGGAAATTAGTCCTGAAGCTGAGGTCCCAATACTCTGACCACCTGATGAGAAGAACTGACTCACTGGAAAAGACCCTGATGCTGGGAAAGATTGAGGGGAGGAGGAGAAGGGGACGACAGAGGATGAGATGGTTGGATGGCATCACTGACTCTATGGACATGAGTTTGAGCAAGCTCTGGAAGTTGGTGATGGACAGGGAAGCCTGGCGTGCTGCAGTCCATGGGGTCACAAAGAGTCAGACATGACTGAGTGACTAAACTGAAGTGAATCAAATCAGGAACAAGTATTTAATGGTATAAAATTATAAAATACACACCTTTGTATTGGACTCTGATTTATCAGACACTATTTTAACTGCAACAGACAGCATATTCAAAGTGTCTCCTCCAACACCATCTGAAGAAGCTCGACTGAGGCCATCTTCTTCAGAGGAATAAATAGTAGGTTCTAACCAATGTGGGCGGGTTGAACTAGGCAGTCGTGTTTCTGTAGAAGGAACTGCTCCATCCACTATGCCTATATCCACAATGAGGGGACAATATAACAGAATGATTACATGAAATTAACTCATGAACTTCTGTAACCCAAACAAAAATCCGTGTTCTTTCACTGAACATAACATAACCCTGGGGGCAAAATGCCCAAGAACTAGCTTGGCATCAATAATTCATTTTTCTCTGCTAATGTTGGAATAAGTGACTATTCAAGTTTAAAAACAAAAAATTGAGATCTGAAATGTCAATAGGGAAATCTGATAAACATTAAGAATGTGCAAGTATGTCACTTCTATTCATGAAGTAACACAAGGAATGCACTGAAAGAACAGTATATTCCGTATGTACTACCAAAAGGAAATACCACTTGAGAGAAAATAATCAACTGATCAGTGTATAATAAGATAAGTGAAAGAAAGAAAGTGAAGTCATTCAGTCGTGTCCGACTCTTTGCGACCCCATGGACTGTTGCCTACCAGGCTCCTCCGTCCGTGGGGTTCTCCAGGCAAGAGTACTGGAGTGGGTTGCCATTTCCTTCTCCAATAATAAGATACGGTATATCCATAAAATGGGCTATTCCTTGGCAATAAAAAGGAATGAAACACTGGTATATTTGGATTAACCTTGAAAACATCATGCCAAGAAGCCAATCACAAAAAATCTTCTATTGTGAGATTCCATTTATATGAAACAGCCAGAATATGCAAATCCATAAAGACTGAGAATAAATGAGTGGTTTCTTAAGGCTGGCTTCCCTGGTGGCTCACACAGTAAAGAATCTGCATGCAACTGAGGCAACCCTGGTTTGATCCCTAAGTCGGAAAGATCCCCTGGAGAAGGGAATGGCTACAGAATCCCATTGACAAGAGGGATTTCTTGCCTGGAGAATCCCATTGACAGAGGAGCCTGGAGGGCTACAGTTTATAGGGTCACAAAGTGTCAGACATGACTGAGTGACTAACACTTCTTAAGGCTAGAGGGGACTGCAGGACTTTGGGGGTTTACAACTGAAGGTTACAGACTTTCTTTTGGGAGTGATGAAAATGTCCTCAAGTTGACTATGATAATGGTTACACAACTCTATGAAATACTAAAAACCATTGAAATGTATACTTTAAATGGGTGAATTACATGGAATGTGAATTGTATCTCAATAAAGTCACTGCAAGAAAAAAACATAAAAGTCAACTTCTAATTTACAATAATTATTACTTTGCCAGTGGAATACAACACCCCACAGAAAATAATTTCTAATATCAATTTCTGTTCTCAGTAAATTTTCTTTATTAAGCAAGATTTAAACATGTCTAACCAGAAGTGAACAAAACACAGCTACCTCACACTTGCCCTACCTTTGTGGTAGAGACTGAAACTGCTACAGTGAAGGCAAACGTAGTGCTTGTCGTCAAAACCTTCATATTTCGTCACACAAAACAACGAACCACTGTTGAATTCTAACCAGAATTCACCATGCTTGTTTTCCAACGGATCTCCATTATCTTGCTAATAAGAAGATCAGAAAACACAGAGAAGTCATTAGTTAAGTGCAGAAAAGCAAGAAGGACCCTCGAGATGCTCCTTCTTGATTCAGGTCAGGAGGATCTCCCCACTGCGGCAAAGTTGTCTGGTTCCTGAACCATCCAACATGGCGGTATGAAAAATGCTATGTCAGGCCTCTTTGGCCAAATGATCCCCTGCATTCTCCTTTACAATAGGTAAATTACTGTTACCACTTCAAGAGTACAACTGGCATGTTTTCCAAAAGAAGGTTCATATAATGTTCATCTGATCTGCCATGAAAGCTAAATTTCCAAAGCTGCTGTCCTCATGGCACACTTTAGAAAACTAACTTTATCAGTCACTGAAACAACCTCTAACTACCTCAATGACTGACTGAGTGTACCATGGTAGTTTTAAAAGTGAGATGCACTTGAAAAATCACTTTAGATTTGTAAATCCTTACCTTTACATCCGTAAACACTGCAATTAACCCATGATTAATACTCAGAAGAACTGAGAGAAAACTCTGTGAGTTCTTGTTCTGGGAGTCTAGTTTTTTTTTCCTACGAGAACGATAATTGGGATCAACAGTAGAAAAATACTGCAAAGTCTCCTCCTCAGATCCACTTTCCTCATCTATGAGAAATAAACGGCACAATTATAGCTGTCCAAACAGCTTATTAAAATAAAAGGGCATTCAAACTTGAACAGTGTCACAAGAATATTCATTTTACCTGCTTATTTTTACAAATAATCAGGTATGATAATAAAAATGTACCTTCTATGTTTTTCTCTACCACTGAACTTCAGACAGTGTATATACTATCACTATAAACATAACATTTAATTAATAACATTATTAATAAACAGAAGTGGGAAAACACTATAAATCAGTAAAAGATATAATAAAATATAGTTATAAATGGAAAACACCAAACAAACATTTTTAAATCCATCAACTTAAAAGGTTACTACTTTGTTTACTGGTAAACCAGGCATTCTAATTCAGAAGAAATCTAAAATATATTACCATAGTGAACTGTAGATTTAAATGGACTGAAACTATCCTTGCTGAAGGTATTAATCAGCTGACTGGCTACTGAAAGCCCAATACCATATGAAATATTTTCAAATGTCTCTACTGGTGAAGGAGCTGTTGGTTCCCATAGCAGCAAATCATTAAAGATCCTATAAAGACAAAAGTTGAAAAATAAATACATAACTCCTACTTCAACTAAAGGCAAACCACAGGCTATTCCTTTAAGAAGTCACATGAATAGCAATTTTTCTAAAGAGTGAAATGAAATTTCTTTCAATAGAAAAATAATTGATATACTTTTCAGGGCAGTGAGAAAGGAAGCTGTACAATTACATACCTAGTGAGCTATCTGCCTAGTTTCCCCAGTGTTAATACAGATCAAATTACATACATCTGAATGCATTTAAAGGAGGTTTATTAAAAATAAAAACACATAAATAACAAAAGGAAGACTGTTCATGTATATGCAAACACTCTGTAAACTACAGCCTCAATGCTATGGGACAGTCAAGGGAGAATTATTTTCATTTTACACTTGAAGAAACTGCCTCATAAAGGTTAAGTGACCTGTCCAAGGTCACAAAGCTAATTAATGGGAGAACTGGGACCAGAGCTCAGACTATGTCCAGCTCCCTGTTCAGTTCTTTTCCATTGTTCATGGTCTCTAGGGATATCTGCTTTTTCTTTCTTCAACAGAAAGCACAGCTTCACTGGGAAATTTGTATGAGATAAAGAAGCATATAGAACAGGGAATAAAGAGAGGAAACTCTTCTAACTCATGGAAAGGCCAAGTTAATACTGATAACTACTGGCGTGATACATGTCCAGCCAGGCTAATATCACATCCCACTTTTTGAAAGAGATATTTGTCATTTCTCAGATATCCCCAGCCCCACCACTCACCTCCATGTTGTCATGAAAATCGAGACTTTACAATGCCCTTTACAAAGATTTTTGTTAGGCCTGGACCCATTGATTATCCTTCACGGGCATAATGCAGTAGTCACTGCACCTAGAATACTCTATTGTCTTGTCTCCCTTCCCTGGACTGTAGCCCCTCAGAGAGAGGGACTCGAGCCTTAGTCATCTCTACGTGCGCCAGGCGCAGTGGCCGTGACACAGCAGGCACTGAAGGTCTGAATGGAGGCCAGCGGATAACTCACATGGACGGACTGCCAAAAGCACAGGCTCATCGTAAAGCCTAGTGTGAATACCAATCAAGGCCCCTTCCTGTGAGAAGTCACTGGTCTAGGAACTTCCCAGGCAAACTCCTGAGCTTCTGAGGCCCTAGAAAGTATAAGCCAGGACTGAGTATGTCACTCTCCGTAAACTGTAATCCCCACCCAAAAGGTCTCTTCTTGGAAGCATCACTGGGTAAAGAACAGCAGACACTCGGGCAGAAGCATGTCTCATCTGACACACAGTGATGCCCACGTCTGTTTGGTACTCAGGCGGCCCGTCATCTCTTGGGCACATTACTCACAGGACAAAGAAACAAGAGTCTAAATCCTGGTCTTAGTCTAAACTCCTGTATTAAAAAATAATGAAAGTATAAAATGAAGAATTTTCTCAGGAAATGTTCCTTTAACTTATTCCCCACAGCTATAGGTTAAAGAGAAATCATTACTTTAAATAAAACCTGGAGCTTGTAGTATGAGACCTGCAAACATAAGTTTCATATGATTTTACTGTTTTCCTTATTTACATTTTGGTCTGAACACAGTCTTGACACCATTAATACATTAGATGATGTTGTAAATCAAGAAAGGAAACATTTAAGATATTTAGAAATATCACCATGGTTTTGTGGCTATGAGTCTGAAACATAATAAAGGCTCAGTAAATATCTGATTTAATAAACTAGGTAGAGAATTTTTTGTATTCTAAAGGACTTTTGACATAGGAGAAAAAAAATCTTTCTGTATCTAGGACTATCTTTCTAAGAAGAGTCAAAGCACTAAAGGAATGCATGCTCAGTCACTCAGTCATGTCCGACTCTACGACCTCATGAACTGTAGCCCACTAGGCTCCTCTGTTCATGGGATTTTCCAGAACACTGGAGAGGGTTGCCATTTTCATCTCCAAGACTAAAGGAATAAACCATTATTTTAAATGTATGCAGTAAAGGCAGAATTGGTTATAATTCCTGCTCAGAAAGATATTTTAAAATTTTATATATAGTAAAGGGCATTACTGAGACATTTAGCAAAATGTTAATGGGGTCTGAGAGTCAGATGTTAACGTATAATATTAATTTTCTCATTCTGATGGCTGAACTATGGTTAGGTAGAAGAATGTCCCTGTTTGTGAGAAATAAACATTCAACTGCTCAAGGCTGAAGGGACAGCAAGTCAGCAACTTACTCTCAAATGGCTGAGGGGGGAAAAAAGCTCTTTATACTGTACCTGCAACATTCCTATAAGTTTGAGAATGTGTGAAAATTCTTAAAATAAAAAAATGTAAATACAAAGCCAAATGAAGGGCAAAGAATTCATACTCTGAGCAACTGAGATACGTGATTTCTATGATCCAGAGGGTGGGAACACTGCAGTATTTGTACAACCCCAGGGGCCTGGGAGACAGAGAAGTGAGCAGAGTAAGAGAGAACAGAAGCTCTCTTAAGCAACCCTACCTAACCAGCTCCCCAGATGAACAGGTGATCTCCAGCTCCCTGACTGACCACCCCACCTGCCTGAACGACAGGTCCCCTAGATGCTACCTGTCTACTGCTGGTGGATGACTCCCCAGCCCACCTAAGAACTTCTGCTTCCAGAGCTGTACTGTATGCTTTGTCTAGTCACCAATGACTATACTCCTTGTGTAGTCACCTTGGGTCCATTGCATTTGGCCCCAGAACCGCTCATACCAGCTATATGCAACTGTAAGCAGTTTAATTCAATACTGTGCTAACTGATGACTTTTACATATATAGAATGAAGGGGAAAACATCTTAAAAACCTGAAAGGATTCTTCACTCAGACTGGCTTGGAACTATTTTTTCACTCTACTTTAAAGAAATTGAAACTGATAGCTATAGCCAAAGCCTTGGGTATACATCAAGCAAAAAAATTCTAACCAGTGGCTCATAATCAAAAAAGGCCTGGGCCTTTATTTTAAAAAGAAGTGGTAAATGAACAAATATTTGTAAATGCAATGTTTCAGGTGTGTATTACAATTTTGATGTCCCAATTTAACCTCCCTCAATCAATGCAGAAGAAGACAGAAGCGGATGAAGGCCTTTGACCCCTAGGCTGGACCTTGCACTAATTGTTTGATTTTGCTCAGTCTTAGCCTTGCACATTAGTTTGGTAGACATTCCTTAGCCAAAAAATAAGGAGAGTGATCTAGAGATCAGTGGTTTCCAAACTTTAGATCACTTATAAATCCAAATCCTATCTTTGGGACTTAGTAATTCTACAGCGGGCTTCCCTGGCAGCACAATGGCAGAGAATCCTCTTGCCAATGCAGGAGATGCAAAGGATGAAGGTTTGATCCCTGGAGTGGGAAGATGCACTGGAGGAGGAAACAGCAACCCACTCCAGTATTCTTGCCTGGGAAATCCCATGGACAGAAGAGCCTGGCAGGCTACAGTCCATGGGGTCACAAAGAGTTGAACACAACTGAGTGACTGAGTACACATACACGTAAATCTACAGCAGAAACAACAGTCCACAGTTTCTGAAGATTAAAAAAAATCTGGATAACTTGTTTACATGGGGGAAGCTACAATAACAGACAATTTAAAGGACATCTTTTTTTCTAGAAACCCACATGACCACCTTTCAGCTATGCCGAGTGGATGGGAGTGACAACAATCATAGAGGACTACTGAGTGTTTACTCTTTGCCAGGCACTGCTCTCAGAACTATCCAAACGTTATACCATTTAATGGTCTAAACCACCCTCTGAGGCCTGTACAAATATCACTGCCATTTTACAGGTGAGGAAACGGAACTCATGGGGACTAGGGAAACTGTCCAAGATCTTCATCTGCGATCTTTCTACTCTAGAAGGCTACTTATTTCAACATATTTGCTTCGCATATATGTTTAAGGGCATTTAAATACGGTAAATTTAAGGTTTTATACACAAGTGATAAGTTTCTAATTCTAGCAAGATTTGTGTGCTCTTTTTTTAAAGCGCCTGAGGAGGGACACTCCTCGAGCAGAGACACTAGGGCTCTGACTCTACACCAGGGCCTCCTGGCCCTCTGTCCGAGTGTCTTCCAGCTCTCTTCACGTCATTGTAAGCTCAGTTCAGTCGCGCAGTCGTGTCCGACTCTCTGCGACCCCACAGACTGCAGCACCCCAGCCTTCCCAGTCCATCACCAACTCCCGGAACTTGCTCAAACTCATGTCCATCGAGTCAGTGATGCCATCCAGCCATCTCATTCTCTGTCGTCCCCTTCTCCTCCTGCCCCCAATCCCTCCCAGCATCAGAGTCTTTTCCAGTGAGTCAGTTCTTTGCATCAGGTGGCCAAAGTACTGGAGCTTGAGCTTCAGCATCAGTCCTTCCAATGAATATTCAGGACTGATTTCCTTTAGGATGGACTGGTTTGATCCCCCTTGCAATCCAAGGGACTGGTTAGAATTAGAAGCTCTAACTTATAACTTGTGTATAAAAACTTAAATTTTCCGTATTTAAATACCCTTAAACATATATACCAAGCAAGTATTTTGAAATAAATGGCCCTCTAGAGTAGAAAGATCGTAGACCCTGAAGAACTTGGGTAATTTCCCGAGTCCCTTTTGAGCTCCGTTTCCTCACCTATAAAATGGCAGTGATACTTGCACCAGGGCCCCAGTGAGTTGTCGTGTCACTGCACACAGAGGCATTTTCCCTGTATTCCGTGGTAGGGGGACGGAAGGCAACCGGGGGCAACCTAGGGTGGTGGGAATAAATACTTCACACACAAGAAATCCTGTTACCAGATACACCAGTTAGGAAACCCACTGTGACAACAGCCCAGCACAACAGTAATGGTTCCATAATCAACCCCACAAAGTACACTGAAAGGGTCGACAGCATTAAAGCAGGAAAAGAAAAGAGGGAAGAGGGAAAAAAGGGAAGGGAGAGAGGCAGTGAGGCAGGAAAGTTCAATCCCAAAGATTCAAGCAAATATGTTTAAACTCACCTATTATAAAGCTTCTCATAAAAGCTTTTATTAGGTAGTGTTATATGAATATTGGGTAATGTAAGTTCCAGCACATATCGAGAATTGCTGATTGCTTTGTTCTGAAACTCTGTCATTTCTACAGGGTCTCCTGGCATCACCATCTAGAATGTAACAGTTTAGTGCAAAAAAAAAAAAAAAGCATCAAATAACCATTTTATATTTAAAAGAGTAATAGTATCTGCTTATCCTACCCATATGACTTGGTATGTGAGCAAATAAAAAAAAGCATGTAACTTTTAACCAAGGGGGGAAAAAACATATATTATTCAATTTTGGAGCTTAAAATCTAGCAAAAACCATATACAAAGTATTTTTTAAAAGATAAAGCATTAAAATCATGGCTTTCTGACAGAGGGTAAATCTGTTGTTGCTTGCTCACAGTTTTACTTTACCTGTTCATTTTCAAACATTACTCTACGGGAAGAGAAGGGAGACGGGGCTGGCCTTCTCAGATCACAGACATCCTTCAGGGAATGAGCGCCTCCCTCCTCTTCCTCCTGATAGTGGCCATCACTTTCCTCTTCCTCCTCAGCTGCTATTCTCTCCAAAATGGAATGCACGGCTGGTGGGTTCACTTTCAGTACAATTCTGACAGCAAAGAGGATTTTAAAAAGCAAGATCTAAGTGTAAACTGCAAAACTAACTTTTAAACAACTAACAGAAAGCCCACTGATTAAATCATTAGCGACAGGCATAAAGTCTGACTATTTCAAATGTAACCCACTCCTGTAATCTTAAAAGTGGAATTGATGAACTAAGCAAATAAAAGAAAGGTATTAACATTTATGCTCAGATAACTGGAAACACTCATCTTTTGAGAATAAAAGGGATATTCAAAATTTCATTAACAAAGTTACAGTTACCAAAGGGGTAAGGAGGTGGGGGAGAGATAAATGAAGAATTTAGGATTAGCAGAAACACACTACTATATATAAAACAGATAAACATCAAGCTCCTACTTATAGCAACGGCAACTATATTCAATATAATAAACTATAATGGAAAAGAATATGAAAAAGAATATGTGTGTGTATAACTGAATCACTTTGCTGTACACCAGAAATCAACACAATATTGTAAGTCAACTATAAACCAATAAAATTTTTAAAATTTCATTAACAACTAGCACTTTTACCTTAGAATTCTATTTATTATCATTAAACCAAATCCTACATGCCGGCTGTTGGGCTATCATGGAAAACTCACATACCTAAGAAACCTCATGTTATATAAACTGCTCAGATGGAAAAAGGAGAGATTGGTTGGGGAGTATTTTAGAACTGCAATAAAAGAGTAATCTTCCCCTTTAGAAATATCAGTAATAAAAGGCTAGTGTTATTGGAGGTGTTTTGTATTACAGCTACAAACCCCAAACATCAGGAGCTAACAGTTTCTGAAGACAGGCGCTTCTGTCCAGAGTAACGCCAGTCCTTTCCCAACCCGCTGCGGCATGTCACTAGCACAAGGCTCTGTGGTCTCCTTTTTACCACACCGGCCTGCGCCATACGGCACGGTGCTCTCAAACAAAACAGCTCTGCTGCATCTACAACAGTTTCCTTGTTTTTCCTAAGAAGGCGGTGCCAGTTGCTACTAGTTATAAATTAAAACAACTGTTTCCTAATTTATAGATATCCTAATGTGATCTGTGCTTTCAAATTACCTAACTGAGTAGATTCATTCACCATGAAAACTCCTGCTCGTCATCAGCCATGCACTGACATGCCTGTCCTAGGAGTCTGACAGGTCTGATACACATGGGGTGGGGGTGTAGAAGGCAGGTGGGAAAATGGCATAGGAACGATCACAACTGTTTGTTTGTTTTTGGCTGCACCATGTGGCTTGTGGGATCTTTAGTTCCCCAACCAGGAACTGAATCTGCATCCCCTGCAGTGGAAGTGCAGAGTCTTAACCACTGGACTGCCAAGTGAGTCCCACGATCACCGTAATTTTTTCCTCATGAACTCAGTTTTCTTTATTCATATACTCAGTTTTCAGTATAATAAAGGATCATTCCTGCTGCTGCATTCCCACTAAGTCAATTCAGTCATGTCTGACTCTCTTCAACCCCATGGACTGCAGCCCGCCAGGCTCCTCTGTCCATGGGATTCTCCAGGCAAGAATACAGGAGTGGGTTGCCATTCCCTTCTCCAGAGGATCTTCCTGACCCAGGGATCGAACCTGAATCTCCAGCAGCTCCTGCACTGCAGGTGGATCCTTCACCACTGAGCCACTGGGGAAGCCCACTAGCAGGCTAATTTAATTTTAAAAAATCATTTCTCCTGCCTAAGAAATCCTGAAGCAGTAGTTCTCTAAATCCAACTGCACACTGAAATCACCAGGTATACTTTTTTTTCACTGAAGTATAGTTGATTTACAATGTTGTGTTAATTTCCGCTGTACATCAAAGTGATTCAGTTACACATGTACATACCTTCTTTTTGCATATTCTTTCCATTATGGTCTTTCACAGGATACTGCATACAGTTCCCTGTGCTGTACAGTAGGACCTTGTTGTTTATCCATTCTGTATACAATAGAATCTGCTGATCCCACGCTCCCACTCCATTCCTTTCCCGTGTCCCCCGCCCCTCAACATCCACAAGACCATTCTCTGTGAGTCTATTCCTGTTTCCTAGATATGTTCATCTATGTCATAGTTTAGATGCCACATGTAAGTGATACTATATGATGTCTTTCTCTTCCTGACTTACTTCCCCTTAGTAGTTTAATCTCGAGTTCCATCCATGCTGCTGCAAAGGGCATCATTTCATTCTTTTTTATTGAGAAGTCAACGGTATATAGGTGGCACATCATTTTTAATCCATTCATCTGTCTATGCACATTGAGGCTATTTCCATGTCTTGGCTATTTTTAATAGTACTGCTATGAACATATCACCTGGTATAATTTTTAAACTATATTGATACGCAGGCTCTATCTCAGAATCTCAAGGTGGGGCCCAAGAATCAGTGTTTTGTAAAAGCTCCCCAGATATGTACACTTTCCTGAAACAACCACTGACTACAAAATTCATCTGACAATTAACCAAATGGTGCTATATAATTTCTCTTCTACTAAAGCCCTTTATAAAAATGAACTGTTTTTAGAACGGTCAATGATTCTTCTGTCCATCTAATTAGATAACCTGAGGCCAGAGAATATACTATGTATATCCATCTCTGTCAGTAATCTCACAGTCATCTCTGATAAAGTAGTACTCACTACATATTTTTAAGTTTTCCATTTTCCTCTGGGTTCTCTCATCAAGGCTGGATACTTTTAGCTTAAATTTATGGCCAAAATGTCAGTCCAAAAAGCTACAGTAATTTATTTTTAAAAGGGAAGTCTTATTAAATGCATGTGTCATATACACTGGCTTACTCACCTAGGCCAGTCAAAGTCATCTGATGACGCTGTATCTCCATCTCCTCCACTAGCCACATGGAAAAACTTAATAGATGGTTCTCCTTTATCTTCCTGGAATGACCCTAATAAAACAAGACTGATTAATGAAATGCATTTCTTCTCCCACATTAAGAGAAAAGATACTTGCCTCCTTAGATGAGCACAGATCCTCTAAATCAGGGACATGGTGCAGCATTAAGTTCAACGACATTTATTCATTTGTTTCTGCTGCACATGTACACATGAGGAGACAGGATGTGCAGATAAATTAAAGATGCTGTTGCTGCTGCTGCTAAGTCACTTCAGTCGTGTCCGACTCTGTGTGACCCCATAGATGGAAGCCCACCAGGCTCCCCCTTCCCTGGGATTCTCCCAGCAAGAACACTGGAGTGGGTTGCCATTTCCTTCTCCAATGTGTGACAGTGAAAAGTGAAAGTGAAGTCGCTCAGTCGTGTCCGACCCTTAGCGACCCCACGGACTGCAGCCTACCAGGCTCCTCCATCCATGGGATTTTCTAGGCAAGAGTACTGGAGTGGCTTGCCATTGCCTTCTCCAAAAGATGCTGTATTCTGTACAAACTCAAATTCTTATGCACCGATGGTTAACCAATGGTATAAGGTACATAATCATATTAAATATAGTAATTGCCACTTACTGAGTGCCACTTATGATCATTCGACATAAAAGTTTATGTCGTTAATCTAGGAATGCAGAGATAATAACTACATTTCTAAATGTCTGTTTTGACAAGCACTGTTTAAGAATTACCTCTTCACAATAACCTCATATATGCTTTTTCATTCCATTTTACAAAGAATGACTTTCCACCAGAACAATGAGTTTCTTATCACTAAAAGATAAGGCAAGATTCTAGATACCCCTTAAAGGTCTTTTCATGAGATGATAATTGGCAACCGTCAATTTTAAATCTCTCTAAAGATATGTAAAACTCAGACAGAACAAGGGAAGGAAAACTGCAGCCTACAGAGAAGGAGGTGAACAGAACAGAGGCGGGTAAGGTGGCAGGAGGATATCGTGGTGGAGGCTGAGAGAGGTGGGGGGCGGGCAGACATGGTGGAGGCAGACATGTCTTCATTAGCTGACAAAAGCAAAGTAATACGGGAAAACTCAGAACAGACTACACAAAGAAAACTCACTGGAGATTAGTATGATGGTTCAAAGTTCAAGCTCTAGAATGAGACTTGGGTTTGAATCTTGACTCTGCCATTTACTACACCGATCTTGGGAGGTACCTCTTAAGAAATCGGCAGATTCCTCACATATGATAACAATAATTGGAAATAACAAGCCTCCTGTAACTATGATGATTAAAGGAAACAAGGTCAGGTGTGTGCAGTGTTCAGCACACAGCAAATACAGAATGGCACTCAAAAATTTTTGACTACTACTAACCCTACAACAAGAAAGTGGTAGGTGGTACCGAAAGGTAGGCTACTGGAGCAACTGAGCCCGTGAACCATAACTACTGAGCCATGGGGCACAACTCCTGAAGCTCACGCACCTGAGCCTGTGCTCCACAACAGGAGGAGCTACCACGAGAAGCCTGTGCACCACAATTAGAGAGCAGCCCCGCCCGTCGCAACCAGAGAAAAGCCCATGCAGCAGTGAAGACCTGGCACAGCCAAAAATAAATAAACCTGTTTAAAAAGTGAGCTAAAGACTATTATTCACGAAGTGAAAAGATTCTCATGCACTGTAGTTTCTTTTAAAAAACTGACCTATATCACACTTGTATACAAGGATGGAAAACAGTCGTTACTCTTGTTTTCTAACATATGTCCTTTAATTTTATTATATTTGGGGACTGTCATACACTTCTTACTTTAAGTTTCAGTAGCAATTGTTTCTATTCTGATTCCTTTATAGGCACGGTCAATCTTACCAACTAGTTCTCTAAATGTAAGTTCCAATTTAACTTGTTCAGGGGTTGATCCTCCTAGGAATTCAGTTTTAAACTCTAGATCTGTGAATGCTAAATGAAGAATCTCCTTCTGAAGTGACTTCTTAAACCATGGTCCTCTCTCTTGATCTGATCGAAGATCAGGTATTGGGAAGCGAACAGAAAGGTTTAATGCTGGCGTGGCAACTTGTACTGATACCCGGCAGTTTGCAGGATTATGTGAATCATCTAGAAATACTTCAGTGAAAGCTTTGTGCTGAAATACAAAAACATCAAAAATATACCAAAATGTTAAATTAAGCAAATGACACTGGTATTTAACATTACGATGTATATAATCATATATACATCATTTCCTCATTTAGGTTAATGCATTAAAACAATTAATATTACTATATTATTTTAGTGTAATGAAATTTATAATGCAACAGCTACCAACAAAAGTCAGAACTATTGGCAAAAGTTACACCCTCATATAAAGAAATTAATTCAAATAAAAACTGAACCAAAGTGAAGACGCAGGTCCTTTAGACGTATATAATATTTTACTATGGACTAGAAAAGGGGCAATGTGTAAATTAGCTTATCAAAAAACTCAATATGATTAAAAGTCACTACAGAACCGAGCATTCAATCTGAAGGATTTCCCCACCAATATGCTATTTCAAAGACTCCAATGTAAAATCAGGTGAATTATGCCAAATGCAAAGGCCTATTCCTGCTTCATCCTTGTATTTCCAGAACTAAGTCCAAGCCTGGCACATCAAAGGTTTGAAATAAATATTCCCTTAATGACTCACTCTGAGCTCCCATCCAACCCAAGGATATGATCCCACCAAATGAACCGTAGAAGCAAAAACATGCATGTAACATTGACTTAAAGCCACATGATAATAAAACGGTCAAAGTACATGCCTTTCAGATAAAAGTCTATTCATATTTTTTTCTCTGCAATGAATTACAACTTGTAAAGCTTTAGTCCAGAGTACAGTGCAGATGATTCAGTTCAGTTCAGTTCAGTCGCTCAGTCGTGTCCGACTCTCTGCGACCCCATGAATCACAGCACGCCAGGCCTCCTTGTCCATCACCAACTCCCGGAGTTCACTCAAACTCATGTCCATCGAGTTGGTGATGCCATCCAGCCATCTCATTCTCTGTCGTCCCCTTCTCCTCCCGCCCCCAACCTTTCCCAGCATCAGAGTCTTTTCCAGTGAGTCAACTCGTCGCATGAGGTGGCCAAAGTATTGCAGTTTCAGCTTTAGCATCAGTCCCTCCAATGAACACCCAGGACTGATCTCCTTTAAAATGGACTGGTTGGATCTCCTTGCAGTCCAAGGGACTCTCAAGAGTCTTCTCCAGCACCACAGTTCAAAAGCATCGATTCTTCAGCTTTCTTCACAGTCCAACTCTCACATCCATCCATGACCACGGAAAAAACCATAGCCTTGACTAGACGGACCTTTGTTGGCAAAGTAATGTCTCTGCTTTTTAATATACTATCTAGGTTGGTCATAACTTTCCTTCCAAGGAGTAAGCGTCTTTTAATTTCATGGATAACACTCCTCAATTTCATGGATCAGTCTCTGATAGCCTAGATTAGAAAGTTCTGCTTTTATGCTAAGACTTGGATCTGATTCTTTCTCTCCCCTATTATGACTTTCAAATAGTAATCCCCACTCTCAGCAAAAGTTGCTCAAGAGAGTAGCACTGAAACATATACATTACCATATGTGAAACAGAGAGCTAGTGGCAAGCTGCTGTACAGTACAGGAAGCTCACCCAGTGCTCTATGACAACCTAGAAGGGTGGGAGGGGGTGAGCGGGAGGTTCAAGAGGGAGGGGATGTATGCATACTCACGGCTGATTTATGCTGTCGCACAGCAGAAACCAACCCAACACCGTAAATCAATTATACTTCAATTTAAAAAATTTGTAATTGTTTAAGAGATTAAATCATCATTCCAGTGTATCTATGGCTAACAGCAAATACAGGCACTAACCCACAGAACTTAAAGTAACTAGCAACTGTTGGCAAGTTAAAGAATCTCGATTTAATGTGAATACCCACTGATAATTAAGGGAGAGGCAATACAGAGAAAACTACCTTTTCCTTTTAGCCAAAGTTGTCTCTATTTGTGCTTAGTCCTAAAATCCCTAACAGACATCTTGCAAATCTGACTTACTTGTTTTGCTTAGAAAAGACACCAGGCACCAGATCTAAGTAAAAGTGACGCGATGTGATGCTCAATAACACAGTATGATAAATGATGCTCCCATTTTCAAGAGTATACCCTACATGATATGGGCTACCTTTTATAGGAGATTCAAGTGGTTCACTATAGGCGTGAAAAAATGTTTTGTGAAGATATTATAGTCACAGTTTATAAAACTCAGATAAACACAGAAAAGGAAACCTAATTCTACTACTCTACTGTAATCGATGCTACCGAATGGTATATATTTCCATTCAGTCTTTTTCTATACGATTTAACTTACACATTTATAACAGAAGTTTATGTGTATTCTCCTTTTTTCATCTCATATTTCTTTAGGAGCCTTCTTCCTGTTGCTATACCCCCTTTGTAACCATCACTTAAAGTGGCAGCATAAAATCCCATTCAGTACATGATCACAACTCGTTCAGCTATTCTACTACCTAGACATAAAAGATGCTTCCATTTTTTCATTATTACATATAATGCTATTTTAATAACAAACGCTACTTAATCTATTAAGACTACTTAACTCAGAAATCATCTCAATAAGTCTATTAGCTAGTTATAATTATGATGAGTATTTGCAACTTTTGAAACACTTACCAAACTAATATGCTTATTATATGAAGTATACATATGTGACGCCATCATCTCCACTGTAGTTAGTTTCTGCGGTTGAAGCAAGGAATTTAACCTGTCCACAATACTGATATCCAGCTCACAAAACACTGGATTTAACTTAACCTGTAATTCTGCCTTCTGAGGAACGGAACTAAGTCTTGCTTGACTACCCTGAAAAAAAAAAGAGAGACAAAAAAGAAAGAATTAATATGATCACTGACAATTCTATAAAATTAAATCCTTGTGATTATGATACAATAGACATCAAATGAAAATTTACTGGTGGTAACCACACAAAAAGATCTCTTACCTGAGGTCCTTTATTCTCAGAATGCTTATAATGAAGCTGAAGACACACAGGGGGGTGAGAATCAGTTTGCTCTTTGGAATGGAACATTAAAAGCTTAAAAACAAAGAGGAAGATAACTTAAATGTACACTATTAAGATGAATTAGCAGAGGAGATAATATAATAGTGGGGAGAGTTTTTTGAAGTTGGAAAGGCTGGTTTAAGCTTCAGTTCTGTCGCTTACTATCAATGTGACTCTTACACAAACTAGTGAGCTTCTGCAATCTTCAGCGTCACATTTGCAAAATGTATGCAAGTGTTCAAATAAAACACATTGAAAATAAGTCACTAGGACAAGGTAAAAGCAATAAAAATGTTACTTTGATAGCTTTTAAAAGTTTCTCTAGGACATGCTTTTAAGGACAGGGGAAAAAACCAGATTAACAATAAACGAGCACAAGATATTCCACTTGTCTTGCAGAATGCTCAGCACATAGCAGGCTTTCAATAGTATTTATTGAATAACAGAATCCTTCTAAAATTAAGCGTGCTTGAAAAATGAGTGAAATTAAATCACTTGTCATAAACCTGTCTGACTCTAGAACAAATCAACTCTAAAAATGCAACACATTCCAATAGTGGCCTTGAATATCACACTGAAAAATCTGTTTCCACAAAACACAAATGCAAACACACACAATAAACTTCTGCTGATACAACTTCCTATGCCTTTTTAAGAAAATCACTGCTGTTCATACAATTCTTAAAAAGCAAGACAGATGTAAAGAATAACCCTAAAGGAAAAGTATCAGCATTTACCTCTGTATAGTGAGGAGGAACAGAATGAGAATCAGTTGGAAACAGGCATTCCAAAAGTTCCATTTGCCCAACGGACACGTCAGTACTGAGACAGCAGGAAGCCGACCTTCGTCTTTGTTCATAGGACACTTTGATGCCAGTGCCTATAAATCTGTCATAAAAAATGCAGCATTTGAGAGTTTCCGTACGATTACAGGTTAACTGATGCATCAAAGAATACCGTACAGCTGTTAACGCCTACCTGTGCTACCAAGTTCAAACGGTTAGTAATAACTAACATTCTTAAGGATATTAACCAGAAAGATTGCTTCAAATTCCCTGTTCCCTGATATAAGATAAAAAATCATATCTGTTGACAGGAAATTATCCAGGATTTTTTCCCCCAACACTGTCCTTTCCTCTTCTACATTTTAAAATTTACACTGCAGTGAATAAAATCTTTCAAATCTGGAAAATATATGCATATAGCTTCTTAAAAATATCTAGAAGGATCATGCAGTATTTTAAAAACTTTATAGTCAGTAAAACTCAAATGAAGGCCTACCTCTAGCTTTTGTTGCTTTTATTGTATTTCCTACTGGCAGATATTTGAAACTGTCCAAAATGGGAAGAAAAAAAAAACACTTTTGCACTTTTATTATAAATATTATGGTCCTAACGTATTAATTTTAATACTTAAAATAGTTAAAAATAAAACAAAAGCCCAAAGTGTTTTCTAAAAATATTAATATATGTCCCTAAGTCATTATATATGACAGGACAATTTATAGGCTACTTTCAAGTTAAAATAGTAGTTGCATGCTAACAATATTACACATACCTATAAATTTAGTTTTCTCCTTATCTATTAGGACTCAACCTATGGAAAGTTAGGTGGCTATTTGAATAGCTTCAGTTTTTTTTTTTTTAAAGCAGAAGTTGAAAATGTAGCATCCAGGCTCAGGGTGAGCCTCAGTTATCATCTCCCACCCAATGGTTAGTGGCACAGGAATCACTTTCGAGTCCCTTTTCACTAGTCCATCTACTCTCACCACCACTGACATCTCTGCTAGGCCAGTGACAGTAGAACTATTTTTATGATCATAATGGTGTCAGTGGGGAATGATGGCAATATGGTCAAAGAAACCTGACAAGAGCACCTCAGGGAGCTAAAGATAACTTAGACAACTCCAAACAAATAGATCTTACATCTGTGTATTTCACATGCCAAATAACCTGAATGGGAGAGTCTATGGTAAACATCTTACAGTACTGCAGAAAATAAAATCCTCATTCATTCCACTCATTTACAAATCAAATGTGAATTAGAAAAACAAATGGAGACAGGTAGATAGGTAAATGAAAAAATTCACATCTGGTTCTTTTTCAAGGATTATTAACAAATGTAAGAGTTTACCTAAGGTGATCATGTGAGCAAGCTTCTGCAAATACTGCTCGGAAAGACTTAAAATCTTCTGTTGAAAATCGTGCTGGATCCATCTTTTCTATACAGGTAAAGAAAGCTGTCGCCATTGGTGTCAATGGATTAACACTCAGGGATGATTCAGGTGGAGATAAAGGATCAATGTGAAGCACAGAGACTGAAAATGCTCCCACAGCTGCTCTAAAAATAAGTTCAGGCCTGGATTCATCCACTGAAACAGACCTAGAGGGGAGAGCTGAAATACACGTGTTAAAATTATATTCAGAAAAGCTAATACTTAAAGAATCCAGTGTATCAAAGCTATGAAACATGTACTCGTGTTAGTTTTAAAACTAAACTTGAGCTTTGAGTCTTCAAAAACAAATGATTACACAACAGTTTCAGTGATCCTAAAAAAGGAAAATAATAAACTGCAATCTTTCTACATTTGATACGCAAGATCCTTGATATGTGAAGTACAAAAAAAGAATTGCGACAATACAAACAAAACTTTTGAATTAATAAAACTGTACTGGAATAAGTCAGAGATTAACCAGAAGCTGCTCATCAAATTTTCCTTTAATCCTGTGTCTATTTCAATTAAATTTTGCAGAAAGGAAACCTGAGGTTCTCTTTTAAGGAATGTTTAAACAGAGAAACAAAAACTAGACCAGTTGATTGAGACTCCTAAATTTTTAATAATAATATGAAACTTAGGGTGTACTTTTTACTAAATTTTTTAATACACGAATACAATAAATAGGCAACTGTTCTAAAACATTTCATAGTGAATTGTTCAACAGTGCTTCATTTTCTTTCTAAATTTTGTTAAAAGGTCTACACCAAAAAAAATTTATGAAGAAAGAGAAAAGAATCAGTAGAATGACATATTTTTTAATAATTTTTTTAAAATTCCAGTGGAAACTATCAACAAATGTCTTTTTTTCTTTTTTTTTACATACCAGTCTTTTGTAAAGATGCTGGGTGAACTAGGTTGGACGGTAACATTGATCCTCTTACTGGCTGTTCTTTATGATGATCAAGGAAGTCTCCCCACGTTGGCTGAAGCTATAGTATAATTTTTTTAAGCATATGAATAAGGTGCAAAATTTTAGAAGTAACTTGTTAAATAACAGAACAAAAAATTAAATACTTTACCACAGTAGTACTTAATGGAGATCCTGCTGGGGTATTTGTATATGTACTAGTTAATGATAACTCAAGGTCCATACTTGGGGGTTCCCCAAGGGGTGGAAGAGAAGAGAGACTGTGTGACATGTCCATATCAGCCATGGAGAAGAAAACTTCTTCTTCTAGAGAGAATTAAACTTTGTCAGTTTTATTATAGTTCCACCAATTCACATCTTTAAATAAGATCTTCATATATATTAATGTTATATTGTTCCCTCAGATTATCTGAGATACAGTGATGTTCTAAATTTGCATTCAAGATATTAATGTCATAGTAAAAACTCAGCTGAACATAGATTAACAAAACGTTAAGCTAGCCCACTGGTGAACTTTTAAAAAAAATATATGATAAGCTGCTTCATATGGTGTAATGTAACGTCATTAAGTGTCATATGATTTTCAGATAGTATCTTGCAACCTCTGGTTTCATGGATACAGCTATTTCTTGAAAAAAAAAAAAGAGTTGAATATTTTATTTAGAATTCTATTTATGTTTTACTTCTTTCTGCAAACTGTTTTACCTTCAGGCAAATGAAGTTTGTTATGGCCAAAATTTCTTGAATAGATTTTAATTTTTCACTACATTCCATATTGAAATTGATTCTCATTATTTAAACTGATTTGTATTAGTGCTTACACATTAAGACACACCTATAAATGCAAAGTAAACTGGGTAAAGATTATGTAGTTGTTTATTTACAATTGACAGGTTAATGGACAAAGGTTTCTGTTTAAAGGAATCTACTGTAAATCATTATGTAAGCACACAATTTGACAAAATGAACAATTATTCCCATTTTATCTTTTGCGTAAACCCACATTTTTAGTTGACTTTCCTTAGAATAAATCATGTTTTACAAAACAAGACACACAATCAAAAAAGGATACTGTACCACTTGTGTGCCAGTCACTGTCAAGCTGTGGTTCGATCAACTTATAAATTTAAGCCTTCTTAAAGTGTAGATCGTTGGTTTTTTCATGATTAAACTCCATTTTATAGAAGCCAAAGTCAAATGTACTTTTGCTCTATGATGATAATGTACCAATCTAGAGTTAACTTTTTGAGTTGCTTACCCCGGCTAGAAGGTGTACGAGCCGTTTCTGTGTCATAAAAGCTTTGCTCTGAAGACATGCCGGCAGAGAGGGAATCTTTCCTCAAATAATACCGGTTCAATTCCATTTGAATTCGGTATTCATCTTCTTGCTGCATGGGTCGATTTTTTCTATCTTTATTAGCTAACCCGATTTTGCTTGAATTTTCTACGTGTATACAAAAGAAAAGCAAAAGAGTAATTAAATTTGGAGTTACTTAATTAAGCATTTTCTCCCAACCCACTTATCCAATACCAATGGCAACTTAGTACCACAAGTCAGTGCAGAACCACCAGTATTTAATATTAATCAGAGATCTAGGCAATAGCTCTAAGCAGCTAGCTAGAAATCACAAGATCTTATCTATTATTAAATATATATGTCTTTAAAATTTTTTTAAGTGTGTGCTATTTACTGAGTTTAACAATTATACTTTCTCAGTTGTATGAAGTACTACCTCCAACCAAGGAAGTCAGTCAGCCTGAATGCTAATCTGTGCCATCATAATGCAATTTGAAAGAATCAAATTTAACTACTGAGGATTCTAATTCATAATGCATCTTTAAGTTCATACATTCCTATACAATAATTTCCCATTTCTATGCTATATATTTTAACTAAAATTTTTTAAAGAACTAGAAATAACAACAGTTATACTTGCCTGGTCCAGCAATAGCTGCTAACATGTCCAAAAGCAAGTGCACCTGCCTGGGTGACAGGAATAGATGTATAGAGTCTATCTGTCCATCAATATCCAACTTCAAAAAAAGAAAGAAAGAAAACTACTCAAGATGAACACTCTTTATAAACTCATCACCATAAATCCCAGTATATTTCAGAACACCAAGAGGAATACTAATTAGTTAGCCTTGGATTCCTTCACCTCAGATTCTCTCTACTAATTCACAAAATCTAAACGAAAAGAAAATCTAAATGAAAAGGTCATCAACTTTTATTTTAAGAGGGAAAAATCCTCCTGAGAAATTCCACATTGGAAGGACCAATGTCACTCTTTGTGTCTCTGAGTTTTCTGAGTATTAAGGTGACTGAGGAGGCCTTAAGATATAGTCTCCAAAAAAATTAAGATAGCAGCAATCGAGTATTCATTCCCATTATGGTTTCAAAAGACTCAAATCACAACCTTTAAAGCTTGATTCAAACCAAGGACAAATAAAGGTAGCCTTCTTAAGTTTGCCCATGGATCACACTCCTATCTATAACAGCAAGGACCTTCTCTATCAAGAGTGTGCCCCTCCAAATGCCCACGAAACCTCCTCTCCACCAACATGAAGCCACAGAAGAGAGGAAGTTCATGTGGAATTCCCTTCTCTTTTCCACCTCTTTGTCCATTTTTCCTTCTAGAAATAAAATCCCAATCCCACTCTCACTCTGACTTCTGTAGCATACACTCCAACAAAAACAATCACTCTATTCCCTACGTCACATTCTGAAAAGCTAAGTATGCCTGCCTTACTTTTCATTCGTCTCTTCTTAGTCCTAATGTTAACACTGACTCCTATGATCTTTATGCCATTTTACAATTTAAAAATAATTCAATTAAGAAAACACTGATATTCAGGATATGACAACTTTTATAGGAGAGAAACAAATTTCTGATTCTAAGAAAAAAAATAAATTACATAGTGACTTTGAGAAATTTCCATGGTATAACTCAAAGCAACACATTCTCCAATAATAATCACTATTATCACCTTTTTTGAGTATTGGGACACTGTGTTAGATGTTTTTATTTTATTTCCTCTAAGTCTTAGTAGTGTTCCTGTTTTACAAATGAGAAAATAGGTTCACAAAGATTAAGTGATTCACACAAGGCCATATAACAGATTCAGGGTCAGGATTTTAGGTTGACCCAGAGTACTGGTTTTTATGGGGCTCCTTACTGACTGGTGACTTCCAAGTCCTTGAAAGGAGTTATCGCTGGGGACAGTGGGGAAATTTCTTTGTGATTATATGCTGAATTTAAAAATTGGTTTTTAATTTCTAAGCATTGAAAACATAGTCTCTAATCTGCATTTAGAATACATGATTAAGAGTTTCACTTCTAACTGTCATAGAAATATGTCATTATTAGTCATTCTGAGTTTGGCATACAAAGAACAAAGTACATATAACTTTCCTCTGGAAATATAAAACTTAAAACATTTTAACAACTAAAATTTGCTGTTGTTGTTCAGTCACTCAGTAGGGTCCAACTCTTTGCGACCCAATGGACTGCAGCACGTCAGGCTTCAAGTTTCAAACTCACTGTAACACAGCAATTGAAACAAAATATCTCTAAATTCAATTTAGGCAGTCCCCTATTTTCATATATAATGTATTCCTGAAGACATCTGATAAAACTAAACACGTGGAACACCAAACTTACACACTATTTGAGTGGTGAATAGTCTCAGAGAACTGAAAAAGTAACATGAAATCTCTAGTTAACATTTTGATCCCATAGCTGAAAGACTTAAGTGCAAAGAAAGAGACTAAAGATCTGAAACTTGAGGCTTCTAATTAATGCTATCTTTGTTTACACTGTATTAAGTTTAGGAGGTCTGTTTCTGGATGCTGATATTCAGAACTTTAATTTTTCTGTCTAGCACTCATTTTCATTAAGAACAAAATGTACTCAAATATTCCAGTTGCTACAAAAAAATTACCATATAGGCAAGAAGAATATCTCCAAATATTAAACTCTGGCTAACAGCAATGCAATAGTTCCAGAGGTTCCTCTGTCACCTAATACACAGATGTTCAAAAGTAACACCTAAAAGGCACTTACATAAATCAGTTCATAACGTGCAAAACATTTGGATATGCACAAAAATCAAATATACAAATGCTGAGGACTAGCAATAATTAACCAAAACAGAACCCAAGAAGGTATCGCTATGGTTCTTCCTTCTTAAAGGATTAGAAAATACATTCTACAGAGGCAGGGATGTATTCAGTTTCCCAAGGATCTTGGCACAGTAGGGATTCCTATAGTGTTTACACATACCCATGGCTCTCTGCTCCATTAACCATTCCATCCTGTTACTCTGTGAAGAGGCTTAAGACCTGTAAAAGGGTTTCCTACCACCTGAGGTAGAACAGCCATGAAATTAAAAGACGCTTGCTCCTTGGAAGAAAAGTTATGACCAACCTAGACAGCATATTAAAAAGCAGAGACATTACTTTGCCAACAGAAGTCTGTCTAGTCAAAGCTATCGTTTTTCCCGTGGTCATGTATGGATGTGAGAGTTGGACTATAAAGAAAGCTAAGTGCAGAAGAATTGATGCTTTTGAACTGTGGTGTTGGCGAAGACTCTTGAGAGTCCCTTGGAGAGCAAGGAGATCCAGCCAGTTCATCCTAAAGGAAATCGGTGCTGAATATTCTTTGGAAGGACTGATGCTGAAGCTGAAACTCTTAATACTTTGGCCACCTGATACAAAGAACTAACTCATTTGAAAAGATCCTGATGCTGGGAAAGATTGAAGGCGGGAGGAGAAGGGGACAACAGAGGGATGAGACGGTTGGATGGCATCACCAATCCAACAGACATGAGTTTGAGTAAACTCCGGGAGTTGGTGATATACAGGGAAGCCTGGTGTGTTGCAGTCCATGGGGTTGCAAAGAGTCAGCCACAACTGAGCCACTGAACTGAACTGAAGTAGAACAGAACAGTAATCAAAGAGGAGGAGGGATAATCAGTAAGAGCAACATCAGGAAATTTCCCTGGTGGTCCAGTGGTTAAGATTTGGGCTTTTACTACTGTGGACCCCAGGTCAATCCCTGCTGTTGACCGGAGCACAATTCTTGGTCAGGGAACTAAAATCCCACAAGCCACGTGATGTGGCAAAAAAAAAAAAAAGAAAACCAATAATAGTAATAGGAACACCAACATTTCACTCTGCACCTTCCTCCCCCTCCAACTCTAATCAGGTGCTCTGTTCCAGAGAAAGATTTCTGGGGATCCGTCAATCTTCTGAAAACCTTTTTGTGTGTGTTCACATGTACAGAGTGGTTCCCTCTTACACATTCCCACAGCCATGTCTATGCCTCTTACACTATCTTTTATTAAGACAAAGATTGCATTACTTTCATTTCTATGTCTGTCCCAACAACCAGCATGGGCTCTGGCATACAGTAATCAGTCAAATGTCTAGAGCTAGTTATATCCATGAAAATACAAATGAATAAATCCTGGTATTTTCCTAAACTGCATTTTACACAGATTATATGGAAAATTAGGTTTAAGAACCTGAAAACAATAACCTGAAAGACACATAATTAACTAACTAAATAAATGCAAGTTTCCTGACTCTCCAGACTGTTCAGTATTGCTCCCTAAGAAAGAGGTATAGTTGTCTTTACAGTGACTTCTACAAGCTATGCAACATTATGGGAAAAACTCATCTCTTTTCATAAATATTACACAACTATAAAAATGGACATTCTGTTCAAAATACACATAGGTGGATAGTTTTATATACACATAATTAAACATCTCCTTCAGCTAACATGGGGGCTTACCTGGTGGCTCAGATGGTCAAGAATCTGCCTGCAATGCAGGAGACTCAAGTTCAATCCCTGGGTCAGGAAGATACCCTGGCGAAGGAAATGGTAACCCACTCCAGTATTCTTCCCTGGAGAATTCCATGGACAGAGGAGCCTGGCAGCTATAGTTCATGGGGTTGCAAAGAGTCGGATATGACTGAGCAACTAATTTTCACTTTCAGCTAACACGTTTTCTCAATTTCTCCTTCTTTTAACTTTTTAATTTCATGATGAAAGAGATTCTTTAAGAAACTCCTAGTTATCTGAACTAATGACCATTTTTGAAAGCGGGGGAAAGTTGAGTGCAGCAGACAGTTTCAAACCCTGCGCTGCAGCAGATGGGCAAAGGTGGGCCTCAGGTGAACTCCAAGATGTGCAGACAGAGGCACCAGTTGCGGGTAAAAATACTGACTCCAAGGCAGTGGGTAACCTAGTCACAGGACAATCTACAAGAACCAATCAGAGGGTCACAGCATAAAGAATGCCTCCAGGTTTACTCTGTTTTTATCTACAGAAAATAAAACAAATACTGACCTTAGCTCCGGGAAGTACTTCATTCTGTTTCAATGTGAGACTCAACTCCAGTCTACCATTGAGCCCTCCGATCTGCACTGGGTCAGAAGGTGCTACTTCTGGCAAATTCCTTGTTAGTTGTGGGTGAGGCTCATAAACGATTTTTGGATTCCAGCTAGGTGACAGTTTTGGCTCTGTTTCCTACAGTAACGCAAGAAGAAAAAATGTAATTCCTTCAAATACTTTAGTGTAAGTAAACTGAGAAGCAAAACACGATTGTTAATTTAAGAAGAATATAGTATTCACATGAAAACTGTACTGTGACAATGGATAAACCAGTATTGCAGAACTAGCATAAAACACAGTACCTTAAAAAAGGCAAATTATGGAAAAGTACTTTATGAAAAAAAGCACAGCATCTGTTCAAATTACATAATAAGAAAATTTAATATACATCCAATAATTAAGAAAATACGATTTCTGAAATAAAGTAAAAGACAAACTATGAAGTGACTGATTTATAAAAGGGCTCTCCACTCTGAGAAGGGATGAACACAGTTCTTTTTCCTTGATTATAAAATTCTTACAAGATATGACTTGTAACATAACATTTTCAGCAGTACATGCATCATGGAAAGTAAATGTGAACATTGCTTAGTTGCCTGTTTTTATTATAAAAAAGATATTAGATGTTAACATGCCATTTCTCCCTAAGACATGAAACCCAATGTTTCTCTATTAAATTAATACACAGCAAATATATTTCTGGTAGAAACAGCATTAATTACAAATTTTTTTTACAAATGTAAAATTTTAAATCTGAAATATATGTCCCCATTACTGAATATCTGTGTCAGCTCTCAGATCACAAGGAGACCCATCAGTACATATCACACATCTAAGGAAATGTTAATAGTCCTCAAGTAAACCTTCTGAAAATCTGTGATTTCGCTTCTGGCTTCTCTGATTTGTTTTCCTTACCACTGGCGCAGTTGAACACACTGGGGAGGATTTTGCAGATGCAGAAAACTCATCCCAGAAGAGAGACACTCCAGAGAGCTGAAGTAACTTGTGAGCAAAAGCTGTGGGTTGATGTACGTTAATTCCTGAGGACTCGTCAGCAGTTTCATCACAGTACATGGTTCTGAAAGTGAAAAACAAAAATATTTGCATAAAACTCTTAGGAAGAGTTAGGTCTTAGGAAGACCTATTTGCAATTATAAGAAATACACACAGCTGCTGAAATTGAAGAAAGTTTTCAAGTGTTAGCTCTTCTTAGAATATACCTATCACATGTGTGTCAGCATTATCATGCTTTACTCTCGTAAATATTTTCATGAAGAAACATTAAATTAACCCCAAGAAGGTAATATTTTGAGGCTCCTAAATTTGGGGGGAAAAATGAGTAACTTCCTAAAGTTAGCTCCGAGGAAAATAATTCCTGTGCTCCCTCACAAACATCTCTCGAAACACTGAGACAGCATTTGACTCTAAACACGAGTCTGATGTGCCACTGCCTGGATTTCTGTAACTATTCTGAGTCCTTACCACTCATCTTCAGCTTAAATAAAACTGTTGTTGCTGTTGTTCAGTAGCTAAGTAGTGTCTGATTCTTTGTGCAGCACACGCTGTGTGGCCTGCAGCATGCCAGGCTTCCCTGTCTTTCACCATCTCCCAGTTTGTTCAAACTCATTATCCATTGAGTCGGTGGTGTCATTGAACCATCTCATCCTCTGTCAGCCCCTTCTCCACTTGCCCTCCATCTTTCCCAGCATCAGGGTCTTTTCAAATGAGTTGCCTCTTCTCATCAGGTAGCCAAAGTACTAGACCTTCAGCATCAGTCCTTCCAAAGAATATTCAGAACTGATTTCCTTTATGATTGACTGGCTTGATCTCCGTGCTATCCAAGGGACTCTCCAGAGTCTTCTCCAGCACTACAACTTGAAAGCATCAATTCTTTAGCGCTCAGCCTTCTTTATGATGCAACTCTCACATCCGTACATGACTACTGGAAAAACCGTAGCTTTGACTAGACAGACCTTTGTCAGCGAAGTGATGTCTCTGTTTTTTTAATATGCTGTCAAGGTTTGTCATTGGAGACAACAATGGCACCCCACTCCAGTACTCTTGCCTGGAAAATCCCATGGACGGAGGAGCCTGGTAGGCTGCAATCCATGGGGTCGCGAAGAGTCGGACACACTGAGCGACTTCACTTTCATTTTTCACTTTTATGCCTTGGAGAAGGAAATGGAAACCCACTTCAGTGTTCCTGCCTGGAGAATCCCAGGGACAGGGGAGCCTGGTGGGCTGCTGTCTATGGGCTCGCAAAGAGTCGGACACGACTGAAGCGACTTAGTAGCAGCAGCAGGTTTGTCATAGCTTTCCTTCCAAGAAGCAAGTGTCTTTTAATTTCAGGACTGCAGTCACCATCCACAGGGATTTTAGAGCCCAAGAAAATAAAATCTGTCACTGTTTCCAAAGTAATACCGTTCTAACTGCATAAGATTTTAGATATTTTTTAAATACACCATTTTAAGGTAATGCAACTTAATTTCAAAGATCTGTTAACAGTAACTGATTCACTAATAGGTATGTTTTGTCAAAGACAGGAATCAGAACGTATCTGTTTAAAACTCAGTAAAGGTTCCCAACATATCCACAAACAAAGTGTCTTTGGTGCTCGGTGTACATACTTCACTCTGCTCATCTCTGCTGGTGGTTCATGTGGCATTAAGACACTGGTGAAGAGTCACAACCTCAAAACAACGCTCTGCAGTGTGTATGTAAATCAATCCGTTTTAGGTCTATTTATAGGAGTTCCCAGTGGGCAAACAATGAAAACTAAAAGTGATGTATTTATATCTTTCTAAGTGATCTCTACTATACATACTGACCTTAAAATACCCTCACAGAATCAGTCCTGAATACTCATTGGAAGGACTGATGTTGAAGCTGAAACTCCAATACTTTGGCCACCTGATACGAAGAGCTGACTCACTGGAAAAGACCCTGAAAAGACCCTGATGCTCGGAAAGATTGAAGGCAAGAGGAGAAGGGGACAGACAGAGGATGAGATGGTTGGATGGCATCACCAACTCAATGGACATGGGTTTCGGTGGACTCCAGGAGTTGATGATGGACAGGGAGGCCTGGCGTGCTGTGGTTCATGCGCAAAGAATCAGACACGACTGAGCGACTGAACTGACTGACTGACTGAATCTCCTAAAGTATCCTGAATCTAATCAGTCAGATCTTATTATTTATAAGGAAAAGAACAAGGTAATTTGTTTTCAGATATAAGAAGTCTTACCTTTCTATTCGAATTTCAAGTGCAGTTCCAGTCTTGGAATTTTCTGGCACATGTTCAATTCTCAATACAGTGTCTATAAAAGTGACTTTTACTCTTCTTAGTACTAGAATAAACCAAATAAATACTAAATTAGTTTAATAAGAACTTACAAAATAAAAGTTGAATTTTGTACCTAAAAAAAAAAAGCCCCAAATCGTGAGTTTTGTAATAAGTATTTTGTGGGCTGAGAACTTACACCATGTTACATCTCAGCCTGGGGCAATGACTAACACTATCTGTTGAATTCTAATCCCTTCATTATACAAGCATGATAAAATAAACAAAGGAGAAACTAGGGTAAAAAAAGAACATGAAACTAAACTGAATACTGTGTAATTTTTAAAATTATTTGGTTGATTTTGGTTGCACTGGGTCTCCAGTGCTGGGCTCAGACTTCCTCTAGGTGGGGTATGATGGGACTACTCTTCACGGCAGAGCACGGCTTCAGTAGTTGCAGCACACAGGCTCAGCAGTTGTGGTGCAAGAGCCTAGCTGTTCCCCAGCATATGGATCTTCCTGGACCAGGGATCGAACCCATGTCCCCTGCACTGGCAGGTGGGTTTCCATCCACTGTGACACCAGGGAAGTCCAAATACTGTATAATTTTTTAAATAACTTCAATTCTAAAGTTCTGAAGTAAGAATAGCAATTTTTAAAAAAACTACTCCAGTGAGTTTTTCTTATACGATGCTTACTAAATCAAGGTACTAAATTATTAAATATAATCTAAAATTTTTGAAAATACTCAACAATGCCAAACCTGTTTCGATGGTTTCAGCAAACTTTTCAAGTCCTTCAAAAGGCTGGGATCCTTCTCCTTGTTCATCTGTTAGTTTCTGGCTAAGACATTCTTTTGCCAGTTGCATACTGCTGGTCATGAAGCTTGACCAATACATGGGCTCAGAACCAGATGCTACAGAAAATACAGACAAATCCTCAATAACTTCTCATGGTTACAACTAAACCATTCTTTAAAATTACACATTTCAAACTAGTAAGTTCTTAATCCCCCAAGAGATATTTAGCATCATGGTATCACCCAGGGATACAGTATTCTAGAACTTACTCCTGAGATTTAAACATTACCTTATAATAACCAAGAAGGGAGGAAAAATCACAGAAAGAAGTTGAGACACATGTTCTCATTACACGGTATATATCTGCCAAATACTAATTCACATATTTACTCAAGTATTTAATGGATATTTTATATGGGTTCAAAATGCTGCAGAACAGAGGTCAACAAAATTTCTGCAATGGATCAGATAACAAATATTTGAGGCTTTGAGGCCATATGGTCTCCTATCACAATTACTCAACTCTCTCACTCTAGTACAAAAGCAGCCAGAGAGAATTAATGAATGAGTGAATATGTATACCAGGTGATATTCCAATAAAAATTTATTTATAAAAACAGGTAACAGACCAGATTTGATCTGCAGGCCACAGTTGGCTGACTAGAAAAATACAATAATTATTAAATCTGCCCTCAAAGAGACTACAAGATAGTGGAAGAAATGAGATATAATTAAGAAAAATTAATAGGCAACAACTGAGTGTCAACAGAAAATATCATATCAGGTAAGAGAAGAGGCTAAATCTTCTATAGTTGAGGGAATTCATCGGAAAGTAGAGGTAGCAGCTGACATGGGCTTTAGAAGGTAAGTAAAAATGTAGATAAACCAGAAGAGCAGCCTTGGAGAAGGAACACACAAACTGTGTAAAGTCCTTTCCAGATGTACCCTTACAAAAGAATTCTATCACACTTCCTTATGTTATCCAAAACAAACTGACAAGAGATTACTAGAATTACTGCCTTCTAAAATTAAAGTTGAAAGTCCTTCTAATGAAATATTTTTAAAATAAGGGTAAAACATTTCACTTTCCATAGGAATGTACTAGTATGTCTCCTCAGCTTGGTTAAAATATAAAGTATTCTTGTTAATACCAGGTTACTAAGAATTTCCATGCACAGATTACAGATACTTTAAAAATACAGATCCTAAATTTTACTAAGCATAATTTAAACTTTGGTGTTTTAGGCAGCACTTGGGATTATAATTCTTCAAACACATCTTTACAAACATCACTTGTCACTGGAAGCATTTACGTTCCTAATTTAAGATGATTCACCATCATGACCTTACAAGCTTATAATACGCCAGACACAAACACTCTTCAGTAGACAATCCAGTACACAAAACAGCACAGTGGTTAAGAACAGGGGCTCTTCAACTAGACTCCCTGGGTCCAGACCCTGTCTTCTCCACTTAACTAGCTATGACCTTGATCAAGTTATTAAAAGACAATTTATGCATCAATTTCCTATTGAGTCAAATGAATACAATTAAAAGTATCTTTTTCAAAGAGTTATTGTGAGGATACAACTTGTAAACTACTCAGAACAGTATCTGTCATGCAAGAAGCACAACATACAGGTTTTATAAATCAGAATCCATCATATATATAATTAAAGCTACTACATGTACATACTTGTAAACAACAACTTACTACTACTTTAAACCTTTTCCTCCCGAAGTTTTCTTCCGAAAATGTTCAATCCTAAGATGTGTACAATGCATACCCTGCACCTGGATTCATCAAGATTACACACACGTGTGCACACACTGAGACTCACACACACAAGCTTTCGTTAAACTAGATATTGCAACACTCATCCCTAACAACTGCAGCATGTAACTCCTAAGAACGAGATCAGTCTCCTGCAAAAGCTCAGTACCATTAACACACCCAAGTGATGTGACATCGACACGATATATACGTTCAGTGAGGTGGCTCAGCAGTGAAAAATCTACCTGCAATGCAGGAGACATGGGTTAAATCCCTGGGTCGGGAAGGTCCCCTGGGGGACGGCAAGAATCCTGCAACCCACTCCACTATTCTTATCCTGAGAATCCCATGGACAGAGGAGCCTGGCAGGCTACAGTCCAGGGGGTTGCAAGAGTCGCACACGATTTAGCTACTAAGCCACCACCATCACACATTCAATACCCTAATCTTCCCACCTGCCTCAATACACTCTCCACAGGAAAAAAAAAAAAAAAAAAGAAAAAAAGTTACATATTGCAATTAGTTATCAGGTCTTTAGTCTCCTTTAAATAGTTCCTCTACCTTCATTGTCTTTCATAACTGAACCTTTAAAAAAACAACAACAGTACCAACCAGCTAGTTAACAGACCTTCTCTGGTTTGGGATCTGTCTGACTGCTTCCTCCTGGCCGACTCAGGCTAAGCACGTTCAGCGGCTCCCCTCTTCCCAGCCCACCGCCTCAGGACACGCACGTGCCGCCAGCGTGGCCCGCCCATGATAAGGTCAAGTCTGCTCTCTCAGTGATGGTGCTGTCAATTTTCTCCACCGACAAGAAACTTTTTCCCGCAGAATTTAAATAATATGTAAATGGAAGGGGATATTCTGATACCGCCTAAATGTCAAGATCCTCAACCCTTCAGAACAGTGTCAGCATCAACTCATGATCCTCACCCTCCATTAATTTCTACTATGGTGCTTGAAAACATGGTGATATTCCACCTTTTATTCTTTATATGTTTATCAGTAGTGGCAATCCTTCTCCTTTCCCCCCTTACATACTTATTTACTTATTTGTAGTTGACGTGGACATCAGGTTTTAGTTTTTCTTTTAGTGTGTTATAATTCATTATTGTCATTATCCTTTCTGATACTCAAATTTTCCAGATTTGGCCAATGGGAGCCCCTTCAAACCCAATCTTGTGTCCTTTTAACATTTCTCCATCAGTGTTTGCGCACTTCCTTGCTTCTGGCACAATACTTTGAATTTTGAAAACATAAATCACTTTTTATTCAGTATCTTATAAAAAACCTACAACAGAAAAGAATCTGAAAAAATATATAGATATATATAAGAGAACGTGTATACACACACACACACACACACACGAATCATTTTGCTGTACACCTGACATTGTAAATCAACTAAACTTTAAAAAAAAAAGCATAAGTCACTTTAGATAACTGGTAACCAATAACTGAACTGAACTGAACCAATAACTAAACCAGTCACCTACATACTAAAGTTCTTATGGGTAAAGAGAGAGAGAAATAACTCTGAAGATATAATCACACCCACCCCCCTACATAGGCCACATCCTAAAATTTTATCTACTGAAAATCTTACAAATACATGCAAGGTACTAAATTAAATACTCAATGCAATTAGGCTACTTTCCCAATCTCTGAAAAGTAAAAACAGAAACAAACAGAAACACCTAACACACCTACCTAGGCGGGGTCGAGGTCGGAAGACCATTTCTAACCCCCTCACTTCCAGTGCACAATTGTCCTGCAACAAGGAGCCCCATGGAACGGACAGAGAAATGGACTGTATGAATCCTTCTGTGACTTCTAAAGGTGCATCTGCTGACTCCAGGATCTCATTGAGACACTAAAGAGAAAAAACAAGAGTATTTTGAAATCACAAGAAAATAAAACTGTTAATTTACTCAAAGGAGAAAGAGAAGACTGAAAAAGCTGGCTTAAAGCTCCACATTCAAAAAACTAAGATCAAAGCATCCAGACCCATCATTTCATGGCAAATAAATGGGGAAAAAGTGGAAAGAGTGACAGATTTTATTTTCTTGGGCTCCAAAATCACTGCAGATGGTGACTGCAGCCATGAAACTAAAAGACACTTGCTCCTCAGAAGAAAAGCTATGACAAACCTAGACAGAGACATCACTTTGCCGACAAAGGTTCATATGGCCAAAGCTATGGTTTTTCCAGTAGTCATGTATGGATGTAAGAGGTAGAGCACTGAAGAACTGATGCTTTCGAGTTGTGGTGCTGGAGAAGACTCCTGAGAGTCCCGTGGACAACAAGGTGATCAAACCAGTCAATCTTAAAGGAAATCAACCCTGAATCTTCACTGGAAGGACTGATGCTAAAGCTGAAGCTCCAGTACTTTGGTCACCTGATGCAAAGAGCCGACTCATTGGAAAAGATCTTGATGCTGGGGAAGACTGAGGGCAAGAGGAGAAGGGGGCGGCAGAGGATGAGATGGTTGGATGGCATCACTGACTCAATGGACATGAGTCTGAGCAAACTCAGGGAGACAGTGAAGGACAGGGAAGCCTGGCATGCTGCAGTCCATTGGATCACAAAGAGGTGGACACGACTTAGTGACTGGACAACTGAACAACAAATATGTTTATACATGTCTCAGGCACTAAGGATAAAGAAATCAGAGACCAAGATATAGATGATTCCTGGTGCTCAGTAAGCTGACAAAATAGCTTACTATGAAAGACACATGTGATGAGTTGCATGAAAGAGGAAATACACTGTACTACCTTAAGCATGTAAAAGAACCTAGTCTGGAGATTCAAGGCAGGCCGCCTGAGGAAGTGCTATTTAAAGCTGAGACCAGAGCACTGAGGAGTTAATTGCACACAATGGTCCAGACAGATACAATAGCATGTAGAAGGATTCAAAGAAGGCAGAGGTCAGTATGTGCAAATACATACATCTGAGATACAAGAGTATTTGGGTAGAGGGAAAAAGCTGCTTTAGGCTTTAGTGTAGCATACAAGGCTGAGGAGCCAGAGATAAGGCTACACAGATAAGGGTGAGCGGGATCCAAAAACCCTTGTAATTAATGTTAAAGTCTGAAATTTATCTCAAGGGCAATGTGAAACCATTGAAAGGTTTTAAGCAAGGGTGCCATGATGAGAAAAGAACTAGTCAGTGAGCCACTCACAGGAGGAAAGCAAAACTCAAGCAGAAAGGCTGTTATAAATAAGAGAAACTAAGAGAAATTGGCTAGGCAAGGATAGGGACAATGAGGAATGCAAGAGATGGATGGATTTTTTCTAATAACATATTAGGAAGTAAAAATAATTGGCATAATGAGTGGTAAAGGAAAGAAGGAATCAAAAATAATTTCCGAGTTGCTGGCCTGGGCAACGGCTTTGACAGTGGTGCCATGTACTGAGTTAGGGAAGGGAGAGGTGAGAAGTTCAGTTCCAGAGAGTATATTTGAGCAGACCCCCAGGTGGAGATGGCCAGGACACAGGTGGTGTTCTGGTCTGGAGTTCAGGAGAGCCATGTGGGCCTGTAATACAGAGGGGCTTTATAAACACAGAAGGTAAATGAAGCCACAGGAGTGAGGAGAGACAGACTTTCAGAACCAACGTAGAATAAAAAGACCAGAGACCTAGGACAGAACCCTGATAAACACCAACATTTAAGAAACAAGAAAAAGGAGCCTGCAAAGTGAAAAACAACAACAGAATAATAATAAGCAGAGAAGTAGAAAGAAAATCAAGAGAAACTCTTCTCCTAGAAAACTGTGGAAACATAACATAAAGAATGATCAAGTGCAACAAAAACTAACAAGAAGTCAAAGACTTTTTTAATGTCCACTGAATTCAGTGACAGTTAGGGTTTAGGTGATCCCACTGAGGGCACTTTCAGTAAAGGGTTAACTACAACAGAAGAATGACGGATGGTTATAAATACAGTTAGAAGAATAAATTTCTAACAGACAATACACTTTTACATTAAAGCAACAAATATTTATCAAAAACCAGTCTACATGAAGATGCTTCCTGGATGCCATGTTGCATAAGGGTAGTGTTGTAATTCTTCATCTACAAAGCTCACGTTGAACGTGGAAATTTAGAATGGTGCATGTTATTTCACTGGAGGTTACTACTTTAACAGGCTTTCTTCACACTGGTATTTGGGAGATCCTACAGATTTCCTAAAGAGTACATGGACCTGGCTAGTTTTAAAGTGTAAGTATCCAGATCCCTAATCTCCAAATGGGCTTCCCTGGTGGCTCAGTGGTAAGGAATCCACCTGCCAAGCAGGAGACTCAGGTTCCATTCCTCGGCTGGGACGATCTCCTGGAGGGAAAGGGAAAAAGGCAAGGCGCTCCAGTATTCTTGCCTGGGAAATCCCACAGACAGAGGAGCCTGGAGGGCTACAGTCCATGGGGTTGCAAAGAGCAGGACATGACTGGGGACAGAGCACACAGGCAATCTCCAAATATGTTCTTTCCTAAAATGGACCTTCTGAGAAGTGGCATCATGTTGGGTCCCTTTTTTTTTGGTCCCCCTCTCCCACTGAGCCAAAAAAATGCGTATCTCTTTTCCCCCCCCTGAATCATCCCTTAGGCTCTGCCGAGGATATAAAAAAACTTCAGGCAGAACCACCAACTTAGTCTTCTGGCCTTTCCCCACTTGATACACATTTTTTGGCATTGCCATAAAAAAGATCAAAGAACTAAGTGATTCTGTTACTGCAAAATCCCTACAATTCTCATCTACTTATTAATGACGGGTGTTTCTCAAGCTTATGACTATCTTAAAAGTTTAGAAATTTATGTTGAGCCCTATCAAATTCTACTTTTAAGTATATTCATCCAAGGATACCTGAAGAAAGCAGAGGAGGGGAAAACACACCAAAAACATCAATAAATATATTTCTAATAAAAGTTCTTATGTTTAGTTATTCAAATGTATAATACATTTATATTGTTTTGATCAACTGCACTCATAACTCTAATAACAAAACAATCCAGAGGAAAAATTGAACACTTAAAAGTTTAATGATATGTGAAGGAGATACTGATAAGATCAACATGGTAAGAACTGGAGCAAACCACTTAAACGACCAAAAAATTCAAAAAAAGGAAAAAGAAAAAATAGTGAAGAAATCATTGTGGGAATTAAAATGTTACACTAGAAAAATATTCACTTAATGCAAAAGAAAGCTTAATTGTGACAAAAATTTTCAGTATAATTTAGTTACATGTCTTTTTTAGAGAAATGACAGCATGATCAAAAAAAGATGTAAGAATAAAATACATGAATTAGGATAAAATACATAAATTACAAAAAAATTATGCAGAGAACTTGAACAGACATGAGGGTTCAACAGAAAAACATACACTGTTAAATTTCCAGCTACTAATGATGACCTTGTTTAAATATGTTTATATATATAATGGTGGGTATTTAGAGCTTACTGGGTTAAAAAAAAACTATATTTTTATTATATCAGTATTTACAACACAACAAAAATTATCCTCAACGATTTAAACTTATATGGAGAAGGAAATGGCAATCCACTCCAGTATTCTTGCCTGGAAAATTCCATGGATGGAGGAGCCTGGTAGGCTACAGACCATGGGGTCGCAAAGAGTCAGACACAACTGAGCAACTTCACTTTCTTTCTACAGTTCCTTTTGGAGAAGGAAATGGCAACCCACTCTAGTATTCTTGCCTGGAGAATCCCATAGACAGAGGGGTCTGGTGGGCTGTGGTCTATGGGGTTGCAAAGGGTCGGACACGACTGAGCAAGTAACACACAAACACACACATTTAAACTTATAATGAACATGAAGCTAATATGACATTATGAATTAACCATACTTCAATATTTAAATGGTTAAAAAGAAATACAAAAGAAAGACAATAAAATATCTTTAGATGAAAAAAATAAATAAATAAATAAACTTATAATGAAAAAAATTTAAGTCAATTTAAAAATGGACAAGGAATATAGTAGTTTTTCAGAAATTTTTGAAAGAAAATTGGGCAAAGATGTTTTAAGAATAGTCTTTTTAAAAAAAAGAATAGTCTTAAAACATAGTAGCTAAAAAAAAACAAAAAAACAGTAGCTCAATCACTTACGAGCTGGGTGGTTCTGGACAAGTTTTTAACATGAGTCTCAATTTCCTCATCCATAAAACAGCCAGCCAGCCTACCAGCTCACGCTCAGTCATGCCCGACTCTGCAACCATTGCGGCAAGAATACTAGAGTGGGTTGCCCTTTCCTACTCGAGGGGAATCTTCCCAACCCAGGGATCAAACCTGTATCTCTTGTATCTCTTGTGTCTCCTGTACTGACAGGCAGCTTCTTTACCAACTGTGCTAGCTGGGAAGCCCCACCCATAGAACATGGAAAATACCAAATTCTCAAGGTTCCTGTGAGTGTAAATGAAATCACACGTAAAGGTACCAACATGGTTTCTGGTACCAAGTCAATACTTTATAAGTGCCAACTATTGTTCCTTGTCTTCCCCAGTGCCTAGCTAGCACAATGGTAAGCACTATTAGGAATTTAAGGTGCAACTGGCAGAATGAAGGAAAGCAAACAGTAAGCAGTACGCTTCTTTTTAATACGTATCATAAGACTAACTAGGAAAAGAACACATCGTTATTAGTTTAAACCCAGGCATCACCATTCAAATAAAGTTAAAACACATGTAAAAGTTGCACTAAATATACAAATGGATATCTGCATTCTGACTCAGGCCACACATCAGACTGGTACCAAGAGAAGACAACGGGAAGGGTGAAGAGTGGTACCCTTGACTGGATGTTCCATCTCAAAGCACTGACACTTGAGCATATAGTCTACATAATAAAAACAGACTTTTACACATAGAATCTCTGTGAGAGACAGAAAATGACAGTAAGTTTCTGATTTTATGATCAAACATTTAAAGTTGAATTTAAAGATAATAAGCAATTTTCCTCTTCACAAAGATTAGAATTTTAAATACGCCTACCTTTCACGTGATGACACATGACTATCAGTAGTATATGTCATTATACTCCAATAACAGTTATACTCCAAAGATAAAAAACATAACTTTTTTTTTGATAGGCAAAAAGTGGATTTATTTATTTAGAAACACACTCCACAGAGTGTGGGCCATTGCAGGGGGTGAGTCTGGCAGCCCACATTCTGTCATTTAAAAGTAAAGACCACTTCATTCAGTTCAGTTCAGTCACTCAGTCGTGTCCAACTCTTTGCGACCCCATGAATCACAGCACGCCAGGCCTCCCTGTTCATCACCAAATCCCGGAGTTCATTCAAACTCACGTCCATTGAGTTGGTGATGCCATCCAGCCATCTCATCCTCTGTCATCCCCTTCTCCTCCTGCCCCCAATCCCTCCCAGCATCAGAGTCTTTTCCAGTGAGTCAACTCTTCGCATGAGGTGGCCGAAGTATTGGAGTTTCAGCTTTAGCATCAGTCCTTCCAATGAACACCCAGGACTGATCTCCTTTAGAATGGACTGGTTGGATCTCCTTGCAGTCCAACTCAAGAGTCTTCTCCAACACCACAGTTTAAAAGCATCAATTCTTCGGTGCTCAGCTTTCTTCACAGTCCAACTCTCACATCCATACATGACCACGGGAAAAACCATAGCCTTGACTAGACGGACCTTGGTTGGCAAAGTAATGTCTCTGCTTTTTAATATGCTATCTAGGTTGGTCATAACTTTTCTTCCAAGGAGTAAGCATCTTTTAATTTCATGACTACAATCACCATCTGCAGTGATTTTGGAACCCCCAAAAATAAAGTCTGACACTGTTTCCCCCCATCTATTTCCCATGAAGTGATGGGACCACATGCCATGATCTTAGTTTTCTGAATGTTGAGCTTTAAGCCAACCTTTTCACTCTCCTCTTTCACTTTCATCAAGAAACTCTTTAGTTCCTCTTCACTTTCTGCCATAAGGGTGGTGTCATTTGCATATCTGAGATTATTGATATTTCTCCTGGCAATCTTGATTCCAGCTTGTGCTTCTTCCAGCCCAGCGTTCCTCATGATGTCCTCTGCATATAAGTTAAATAAGCAGGGTGACAATATACAGCCTTGATGCACTCCTTTTCCTATCTGGAACCAGTCTGTTGTTCCATGTCCAGTTCTAACTGTTGCTTCCTGACCTGCATACAGGTTTCTCAAGAGGCAAGTCAGGCGGTCTGATATTCCCATCTCTTTCAGAATTTTCCACAGTTTATTGTGATCCACACAGTCAAAGGCTTTGGCATAGTCAATGAAGGGAGAAATAGATGTTTTTCTGGAACTCTCTTGCTTTCTTTCCCTAATAGAGCATGCTTTGGGAATTTGATCTCTGGTGCCTCTACCTTTTCTAAAACCTGCTTGAACATCTGGAAGTTCACAGGGCCACGTATTGCTGAAGCCTGTCTTGGAGAATTTTGAGCATGACTTTACCAGCGTGTGAGATGAGTGCAATTGTGCCGTAGTTTGAGCATTCTTTGGCGTTGCCTTTCTTTCGACTGAAATGAAAACTGACCTTTTCCAGTCCTGTGGCCACTGCTGAGTTTTCCAAATTTGCTGGCATACTTGAGTGCAGCACTTTCACAGCATCATCTTTCAGGATTTGAAATAGCTCAACTGGAATTCCATCACCTCCACTAGCTTTGTTCATAGTGATGCTCTCTAAGGCCCACTTGACTTCACATTCCAAGATGTCTGGCTCTAGGTGAGTGATCACACCATCGTGATTATCTTGGTCGTGAAGATCTTTTTTGTACAGTTCTTCTGTGTATTCTTGCCACCTCTTCTTAATATCTTCTGCTTCTGTTAGGTCCATACCATTTCTGTCCTCTATTGAGCCCAACTTTGCATGAAATGTTCCCTTGGTAATGAGTGAGAAAAGTAGCTTCTTTTCAAAGGGTATTTCTACTACGGAGAGGACATTTTTAAAACTTACATTTGGAAATGTTTCCACTGTTATATGATTTTGTAGCTGAAAAAATATCTATTAAAACTCTATTTTTTAAGTCATCATCTAGACAGGTTACAAAGGTTTGAAAACATGAAAAATTATCTCAATAAAGTCTTTTGAACAAAGTTCTTAAAAAGGGGTTTTAAAGTTTATGTATAAATAGATAGATATATAAATGCAACATCATCCAACTAATTAGCAAGAATAATTGATTGAGATCAAGGAAGAGGGAACGTCAAAAGTGATTTCAACACAATCTTGTGCATAATTGACAGCTGAGAATGGAAACCTCAGAACATTGTTAGTGACAGTATTCTCCCATTTGGGTCTATGAATCTCTGAGGCATCTTTTTTTTCATCATGAAAGTCATTAAAATCAAATGTTAGAAGTAAATGAATTTGGAATCAGAAGTTTAAATAGTTATATCTAAATGTCACACCAAGATTTATCTTAGTCATTAACACAGCACACTATAATTAAAGAAATCAGCAACAGTCAATGTTTACTGGATATTTTATTCGATATTATCATTTTGGCTGGGCATAGTCTTCACCTTCAAGAAGCAGAATAAAACATAACCTTCAGATTAAGTCCAGCCATAAGTTATTTTTCCAATGATCCTGAAGTCAAATTGCAAAATTCAAATATTACCACCTGTGATTTTCCTATGAGGATTAAATAAAACCTCACAAATGAACTCTCATTTGTGTCTCACTGCCCAGACAGTGCCTGAAATAAACAAATACTCAATTATATTAACTGCTCCTTCTATTTGGGGTTGAAGCCATGTGATTAATGAAGAAATAATAGGCTTAGGAATTAGACTTGAATTCTCACTATACCACTTGCTATATGTGTGATATAATCATCTCAGGCAAATTATTTAACTCCATCTGTAAAATGGAAATACGAATACCCATCTTATAGGGTTAACATGAAAAGTCATTAAAGAATAATGCATACATACAACTCTGTAAATCAACTATACTTCAATAAATAGATGAATACTTTAAGAATTTAAAAATAACGCAGCAAAGTCATTTGACCTAAACAAGACTGTTAATAAATGTCCAACCTTCCTCCAAGATAGCCTAGTCATAACTGCACCAAAAGGACAGACTTACAGGTCAACGAATTTTAAAATATCCATCAGAATCCCTATCTTTTGGTAAGAATTACGGCAATAGAGTTCCCTGACACAGTGCCTGGCATGGAGAGGATACTCCATTAATATTTACTGAACTCAGGTGAATTACTATATCCACTGTCACTGTGATAACTGTGGCAGCATGGGCTGGCCTGGGAGGGTAGGAGGAGGACTTGGTCCTTCTGTTACTCAAGCCAGGATTCTTCCCACTGTTCTGCATGTACTCTCCCTAGCTGAGGTCATCCACTTGCTGATAAAATTATATGCTTATTTATACCAGTACAAATTCATTCAACAGTCATAATAAGGTGTTACCATAATGTGAGTTTTTCGGGTTTCTATGACTAAGGAAGTCATTACTCTGTTAAAATGCTTTTACATAAAAGGAAAAAACAGAACAAAACCCTTGAACTTTTTACACAACTTACACTAAAAAAAAAAAAGTTTTCTTTTACCCAATTACCACAGCAAAGTCACCTATGTTGATGATTTCCTTAATGTAAACCGTGTTGGAAAGCTTTTAGAATAGTAACAGAACAGTGATACTTCAGAACAGTAAAACCAATTCAAACTGTGAGCAGCAAACTCTAGTGGAACAAATAAAGAGTTGGGGAACGTGGGAGAGCCCCTTCATTCTTACCAAACTCAAAGCTGAAATACACATGAAGTAAAATACTAAGCACTGAGAACACGGATGCAGGTACAACGATACAAGAAGCACCTGTTAATATGAGTCAATTCACAACCTCTAGATGACAAGCAGAAGACAGGTTTTTAAGAGTGCCGCTTCAGCGCTTTTCCAACAGCCGCTTTTATGATCTGTCACGGTGAAGCAAACAGGCACAACCAAACATCCCTATTAGGGCCACAGGACCAACCAACGATTGGCCTTTACAGGATCGAAAGCAAACAAACCGGCAGAGGAGACCCAACTTTCTTTTCAATGCCAGATGCTGGACTGAGGCCGCGGGGTGAAAGGGACCAACCCCGAATAAATAAAGGAATACCCAGGCATTCTGACATCCCTGCAGGTCCTCCCCACCCTCGGTCTTTCCAGGGAGTGTCATCCCACGAAATATGACTTGTCTGCACACAACCCCGAGATCCCTCCTACCCTAAAGGGGCAGCAGAGCACGGGTCACTTCCTTCCTTGGACTCCTTTCAGCTAGCTTCACAGACCCCCACCCCAAACCACGGATTCCAGTGACTGCCACAGTGTGGACTCCATTACCTCTGCTAAGTTTCTGGAACACGTGATTTGGAAGGGCAAACTTGCTAGAAACGGACTGAACGACACTCGTTAACACATTTCTCGGAGTCCTACCTACCTGGAGCCAAACAATCCCCAGGGAGGGATGGAACGTCACCCGTCCTCGATGACACTGGTTCAGATCGCCCTGAGGAAGAGACTGTGTCTCCCTCCCTCCACCCCGGCTGGCCGCCAGCACCTCTTACCCATTTGTCCAAGGGGACCTGAGCGAGGGACCCGGTGCCCTGGTACAGGTCCAGGCTGAGCTGCTCCAGGCTCAGCTTCTCCTGCAGGAAGTGGCCCAGGTACCTCTGCAGGAGGTACCGACAGGCCCTCTTCTTGATGGACTCCGAAAACGGCCAAGGCATGATGAGGGCTGGTAGCTGGGCCGGCAGGGCTGCGGGCGGCTCCGGCCTGGGGGCTCCGGCCAGGCTCCGGCTCCAGGCCGCGGCGGGGGCAGCGGCGGCGTTGGCAGCGGCGCCGCGAGTCCCGGGGCCGGCCTGCCCAGGCCTCGGCGAAGCCTAAGCCCGGTGAGGCCCCTCCATGCCCGCTCGGCGCCGGGCGTCCCTCAGGGCGACCCCATCGCCTGTGCGGCGCCGCTCGCGCTAGGCCTGGCGGGGACAAGTCGCGGAGGAGTCCCCGTTAGCCCCAAGCCCGGGGGAGGTTTCCGAGGAGGGTCCTTGTCGGCACTAGAGAGAGGGCACAAGAGAGCACTCGGGGAGACGGCAGGGCCTGAGGCCACGGTGAGGAGGACACCTCCACAGCGGCCGCGCGACGAATTTGTTGTCATCCGCGGGGCGCGCGCTCCCGGCTCTGGGACGCTCCCGGCGCGGCGCGTGCGCGAGACCCGGACAGCCGGCGCGCCGCCGGGCGCAGGCGGAAGTGACGCCACACTGGGGCGGGGGCGGGGAGGTGGGGAAAAGGGCCCGGAAGAGAGCAGTTCCGGCTCCGAGGGGGCGGGGCGAGGGCGGGGAGGGCAGGGGGCGGGGCCGCTGGTCGGTTCCAGACGCCGGAGGAGTGAGGAGACGACTGACCCGCGGCGCGCAGGTGAGCGGGTTTGGGTGGCCGGCGGCGGGCGGCGGGCGTCTGGCGACCGGAGGGCTTCGGGGATGAGCCGAGGGCCTTCTGAGGGGGACGCGGCGCCAAGGGCCAGGCCGTGAGGGGACGGCTTGCAGAAGGGGGTCCCGTGCCCGGGCTCAGGGGGCTCAGGGGGCGGCTCTGGCCTGGGCCGTTCCCGCTCACCTTAGACTCGGGCCCAGGAAACGAGCGCTCGGGGCGCCGCCGGTTCCCCGGGGAAGGGCTGCAGCCTCTCGGGGGCATCCCTGCCCCCCCCCCCCCTCAACCCCACCCCCAGTTATTGACCGGTGCCCGTTGTCAGCGAGTTATTCGTCGCCCGCCTCGTCCAGGTATTGTTTTCCGAAGCTTCCTCTTCTCTACCGTCTTGTCTGGTGGCTTGCAGCTTCCAAAGCGCTTTATTCATCCTTCACGCCCAAAAACTTGAGTTTCCGAGGCGTTTGTGGGCAGAACCGCTTTCTCGGATCCCTGCCAAAGCCTTCCGACCCCGCGGAGACCTGGGCAAAAGTACTTGCACTGGTCTGGCAGTCTGCGCAATCGTGCCTTTTAAGAGGCAACTCCTGCAGAGGCGGAGCCGGCTCCCAACTTGGTCCACCCCGGGGAGGCCTGCGTGTGGTCGGTGTTCGGTGGCCCGGAAGCCAGGTGTCCCGGGTTAGAATCCTGTGCCCGGCGCTGTGATAGCCCGGCGTTTGTTCAAGAGGCCCCTTGAACCGGCCATCGCCCGCTCTGTCTGAGTCCTTGCCAACTTTAAGCATGTTGTCGTTCAGTCGCCCAGTCGTGTCCGACTCTTTGCGACCCCGTGGACTGCAGCACGCCAGGCCTCCTTGTTCCTCACCTTCTCCCGAAGTTTGCCCAAGTTCATGTCCATGGCACCGGTGATGCCATCCACTTTCTCATCATCTGACGCCCTTTTCTTAAGCATATTAGTAATATCTTATCTCCAGAGATTGTTAGGATGCTTAAACGATATCCGTAGGGTCCCAATTGTTGTTTAGTCGCTCCCATGGACTGCAGCACCCCAGGCTTCCCTGTCCATGGGATTCTCCAGGGAAGAATAGTAGAGTGGGTTGCCATCTCCTCCAGGTCTTCCCGACCCAGAGATCGAACCCTCGTTGGCAGGCAGGTTCTTGACCACTGAGCCAAAATAATGGGAAGATACCCATTATTTTGATTTAAATCAGGAATAACAAGGAAAAACGTGTGGTCATGAGCACAGACTCAAGGAAGAACTGGAGGAAGTAAGATGAGCATGTAAAAAATGAATGTATGAATTAAGAAACCAGGCTTGATACATGGCAGTTTAATCAAGAGTAGTAAATTAAACCCCTCTTTCCCTTTGCCAAGTTATGTCTTTATTGGTTATTCAGGTGGGGTAAATGAAATATCCTTTTAAAACTGAAGCAGACTGGGGACATCCCTGGTGGTTCAGTGGCTAGGATTCCTTGCTGTCCGGGTGCAGGAAGCCTGGGTTCAATCCCTGGTCAGGAAGCTAAGGTCCCACGTGTGCCAACTAAGACCCAATGCAGCCAGATAAATATTTTAAAAACTCCAGCAAACGGGATGTTTGTCTTATAACCTGTCAGAGGAAACTAATTGTATAAACTTACTGGAAAGTCTTGTGGGGGTTGTCACTAAGAAGTTCTAGTGGTGGGGGGGGGCCCGGGTGTGATCCTGGTCAGAGAACTAGATCCCACATGCTGCAACTGAGACCAGCGCAGCCAAATAAATATATATTTTTTAAAAAAGGTCAGTCAGTCTTCTTTAAAGATAGGTGCTTCTATTTTTAATGTATAATAGTTAACAGATAATATTTCTTGCTTACTGTGCCCGGTGCCATGCTAAGCGCTTTCCGCATATTCACTCATTTAGTTCTGTCGGGCTCCCTTTAAGGTAGATGCTCTTGTTGGCTTCATTTTCGGGAGGAGGAATGTATCTTTCCCCAAGTCTCCGAATAAGTGACAGAGCGAAATTCTAGCCCTGATCAGTCTGTTCAGAAGAGCCCTTTAACCATCACACCATGTGGCCACTTCTTGTTCACAAGAGGATTTTTCCAGACTGTGATGTGTGATACAAATAAAAGGACAGTTGACCGTTGAACAACACTGTGGTTAGGGACACCAACCCTCCCAAAATTCAAAATTCACCCATAACTTACAGTCAGTGCTCTAAATATACAGTTGCACATTCGCCGGTTCACTCAGCACAGATTATGTAGTACTGTAGTATTTATTATTGAAAATAAATCTGCACATAAGTAGACATGTGCAATTCAAACCTGTGTTGTTCAGGGGTCAACTCTGATCATGATTAAGATATTACATTCTAGCCCTCAGCTGACTGTTGTAACGGCAACTGAAAAATCAAACTTTCTTTCAAAATGTAAGTTTCATGTCTGTATACTGCCTTGAAATCATTCTGGCTCTGTTCTTTATTATGCTGTATATATGACTCTTTCTAGACTCATTCTTTTGCCATCAAGGAAAAATCTACAGTCTTCTGCTGGCTGTTTGATGCTGTAAATTTGTGATGAAACAAAGTCTACTGAATTAAGAAGTAGAGAATAAAGAACTCTGTGATCTTGATATCTTGGTCTTAGATATCTTGATAACTAGTTTCATGAATTCTCCCCAAACTACTAACACTGCACCAAAATTTTACCAACAGATGAAGTAAGAGCTGGTTCCTAAATAATTTATGTATGATGTTATAAGGAATCATTTGGAAACTTTATGCAAGGTGATGCAGTGTACCAGATTAAAATCACCCGTAAGGTATTCCAATTTTTGAAGGTGCTGGCAACAGAATATTGCCCAGAGTCTGGTAGACAGCCAGATTGTAAATGGAAAACAAAGAGGTTTTCTATTTCTCTATCCCTTTAGATATGTCTGTATCTCTTTTCGTTAGAATGTACCTTTTATATTAGATATAGTACCAATCCTCTGTATAACTTAGAGGGTTATATAGAAACAAAAAGCTAGTTCCCAGTGTTATCTTGGTTTTCGTGGTTAAGCATTCATTTTTTAGTCTTTTCTTAGAAATCTCATTTAGTTTCTGGTTTTGAAGGAAAGGTTGTTTACGGGGTTGAAGTTTGGTTGCTTATTTACAGTTTAAAAAAACTTCTCCAGGAGTATACTTCTCGTTGCCAGATGGAATTCTGCCTGATTCATGAGCTGCCTAATTAAATTAAATCTTAAGAGAAAAAAAAAATTTCTCAAATGAATACTATGTATTTCTTTACCCTCACCTTCTTCCTTAATCAACTGAAGCACTTGGCTTGATTTTTTATTATTACTGGGTTGTGTGTGTGTGTCTTTGTTGAAAGTAGGGTGCAGAGTAATTTTATTAATGAGTGTATAAATGGAAAAATAAGCCTTTTTTATCTAAATTACAAATACTGTGTGTTTGTAATGCTGCAAGTGATACTGATTTAAATTTTTTAATTTCAAAATCTCAGAGCTCTTGAAAACATTAAATGTTACGTGTTACGGAAAATAAAGGTTAAACTAGCTTTGTTGTTATTGTTTAGTTGCTAAGTCGTGCCTGACTGTTTGCAACCCCATGGACTGTAGCCTACCAAGCTCCTCTATCCATGGGATTTCTCAGGCAAAAATCCTGGAGAAGGTTGCCATTGCCTTCTCCAGGGGATCTTCCTGACCCAGGGATTGACCCGTGTCTCCTGCATTGGCAGGCGGATTCATTATGCTGAGCCACCAGGGAAGCCCAACCTAAAGAGGACATGGCTTGAAACTGCCATTTGCTTTAAAATTTTAGGCAATTTTGCATCAAACTTCATAGTATTGTTACTTTAACAGTGATATGTATTTCCAGAAGCGTCTACCATGTTTATCCTGTAGCTTTTTGCCCCATGTCATGGAGCTAACTAAGTACTACAGGTTGAGAAGCAGAAAGTACTTTTTGTTTGGTTCATTCATTCAGAAATTACACAGTGAAGACCTGCTTTACGCCAGACACGTGCTCATGATAGTCATAGCACAGACCTCCATTTGCCATGAAGTATGATATGTACAGAAGTATCAAAACAGATTCTAAGGAAGCAGGATATAGTGATTAACTCTACCTTAAGATCAGATAGGGGCTTCCCTGGTGGCTCAGAGGTTAAAGCGTCTGCCTCCAATGCGGGAGACCCGGGTTCGATCCCTGGGTCGGGAAGATCCCCTGGAGAAGGAAATGGTAACCCACTCCAGTATTGTTGCCTGGAGAATCCCATGGACGGAGAAGCCTGGTAGGCTACAGTCCACGGGGTCGCAAAGAGTCGGACACGACTGAGCGACTGAACTGAACTGAAGATCAGATAGAGAATCCTAAAATACATGTGTCAGAGCTGAATTTGGAAGGATTAAAAAGTCTTAAAGCAGTGTTAAAATACAGTTTTTTAAGTAAAAAAGTATGGGTCTTATACAAATATATAGTAAGCATGTGTCAAAATGTAATTAACTCATTGACGAAATAACAAACAAGATGGTAAAGTTGATTCAAAGTCATACAAGAGAGACCAAAATCAATGAAAGAAGAACTGATGAAATAAGACTGCAGGGACTTCCCTGGAAGTCCAGTGGCTAAGACTCTGAGCGCCTGATGCAGGGGGTCTGGGTTCAATCCCTGGTCAGGGAACTAGATCCCACATGCCACAATTAGGGTTTGCATGCCTCACCTAAAACCCAGCACAGCCAAATAAATAAATAAAATTTTAAAAATAAGATTGCAAGATTAGCTCAAAACTGGGTAACAGGATTTCCACATCTGGCTAAGATAAAGTGACAGGGACCAGATTTACCCTTCCACCTGAATCAAAACAGTGGGCAGAAATATGTGAAACAATGGTTTTAAGATTTTGAACGCTAAGCAGCGAAGGACAGTGATGCCTGGAGAGAATTTCTAAGCATGGCCTTGGGAGGAGAAGCCCAGGTAGAACCCAGCAGTCTACCTGAATTGAAGATATGCAGCTAGGAGTCCAGGAAGGCCAGGCAGCTGGGAAAGAGTACTAGATGGTAGAGAGCTTCTAAGTGAGAGCCATGGATATGTACAGAGGATCCCCTCCAGTCTGCAGCTAAACACACTGATCAACACATAGGTGTGAAGAAGCTACCCACAAGAATCAGAGGAATTTTCAGAGCTCAAACAGGACCAGCGATAGTTCCAATTCCTCTCACTCAGAATGAAAAAAAATCTCATAATTCATAGACCATCAGGTAGAGTACCCAAAAAGGTTTTACCACCACAGTGGGGAAAAAATTAACCAGAGACTAAATCAGTTTTGCTGCTGTTTTAAAAAGCCTAAAAGCCTAAAAACCTGAAAGGATCAAGCTTTTCACAGATAACTGCGTCCCAAAGGGCAATGCTCAATAATATTTATAGGAATAAAAAAATATATCCAGCAAATACAAGGTAAAATCTGTGAAGTCTGGCATCCAGTCAAAAAATATCAGGCATGTAAAGAGCAGTATACAACCCATAACAATAGAAAAACTATCAGTTGAAACTAACCCAGAAATATCCATGACATTAAAACATTTATTACAGTTATGCCATATGTTCACAAACACAAAAAAAAACCTAGAGAAAAGATTGAACAAATTAAGTAGAGACATGGAAATTGTGTTGTTTTTTAAAAAGGCCCCGAAGTAGATGAGATTAGATACTGCCAAAAAAAAAAAAAAGAACGTGAATACGTAGCAATAGAGATTGTTCAAAGTGAGACTCAAAGAGGGAACGAGAAACATGAGCGCAGACAAAAAAAGTTTCTTTAAAAGACAGAAACTAAGAAGTTAATTCTGAATTAAAAGAACAGTTGAAGATGTATACTGTAAACTCTAAAGCAACCACCAGAAGCATTCAAAGAGTTAAAAGCCATCAATAGCTTTAAAATAGAATCCTAAAAAGGGATCAGTTCAAAAGTAGAAAAGGAAAAGGAAATAAGGTACAGGTGGGACAGATAGAGAACAGCAAAAGAGAGAGTAACCACATCAATCATAGTAATCATATTAAACAAAAAGTGGTCTAAACAGTCCAATTAAAAGTAGAATTATCATTTTGAAAAAGCAGGACCAAACTGTGTGCTGCTTACAGGAAACCTACTTTAAAGACACCGCTCTTCCCATTCTCAAGAGTTTAAAACAGCCGATTATGTCAAAATCAAATTCTGTTGTTTTAGGTATTAGCTCCCTCTCAAATTGGGCCATTCACATTTACTACTCTCTTAGCGTTTTCCTTGTTGTAGACTACCTAAGTTAGTTTCCTTTCAGTTCCTGGCACGCCCTGGTTTTGGTTATGCATCGTTCCCTCTGAAGAATCCTTCACAGCTCTCAAGTCTTCTCTGCCTGTTAATATCTCTTCATCTGTATTCATTCAAGCCCAGTTTCTGAGTCAAGCTCCATAGTAACTAACAATTATGTAGTAAATCATGGAAGGTCAGAGCTCTCAAAAACAGTAAAGAATTTCCTGTTCATTCCCCCTTGTTCTATAAACGAGAAAACCATGAGCCCTTTGAGGTTGTATGGCCAGCCCGAGTTTATACATGTTCAGTGGTAAGTTTGTAGTAGGACCAAGGCATATCATTGTGTTCTCTAATTATACATTTTTTAATTATGTTGCATGTGTATGGCGTTAATATTTGTGTGCATATTTGATGTGCTTGTCATATATCCCAACTGAGGCTGTAAACTACCAGTAAATGTATTTAATTAATCTTCTAAAGGTTTAGAAAAATGCTGGATACACAGAGTCTAAATTGACAAGAATAAAAACTAGAATTCATTAGTTTTTACCGTTTAAACGCTGGTGGTTAATTTCCCTCCATAGAATAGCTAAGATTTTCTAACATGCTTGTTTCCAAATCTTGCTACTCATATATAAAATAAGCTGAATTTAGTACCTTATGTCTATTGATTTTTTTCAACAACGTCAATCCTAAAGGAAATCAACCCTGAATAGTCATTGGAAGGA